>NC_082708.1:17350580-17692059 GCF_030144855.1 Hypanus sabinus
CACCATTCCATCTTGGCTGATTTATTATCCCTCTCAACCTCATCCTCCTGCCTTCTCCCTGTAAATTTGATGCTCTTAACAAATCAAGAACCTACCAACTTCTGCTTTAAATACACTCAATGACTTGGACTCCACAGCCCTCTATAGCAATGAATTCAGCAGATTCACCACCAACTTCCCACCACAACCCCAGCTAAAGAAATTCCTCCTCGTTGCCTAATCTAAGTTGACACCCCTCTATTCTGAGGTTGTGCCCTCTGGTTCTGGACTCCCCCTCGAAAGACCACATCCTCTCCATATCTGCTCTACCAAGGCTTTTCCTCTTGAGTCCATGGAGGGGAGGCTGGTTTATGGGATGTGTTCACAACTTGTGGGTAGGGCGTGGATGACGAGAGCACTGGGGCAGCAAATCACCTAGCTGTTTATTTTGCCACCCCAGTGAGTAACTCCACAACTCCCAGCAGTAATAACTACACCAGATGTACAGACCTCCCTTGACATTTTTTTCTACGAAACTACAAAAGTTTATTCATGTGACAATTATCCACAGTGACTCAAAGAGAGTTTCATAACCAGAATACAATCATCATCTAGCCCAATTCATTAGGTACAAGAGAGGAAGCCAATCTGGTTTTCTGCTGTGAAAGTCCATCCATTTCAAGGTTCAATGTGTTGTGAGTTCAGAGATGCTCTTCTGCACACCACTGTTGTAACACGTGGATATCAGAGTTACTGTTTCCTTTGTGTCAGCTTGAACCAGTCTGGCCATTCTCCCCCTGACCTCTCTCACTAACAAGGCATTTTTGCCCACAGAACTGGATGGTTTTTACTGTTTGTGCACTGTTCTCTGTAAATTCCAAATTCGCAGCTGTGTGTGACACCATTTCCTGAGATATTCAAACCACCTTATCTGACACCAACAAACATTTCATTGTCAAGGTTATACAAATCACAGTTCTCCCCAGTTCCGATGTTTTATCTGAACAACAGCTGAAGCTCTTGATCAAGTCTACATGCTTTTATGCATTGAGTTGCTGCCACGTGATATTTGCGTTAACAAGCAGGTGTACCTAATAAACTGGCCACTGAGCTTATACGAGTCTCAAGGGACAGTTCTGTTACCCTGGCTTTTGGTTGGTTACTGTTTCAGGGTAGTACCACAGGAAACATGATCTATTTTAGCTGTTGGATGTGGTTTGGAGTTGGTTAATCAGCTGTCTGTGACAAACATCGTCCTAGAGCTCTTTTCTTGCTGAAATGGAGCTCAAACAGCCCCTCTCAGAAGCACAGGGATTCATGTGTGGCTGTTGAAGCTTCATTGCTTCTAATTCTTCACGCAAACATGCTTTGTAGGTTCAGACAAGGTAATAGGATCTTAATTAGCATTAATTTCCATCCTGCTTGGGTTGCCGCAGGTGGCTACCCACCTTTTCGGCTGAGTGCTTGAAAGGAAACAGCGGGATTTGAATCTGATATCCCCCCAGAGAAAGAAGACAGACGTGTTTTAATGCATTGGGATCAAAACCAGGTTTATTATCACTGAAATATGCCTCTCCTATCAGAGGGGGGAAGGGGGTCCTCTCTCCTGTCCCGCTGAAAGATCTCGGCCCGAAACTTCGGCCGTTTATCCATTTCCATAGATGTTGCCTGACCTGCTGAGTTCCTCCTGCAATTTGCATTTGCTATTCAGGATTTCCAGCATCTGCCAACTCTCTAGCTTTTGTTTTGTGAAATTTGCTCTTTTGCGGCTTCGGTACTTTTTGCAGCAAGACATAAGAACTTACTATAAGTTACAAAATAAAAAATTAAAAGCTGCGTATCATTATAGATAATACATCAGGAAATAATTTTTTTTTAAAAGTTACACCATTCCTGAGAAAATCTGAACACCATCCTGGTGTAAAACGAGGACTGTCCCCAGTACTGTCAGTGCAGAGGGAGTGTTAATTGGTAATCATTTTGTTATTATCCTATGCAATGCAATACCGTGAATAACTTTGTTTTCCATGCCAGTTAGACTGTTCATTCCACACATAAGTACATTGAAGCCGTATCTACAAAGAATGCATGACAAAGGACATTGTAGAGTACGGCGCCTTCTTGGGAGGCAGCGTGGAGGTACATCTCTACCAAAGGAAGTGTAAGGCACTCCTTCCCTCCGTTAGCCTGCAGCTCACCCTTGGGCAAGGTGTAGCACCTGCTCAGCCCCCTGTGAAGTGTATCTGGTCCCTTCGCTCAACAGTGCTGGACTGCCCTGGTCTCACAGGTGAATTCAGAGCCAGGTGGGAGGTGATGCGTGCCAACCTTCCACGTGTTCCATGCGTCCTGCTGCAATCTCCATTTGTCTGGTAGGTTCCCTCACTAATACGAAGCTGACGAGGAGCATTACCCTGGTTGACAATGCTCTGCAACAAAATACAGGGGCGCATTTAAAATCAGCCTTGAAATGTTTTGTCCACACTTTTGTAGCGGGCGAGACGAAAGTTAGACGTGATTGTGTGAAGTAACTCATCTCAGATGAGAGTGAGTTATAGTAGCTTGCTTCGGCAAACTGCTCGGCTCGTGACCACAAGAAACTGAACTGCGATGCTGCTCAGCATGTCATGGAAACCAGGTGTTCACCTGTGGACTTGATGCACCATCAATAACTCACTCTGAGACGTAAGGCGAGATATCGGCTTTTATTGACTGGAAGAAGGAACCAGGAGTGAGTGACCATCATACTACATCCTGGAGACTGAGGCCGAGCATAGGCCTCAGATCGCCTTTATACAGGGGCCTGTGGGAGGAGCCACAGGAGCAGTCAGCAGGGGGCGTGTCCAGACAGGCACGTAGTTCACCACAGGACTTCATATCTCTCACCACCTCAGTAAAGCAGCCAGCAAAATCAAAGACCCTACCCAACAAGACCATTCTCCTCCCCTCTGCTGTCAGGGAGATGATACAAAAGCCCGAAAGTGTGTGTCATCAGTTGTTACAAAACAACTGAATAGCTTGCTGGCAAGTTAAGATGGACTCCTGGCCTCATAATCTACTTTATGATCTTGCACCTTATTGTTTACTTGCTCTGCACTTCCTCTGTAGCTGGGACACTTTATTCTGCCCTCTGTTTTTCTTTGTCTTATATCTTCTCAATGGATTGTGTAATATCTGATCCGTATGAACAGTATGCAGACAATCTTTGCACTGTACCCCCACCCGAGAGGACCACAGTCTTGTCGTAGGGTTTGCGTGCCTCAGTGACTCAGAGAGCTGCGCAGGCTGGAGCCAGGGTCTTGTGTTTTGGGTCTTGGTAGGGACCCCCATGTTGAACAGGTCAAAGGGTAGAGGCCAGGGTAAGTGTGGTCCGCTGGTCCTCCAGGTTAGGGGGTTCAGCTCCGACTGGTAAAACAAAATTGTTACGGAAGCAGCAGTGAAGGATCCTTTGAATCTGTGTGTGACGTTACGGGCAGAGAGATGGAGGACCTTCACTGCTGCTCTAAATGCCACGGGGTAACGGGCAGTAAGTAAGTAGTACACGTGACAATGACAAATTGCATTTCAACTGTAAAGAAAATAGAGGATGAGGAGAAATTGAAGTATATGTCTAAGGGGGAGTTAGAAGGAGATTTGTGAAGCAAGTAATGGCTACACAGAGAGTGAAAGATATCTGGAACGTGCTGCAAGTGAGGTGGTGGAAGCAGGTACGATAAACAATGTTTAAGAAAGGCTTCGGCAGGCTCATGAATAGGCAAAAAACGGAGGGATACAGACCAAATAAAACCCGAAGAGATTAGTTAGGTTGGCATCATGATCAGCACAGATAAGATGGGCTGAAGGGCCTGTTCCTTTACTGTTATAAGTACAAGTAGACAGCCAGTGCATGAGGTGAAGCCCTCTCTCCGCTAAAATGAACTCACTGATTGACAAGTGATGTAAATTTCTCTGGAGCTTGAGAAGACGTATGTTCTGTGATATAAACAGAAGATGCTGAAGGTGCTCAGCAGCGTCAGTGGAAATAGGAATGTCTGAATAGAAACAGTCGGAACCATCAGTGGAAATAGAAATAGAGCTGGGAAATAAAAAATAGTAGGAGAGATGGTAGTGACATATGTAGAACAAAGCAAGCCTGATCTGGACCTTTTCTAAATATCTCTGTTAAATGCATTTTAAACAAGTGGTTTTGAATCAAATGGGAGTTATGAATCATGTGAGAGCATTTAAAAGGGCTGAAGAAGTGTGCAATGTGTAAAGTTAGTGAAAGCTTTTTTGGCTATTTCTAAGCCATTTATTGTGGGATCAGCTCATCAATACAATCACGAATAAAGCAGGCTAATGGCACCATCTTGTTAGGAGTTTGAAGAGATTTGGTTTGTCAACAAAGATTCCTGCAAATTTCAATAACTGTACGACAGAGAGCATCTGTAAACTGACTGGTCGCACCGTTGTCTGATGTGGAACCTCCAGACCACAGGAGAGGAAGAGACCTGCAAAGTTATGTCGACTCGGGCAGCTCCTCCGCCAGCAAGGACATCTTCCAGAGGTGGTTCCTCAGGAAGGTAGTTCCCACACCTTCAGGGACAGGCCCCCTTCTTAATACTACTGTGGAAGAGGCTGTCCGAGAGCCTGAAGACCACACAATGATTCAGCAGCAGCTTCTTCCTCTCCGCCATCAGATTTCTGGATGGCCCTGGACAGTACTTTTATTTCTTTTCTTTTCCTCTATCCATCTGTCCATCCACTCATCAAAGTTGCAGGCCCTTCTTGCCGAATGAGCCTGCACTGCCCAATCACATCCATGTGACCAGTCAAGCTACTAACCCTTATGTCTTTGGAGTGTGGGGATGTGGAAGGAAGTGGGAGCACCCAGAGGAAACCCACCACAAATTTCATGAAATATGAGTCTGATAATAAATATGATTCTGATTCTGATCTTGTAGTTGGCTGGGTACACACCTTTACCCTTTCTCAACCAGTGCAAAATACATGAGGACAATGAGTGCCATACTTGAACGTACTGAATTTGATACTGTATTTTTTGACTTTATTGTCTGCAGATGCTGGAAATCCAAAGCAACACACACAAAATGCTGGGGGAACTCAAAAGGTCAGGCTGCAACTATGGAAATTCAATAAATGTTTTGTGTTGGGATCCTTCTTCAGGACTGAGAAGGAGGGAGGAAGACACCAGAATAAAAAGGTGGGGGGGGAGGGGAGGAGAAGGAGGCTAGCTGGAAGATGAGAAAATGAGGCCGCCCTCAGGGTGGAGATGTAACTCCTTATATTCCTTCTGGGTAACCTCCCATGGTATGAATATCGATTTCTCCTTCTTGTAAAAAAAACCCTCCTGCCCCTTCTCTCATGGTCCACTCATGTCCTATCAGATTCCTTCTTCTCCAGCCCTTTACGTTTCCCACCCACATGGCTTCACCTATCACCTTCCAGCCAGCCTCCTTCTCCTCTCTCCATCTTTTTATTCTGGTGTCTTCCCTCTTCCTCGGCCCGAAATGCTGTCTGTTTACTCTTTTCCATAAATCCTGTCTGACCTGCTGAGTTCCTCCAGCATTGTGTGTGTGTGTGTGTGTGACTCTATTAAGAAATGCTTTAAATAATACCCGCCTGTTATATTAACAAAATTAGCCTTAATTTAATACACTAGGGAAGATCAACAGGCATAATCTAAAGACATAATTGTGATTTCATCCGTTCCCTTATCCACTGGTTAATATACGAGAAGCTAATAGAACAGTGAGTGCTTATAAAGAGCCAGTCCGCGCATTGTGAACTGAATGAAATAGACAATATTGCTAAGGAATTGTTAAGGGACCCAACTGCATTGCATTAGCCAGCTGGTGGTGTAGTGGCATCCGCACCCGACTTGGAGGGTTCGAATCCGGCCAGATCTTTGCACGCTTTCCATCCTTGCTGGGTTGAGCACTGAGCTAGCAACTCGGCCTCATAAAAAAGACAAATGCTAAAGAAACGGCAAGGTTGCCACCCAATGCACCACAAGGCACAGAAGGGAGCAACAACGACCCTGCTGCATTAATAATTGCATTCAGTACATCTAGAATGAGGAGTGGTGGTTTGGAACTCCCCAAATCTGAGCTACATTTTTCTTTATCAATCATGATAAAACTCAGGGCTTTTTTAGGAACCTGAGGTAGACTGGTTTCTTTATCAATTGAAGGGATTAATCTGGGTTATTCTGTGATGAGGATTTGGAATATTTGAGGGTAATTTTATATTTTAATGATGTTTCCAAGAAATTTCTGCATTTGTCTGCACTCAATTTTTTTTGAAACCCCGATTATTGTTATAGTTCCTAGATTCACAATGACTAATATGACTATAATTTGTGCTGAGATATAGTTTCATCTTGTTTGTGACAACACAAACTTCTCCCTTCTAGTACGTCCTAGTACAGCACAAAACAGGCCCTTTAGCCCATCTAGTCCATGCCAAATGATTATTCTGCCCAATATTATAATACTAACCTTTTCATTTGTACCAATTTTTATAAGACCAGAAGATATAGGAGCAGAATTAGACCATTTGGCCCATTGAGTCTGCTCTGCCATTTCGTCACGGCTGATCCAATTTTCCTCTCAGCTCCAATCTTCTGCCTTCTCCCGTATCCCTTCATACCCTGAACAATTAAGAATCTATCAAGCACTGCCTTAAAAATACATGAAGACTTGGCGTCCACAGCTGCCTGTGGCAAAGAAGTCCACAGATTCACCACTCTATGGCTAAAGAAATTCTTCCTCATCTCTGTTCTGAAAGGACGCCCTTCTGTTCTGAGGCTGTGTCCTCTGGTCTTAGACTCTCCACCATAGGAAACATGCTCTCCATCCCACTCCGTCTGTTTTCTTTTCTAGAAGAGTTGGCTAAAACTTAATTCTCTACTCAAACGTGCATTGACAATTATTTTTGGATTGTTATATCTTCTGATCATGTTGAAATACTGTGAGCTCCAGATATAATAATTTTTACATAGGGGTTCTCTGAGACCTGAAAATTATTTCAAGGGTTCCTCCAGGACAAAAGGGTTAAGAAAGGTTGTTCTAGGGTTATTGTTGGAGCCGTGATCATTGTAGGCTAGTGGACAGTATTCCATCATACTCCTGATGTGCCTTGTAAAAGGTTCTGGTGTGTCAGCTTGTGAATCAGGATCAGGATACTCAAGCTTGGACCTGCCTCTGTACTCACAGCATGCACGTGACTGATCCAGCCGGGTTTCAGGTTCCGGTTTAATATCACCAGCATATGTTGTGAAATTTATTAACTTTGAGACATAGTACACTGCAATACATAATCAGTCAGTCCGGATCGGGAGAGGCATCTCCAACACCATCACACTGAGCACGGGGGCCCTCCAGGGCTGTGTGCTCAGTCCACTGCTGTTCACTCTGCTGACCCATGACTGTGCTGCAACATGACTGTGCTCGAACCACATCATCAAGTTCGCCGATGACACGACCGAGGTGGGTCTCATCAGCAAGAATGACGAGTCAGTTTACAGAGAGGAGGTGCAGCAGCTAATGGACTGGTGCAGAGCCAACAACCTGTCTCTTAATGTGAACAAAACAAAAGAGATGGTTGTTGACTTCAGGAGGGCATGGAGTGACCACTCCCCGTTGAACATTGAAGGCTCCTCGGTAGAGATCGTAAAGAGCACCAAATTTCTTGGTGTTCACCTGGCAGAGAATATCACCTGGTCCCTCAACACCAGCTCCATAGCAAATAAAGCCCAGCAGCGTCTCTACTTTCTGCGAAGACTGAGGAAAGTCTATCTCCCACCCCCCATCCTCATCACATTCTACAGGGGTTGTATTGAGAGCATCCTGAGCAGTTGCATCATGGCCTATTTCGGAAATTGCACCATCTCGGATCGCAAGACCCTGCAGCGGATAGTGAGGTCAGCTGAGAAGATCATCAGGGTCTCTTTTCCCGCCATCACGGACATTTACACTACATGCTGCATCCGCAAAGGAAACAGCATTATGAAGGACCCCATGCACCCCTCATACAATCTCTTCTCCCTCCTACCATCTGGGAAAAGGCTCCGAAGCATTCGGGCTCTCACGACCAGACTGTGTAACAGTTTCTTCCCCCAAGCTATCAGACTCCTCAATACCCAGAGCCTGGACTGATACCTTGCCCTATTGTCCTGTTTATTATTTATTGTAATGCCTACACTGTTTTTGTGAAATTTACACAGTCCTATGTAGGTCTTTAGTCTAGTGTAGCTTTTTCTGTGCTTTTTTTACGTAGTTCAGTCTAGTTTTTGTACTGTGTCATGTAACACCATGCTCCTGAAAAATGTTGTCTCATTTTTACTGTGTACTGTACCAGCAGTTATGGTCAAAATGACAATAATAGTGACTTGACTTGACTTGATAAGAGAGAAAAAACTGAGAATTACAGTATATAATGAAATATATAATTAAAAAAAAATATATATATATGAAACATTTACTCCTCGCTGATGATCAACACTGGCGCGCCTCAGGGGTGTGGGCTTAGCCCACTGCTCTACTCTCTCTATAGCCACGACTGTGTGGCTAGGCATAGCTCAAATACCATTGATAAATTTGCTGACAATACAACCATCGTTGGTAGAATCTCAGATGGTGGCAAGAGGACGTACAGGAGTGAGAAATGCCAACTAGTGGAGTGGTGTCATAGCAACAACCTGGCACTCAACGTCAGTAAGACGAAAGAGCTGATTGTGGACTTCAGAAAGGGTAAGACGAAGGAACACATACCAATCCTCATAGAGGGACCCTAAGTGGAGAGAGTGAACAGTTTCACGTTCATGGGGGTCAAGATCTCTAACCTGGTCCCAACACATTGATGTAGCTATATAGAAGGCAAGACAGTGACTATACTTCATTAGGAGTTTTAAGAGATTTGGTATGTCAACAAAAACACTCAAAAACTTCTATAGATGTACTGTGGAGAGCATTCTGACAGGCTGCATCACTGTCTGGTATAGGGGCAAGACTACACAGGACCGAACAAGCTGCAGGGTGTTGTAAATTTAGTCGGCTCCATCTTGGGTATTAGCCTACAAAGTAGCCAGGATGTCTTCAAGGAGGGGTGTCTCAGAAAAGCAGTGTCCATTATTAAGAACCTCCAGCACCCAGGACATGCCCTGTTCTCACTGTTACCATCAGGAAGGAGGTACAGAAGCCTGAAGGCACACACTCAGTGATTCAGGAACAGATTCTTCCCCTCTGCCATCCGATTCCGAAATGGATATTAAACTCATGAACACCGCCTCTCTTTTTAATTATGTATTTCACGACACATGCCGGTGATAATAAACTTGATTCTGATTCTGTTTCTGAAATATTGTTAATACACCTGCCTCGTCCACTTCCCCTGGCAGCTCACCTCATGTACTGAGCATTTGTCCAGGTCCTGCTGACACAGGCACGGAGCTACCTTATACGCTCAGAAGTTGCAAGTGAGATTGAAGCATGCGGTTGTCAGCCAACTTGTGATGGAAGGGACGATGTGATGACGCAGTTAATGGCTAAGTCTTGGGGCTTTGCCGACCCCAACCACCATCATCCTTTCTGTGTGATATAGAATTATAAAGTCATAGTGAAGTACAGCACAGAAACAGACCCTTTGGTCCATCTAGTTCATGGTGAACCATTTAAACTGCCTACTCTCATCGACCTGCACTGGAACCACAGCCCTCCATACCCCTACTATCCATGTACCTATCAAACTTCTCTAAACTCGTTCAAATCGAGCCTGCATTGCGCTGGCAGCTTGTTCCACGCTCCCCTCTCAGCTTCCCCCTAAACTTTTCACCATCCACCCTTAACCCATCATCTCTGGTTGTAGTCCCACCCAACCTCAGTGCTTGAATTTACCCTATCTATACCCCTCATAATTTTGTATGTCACCCACCATGATTGATTTACCTTGATGCCTAATATCTCCTACTTTCGCTAAGCTTCTTCAGACTGAACTCAGTCAAAGGCTGTCTTCGTACCAAGAGCAACTTTGGGAAAGAGCTCTCTGACCTAAGATCAGACTGAGGTCACGTTGAGCTCTGGAGTCCATCGGCCTTGGTGAAAACCAAAAGCGGACAGTAGTGAGCAGGCTATTGTCGAATAATTGCCACACATCGTACTGTGGGCGGCAGCTTTTCATCACTGAAGAGCGAGACAGATTGATTAGTAGCACTTAGCCAAAATGGTTTTGGCCTGATTCTTATGAATGTTTCCTACCTTACCTTGGCAATTTTCCAAATGATCAGTTGATGCCAGTTTTGTGCATGGTGCTGAAACAGCTCAGATAAAGGCACAATTAGTTCCAAGATCCAGGTATTACATCTGGGATCTCTTCAGCTCTCATAGCCTTCCATGTGTCCTGAACATTTGATGATATCATGCATAATGGATCTAATAGGCTGAAGACGGGCTTCCGTGATCCCTGGAGGAGGCAAGATGAACGATCTGTATGAAAGTACTGGCTGAAATTATTCTAATGCTCTTTTCCATCCCTTTTGTAGTCACATTCCGGGCCCCACCAACATTCTGCGGTGTTACTGATGGAATGCAAGAGTCAGCAGTAGAATTAAGCAGCAATAGAAGATGCAAGCGAAATCCCAGATCTAGCTGTATGTTGGGATTTGGAAGAGAAAGAGGAAAGCATGTAAAATTAAAGTCATCAGGGAGTGGTATTGAGCAACTACCACTTGAGGCTATTGTTGGCTGTTGGGTGAGATGTCTCTGAGAGAGCAGGGATTAACTTTATTAGTCCATGTCTCCGAGAAATTAAAGATAAACTATTGATTTTATTTGTCTGTGTACTTTGAAACATATAGTGAAATGTGTCATTTGATGCCAACGACCGACACAGACCAAGGATGTGCTGAGGGCATCCCGCAAGTATTGTCACGCTTCCAACACCAACGTAGCACGCCCACCATTTACTTGCCCGAACCCGTATGTTTTTGGAAAGTGGGAGTAAACCAGAGCACCCGAGAAAACCCACGCACTAACGGGGAGAAAGTACGAACACCTTACAGACAACAGAAGGAATTGAAACCGGATCACTGGCACTGTAAAGGTCTTACACTAACCGCTATGCTATCATGCTGTCTTAGAGAGCTGGTGAAATTCATTCTAGATTCTGAAATGCTGTGATTAATGAGGTCGTTGATGCATTGGTTTACATTTTGCAAAACTCTGCAGATCTGGGGGATGGTTCCATTAGATTGAAAAATATCAAATGTATCTCTCTTTATCCAAAAGCAAGAAGATGGAGACAGGAGACTACGGGCCATTTAGCTTAATATTTATCAAAGGGAGATTGTTAGAAATGATATTAAAGCAGTGCAGCTGATAGAAAATCGTGATAATCAGATGATGTGAATGTGGTTTTGTAAAAGAGATCATGTCTGTCACTTAAGGAGAAACAGGTAGATGAGTATATCTAGATTTCCAGAGGCACTAGATAAGTCAGAGGCTTGCAGTTTATTAGTGCTGCTGGTGTGGGGTGACCATACAGGCCAGCTACCAGGAAGCTGAGCTTGCATGTAAGTAGTTTTTTTCTAGTTAGCAAGATCTAACAAGTGATATGCCACACTGATCATTACTCTGACCCAAGTATTTTGCAATTACTGTACATAGCTTGGATGAAGGCATCAGCTGTTCCAGATCTGTATCAACAATTAGGTTAACAGAATCAGGCTTATGATCACTGGCATGTGTTGAGAAATTTGTTAACTTAGCAACAACAGTTCAATGCAATACATAATATAGAACAAAGAAAAAATAAAATAATAATAAATAAGTGAATCATTTACAGTATACATATATTGAATAGGTTCAAAATCTTTAATAATGGACACTGCCATTCTTGAAGATGTCCTGGATATTTTGTAGGCTAGTAGACAGATTGAGTTGACTCAATTTACAACCCTCTGCAGCTTCTTTCGGTCCTGTGCAGTAGCTCCCCCACCACCCCCATACCAGACAGTGATGCAGTCTGTCAGAATGCTCTCCACAGTACATCTACAGAAGTTTTTGAGTGTATTTGTTGACATACCAAATCTCTTCAAACTCCTAATGATGTATAGTTTCTGTCTTGCCTTCTTTATAACTACATCAATGTGTTGGGACCAGGTTAGATCCTCAGAGATCTTGACACCCAGGAACTTGAAGCTGCTCACTCTCTCCACTTCTAATTCCCCTATGAGGATTGGTATGTGTTCCTTCGTCTTACCCTTCCTGAAGTCCACAATCAGCTCTTTCATCTTACTGACGTTGAGTGTCAGGATGTTGCTGTGGCTCCACTCCACTAGTTGGCATATCTTGCTCCTGTATGGGGATTAAATATCATTGTTTCTGGAATTACTGGTGATTCAAGTCTAGGTGAGATTGTGAGTAAGGAGGCAGATGTAAAGAGACTTAAAACGGATATCGATACCTATAGAATATTGAAAGGCCTAGAAAGAGTGGCTGTGGAGAAGATGTTTCCTATAGTGGGGGAGTCTTGGCCTAGATGGCACAACCTTAGACTACAAGGACATGCCTTTAGAATAGAGATGAGGAGAAGTTTCTTTAGTCAGAGGGTGGCGAGTCTGTGAAATTCATTGCCATGGATGGCTTTGGAGACTAAGTCACTGGATATATTTAAAGTAGAGATTGATCAGTTCTTGATTAGTAGGGGAGTCAGAGGTTACAGGGAGAAGACAGGAGAATGGACTTGAGAGGGATAATAAATCAGCCATAGAATGTCAGAACAGACTCGATGGGCCAAATGGCCTATTTCTGCTCCTACATTATGTTTTATATTGACGAGCTGAGTGAGTTGGTGATAACATGGAGTATACTGTGAAAGAAAGGTGAATAAAACAAGGACTATATGTTAAGTCACTGCTACCACAGACATATACAGTATATCTGCCACGTGTAGATTGGAGTTGCACACGGTCTTCATCGTTTCCTCCAGATGACACCCTCTGTCCGCCTTGTCAGTCAAGCTCTTTATAAAGTGGCAGTATTACCAAGCCATGCTTTGTCTGCCTTTGACACCCAGGACCTTGACTGGCTATTGCTTTCCTGTAGCTTCTCCACTAGCCAGCTCCATCTCTCGGCCTCTCTCTCCTCTGTAAATTGTTCAAAGCTAATCTCTGCAGAATCAAAGTCAGGTTTAAGATCACCGGCATATGTTGTGAAATTTGTTAACTTTGCAGCAGCTGTATAGTAAAATATATAATAATAGAAAAGCTGTGAATTGCAGTATATATGTATAGGTAAATTAAATAAGTAGTGCAAAAATTGAAATAATAAAAGGTGGTGAGGTAGTGTTCATTGGTTTAGTGGCCCATTCAGAAATCGGATGGCAGAGAGGAAGAAGCTGTTCCTGAATCATTGAGTGTGTGCCTTCAAGCTTCTGTAACTCTTTCCTAATGGTAGCAATGAGAAGAGGGCACGTCCTGGGTGGCGGGGGTCCTTAATGATGGATGCCACCTTTCTAAACATCACTCCTTTAAGATGTCCGAGATACGACGGGGGCTAGTGCCCATGATGGAGCTGATTACGTCTACAACTCTCTGCAGCCTACTTTGATCCTGTGCAGTCACCCCCCCCCCCCATATCAGACGGTGATGCAGCCAGTTAGAATGCTCTCCACTGTACATCAGAAAAAAAAATTGAGTGTTTTTGGTGACTTACCTCATCTCCTCAAACTCTGAAAGAAGTATAGCTGTTGTATAGCTTTGATATGTTGGGCCTAGGTTAGGACCTCAGAGGTTTTGACACCCAGGAACTTGGAACTGCTCACTTTTTCCACTTCCAATCCCTCTATGAGGATTGATGTGTGTTTCAGTCCGCACAGAGGTATCAGAAATGGAAAGACTGATCAGAGCCTCTTCCTTCAAGCCTTTGATTTTCTTGCATGTAAAGTCAAATTTTGTTAGTAGTGCTTCTGTAAAGCAAATTGCCATTCTATGCTGTACAAAAGGCGCCATTGAAGTGAAAACTTGTTGATTTGGATGACCACTATAGTCATTTTCAAAGGCGGAGCACTCTGAGGTTCTCAGGTTAGTTCCTTGGTCTGAGCAATGGACATTGGATTCCTCATGCAGAGGAATTCGCTGCCCTCGACACTCTCTGTGCATCTTTAAAGTGTTGTTTAAAACTGCAGACTGTTGATTTATCATTGTTACCTGTTCATGACTGAACTGCTGTATTGAGTCAATGTTGAGCAGTTTCTTCCTGTTCTGTTCTGCCCAAGGGGTTGTGGCAGATGAGTCTCGACCATTGTGTGTGAACTATAGATTCCTTGAAGTTGCCTATGATTTGACCAAATTGTGTAAAAGTTTTACTCCTTAGGATACGACCCCGAGCTGTTTGGAAGGGGGCTTTGTATGATTGATTTCACCGAGGTCTGAATTGGATTGATGCTGAATGCCTGATTTGTGCTTAACCTTCCTCTGTGTCAATATAATGTTTGTGGCATAAGTGAATATCTCACTCAGCCAGTTAAGAGTCAACCACATTAGTTGGTTTGTGGCAACCTTCTGAATCAGAATCAGGTTCATTATCATTAACATATGTTGTGAAATTGGTTGTTTCTGTCAGCAGTACAGCGCAAAGACATAAAGTTAGTATAGATTACAAAAATAAATAATATGGAAAAGAAAAATGAGGTGGTGTACATGTGTTCATGACCCATTCAGAAATCTGATGGCAGAGGGGAGGACGCTGTTCCTAAAACTTTGAGCATGGGTTTTCAGGGTCTTAGTATTATTGAGAAAAGGGCATGGTCTGGATGGATGAAGGTACCTAGTGATGGAGCCCACCTCCTTGAGGTACCACCTCTTGAAAATGTCCTCAATGGTGGAAAAAGATTACCTCCACGATAGAGCTGGCTGAATCTACCACCCTCTTCAACGTCTTGCAATCTTGCAAATTGGAGCTTCCGTACCAGACAGTGATGCAACCAGTCACTCTACATCCGTAGGAATCAGTAAACATTGTATTTTGTGATTGTTATCTTTTAATAGTTCTCATTTAAGTTCTAGATCATTAACTAAATTTAAAATCTATTAGGAGCAGCTAAAGTGGGAAGTAAACTTAGTCTGAATTTAACTGTTGTAGTACCACAGTGGCAGTAGTCAAAGTGACAATGTGGAGAGAACAAATGAGCTTAAGTTGGATTAGTTTAAGAAAAGATATGTGTGTGGACTTGGTGGGTTGTTGACATTTCTCTGCTTCTAGGAGAGAAATGATCCATTACTTTCATAATAATTCTCTTATTTTCTTCCTAGAATGATGAATGCTGTGATCAGGTCAAAGGGTTCCTTGATTTCATTTCTAAATTATCTGCAGACTTTATAAACAAGAGAAATGTAACTGAATGCAACAATTTGCTAGTGTGTTCTGTCCTTAACATGGTGAAACATCTACAGCGGGAGTTACCAACCCTCAGTTAATGGTAGGGGTCCATGGCATAAAAAAGGGTGGGGGACCCCAGATCTACAAAAACATCTTGGAAATGTGATTGAACAAAATTTGATCCTGGATGGCGTAATGAGCTATTAGGATAGTTGAGCAAAATATTGGTCAAAGAGTTATACTTAAGAAACATCTTGAAGAGGAGAGGTTTAGAAGCCGAGGGCACAATAATGGAATCCGTGACCAGCAGTGGGATCTAAGTTAGAAAAACACAGGAGGCTGTAATTGGAGGAACTCTAACATCTCAGGCTGTAAGAAGCGACAGTGCTAAGAGAGGGTCAGATAGTATCATGAAAACCATCCTCACCATCATTATCTCTATCTCTACTTCCTGTTTCCTCAGGGAAGAAGTCAGAACAATCAAAAACTCCTTCCACCCCAGTCATTCTCAATGGTCTAATGGTCTAATTCACCAAATGGTCTAATTCTGCTCCTATGATAAAGCTGAACTGGTGATCTCTCAATCTACCTCATTGTGGCCTTTGCACTGCATTTCCTCTGTAAATGCAACATTGTATTATGCATTGTGTCATTATTTTATTTGTTTGTACCACCTCGATGTACCTATCAATGAGTGATGTGACCAATGATGAGAGCATCTGTTTTTAAACGCTGTGTTTTATTCTCCCCAAAGTTTGATACACATCAATATTAAAGAGGTTAGTTCTATATTACACAAAACTAATCTTGGAAGGCTGGTACTAATATCATGTCCCACTTGACTTCATAATGTATCCTCTTGCACTCAACATTAAAAATTAATTAAACATTGTGTAGGTTGATGTAATGCCCATTATATCTTGAGTCAGGTCCAATGCAGTTGAAATTGTTCAGTCTCATGCCATGTGATATCCATTTAAAAGTTCATAGTTGGGATATTTCCATCAAATGATCTGCAGGTTATAGCATTTTCCTTCTAAAGAATGAACTTAGCCCTTCCTGTGTTATTAGTCCAGCTTAACATATAGTTCATACTGACAAGTAAAGCAATAAATGGCACCAAGAGAAAGGAAGCTGATATTACAACTTAAATGTGCTTTCAACTTATCAAGCACATGCAACTATTATAGGAAACTGAGCCATCACTTGTCAGGTCAAGGCCTTGGCTTGCTGCTGGTACCACATAGCCCAGTACTACCTGTCTTGGGTTGGGTTGTCAGCGACTCAGCCGGCGCACCCCCCAGTGCACTTCGGTTAACCAGGGAGGAGGATGTGTAGGCACCCAGCAGGACTAAGAACAAAACCTGTCAAAGGGCGGATGAACTCCTTGCGAGTCAACGGCCACTTACTGTCTGTGTGAGGAGTGGTGGGCCACAGTCTTTCATTTCGCGCCTTGAAAGGCATTGCCCGACGCCGGCCCCCTAGACCTGAGTCGACGTAGTAGCCGTCAATCTGTACATGATAAATGATGAACAAGATAATCACCAGACAATCTGTTTCACTGACGTGGCTTGAAGGATAGAACCATAGAACATTACAGCACAGAAACAGGCCTTTTGGCCCTTCTTGGCTGTGCCGAATCATTTTTCTGATGTATATTATTTCATTTGGATTTAATTACTCTGTAATCAATGTTTCTGACAAATACAGTACAACACTAAAGGTATGCTAAGTTTTTAAAAATAATCATTCATACAATATGAAAATTACTGATTTGCATTGAATTGAGAGGCCGAAGTATTTCCCAATCCTTCAGCTGCTCAGTAGTTCAAGCAGCATCTGAGGGGGAAGAAATGGAGATAATGTTTCAGGTTCATGAAATTTCCACTGAAGAATCAGCTTAGCCAATAGTTCTTGTTTTGGTATCTGATTTCCTTCACCAACAGGGTGGTCTTTTTGTGTTTATCCTGTGTGGCATTTACCCAAAGCAATGAGAAAAAACCTGCAGGAGGGCTTTGACCTGAAACATTGACAATCCATCCCCTCCACCAGCACACAGTTGCTGCTTGACCTGCTCAGCTCCCCAGCAAATTGCTCCAGATTTCAGCATCCGAGGTCTCTTCAGCTGAGGAAGAACTTGAGTCAACCGTCCAGAAATGGCTGAGATCTCAGTTTCCTATTCATATATCTCATAGTTTCATAGAGACATAGAGGCTTCCTAAGATATTGGTCAGGTCACACCCAGGGTATTGTGAGCGGTTTTGGGCCCCTTATCTGATAAGGATGTGCTGGCATCAGGGAGGGTCCAGAGGAGGTCTTATGAGAGTGATTCCAGGAATAAAATTGTTAGAGTGTGAGGAGCAACTGATGGCCCAGTGCCTGTACTCACTACAGTTTAAAGGCATGAGGGCAGTCTCATTGAAATCCATTGAATTTTGAAAGGCCTAGATTGAGTGGATGTGCAGAGGATGTTTCTTACAGTGGGGGAGTCTAGGGCCAGAAGGCACAGCCTCTGAATACAAGGGTATCACTTCAGGCCAGACATGAATAGGATCTTTAGGAATAGGCGGATGGCGAACCTGTGGAATTTGCCACGGATGGCTGTGGAGGCCAAGTCATTGGGTATATTTAAAGTAGAGGTTGATAGGTTCTTGATTAGTAAGGGTGTCACAGGTTACAGGGAGAAGGCAGGATAATGGGGTTGTGAAGGGTAATAAATCAGCCATGATGGAGTTCAAGTTCAAGTTTATTGTCATTTCAGCCATATGCATATATACTGCTAAACGAAACAGCATTCCTCCAGACCAAGGTGCCTAACACAGTACGTATAACTCAAACACGACATATAAAGTAATATTACCACAAGTAAGTTAACTAATAAAAAGGAGCATTTATGTCACAAGTTAACAAGGAGATAGGATAATCTCCGCCACTGGCGTTTCATACGTGGTGAGACCTAGGTGGTGGCAGAGAGTTTAGAGGTCTTACGGCCTGGGGAAAGAAGCTATTTACCATCCTAACAGTTCTTGCCTAATGCTACAGTATCTCCTGCTTAATGGTAGGTGGTCAAAGAGATTGTTGGACGGATGGGAGGGACCATTGACAATGCCAAGGAATTGATGGGCTGAATGGCCTAATTTGCTCCTATGTGTTATGGTCTATGATCATAGAAATTGACCGCACAGAAGACTGCTGCAGCTCGTCTGGCCAAAAATAGACTTTTGTCTAATCCCATTTCCTTAGTGTTGGTCTCCAGATTTCAGCATCTGCATTCTCTTGTATCTCCTCTTAACCCTGTATGTCCTGGCTCTTCATGTGCTCAGAGAGGTATATTTTAAATACAAGGATATCTGCCTCCACCACTCTTTACTAGCGGTGAGTTCCAGACACCATCATTTATTGGAAGCTTTCCTAAAAAAAAATCTTCTCTGTAATTCTTTTTCTATAATGCTCTGTTGGCACCAGAACGTGTGGCAATATTTGTGGCCTGCCCTCAGAACAATGTTAGGTTCCGCTGGTCGTCAATGCCTTTCACTGTATGGGTTGATGTACATGTTCTGAATAAATTCATCTAGATCTCAATAGTAACCTGAATTTTATTGTTGACCACTCTGCCAAGAGAACTGGGCTCTTCCTCTTCGCCCTGACGAGGCTTTTCTGAGTTAAATCTCCCTCTCTGTCTCTTATGTTGTTTACTTGCATCCAGAGTCTGCCCTCATGCCGATTAATCACATTCCTTGGTAATGTCTGCTTTAACTCTCCTCTGTACGTTCACTGAAATTGCTTATTCCTTCCTCAAATGCAGTGACTAGAAATGTACTTAGAATTCTTTTTGTGGCCTGGCTGACGTATTGTCAGAGTGTTACTCATTAACATGGACCAGACGTTGGTTTATCACTGTGGTGAGCTGTAAATTTCATTTGTCTTCTGTCACACGCAATACTGAGACATGTCTCCTCAGAGCGATAAGCCCTGGCAGCTTCTGGTGGACCTTCAAGAAAAAATGCTGAGAAAGATTGAGCAGGTCAGCTGTAAACAAGGTTATTTGATTATTATGTAAATGGAAGTGGTTATAAAGTCATCGAAGCAAAGAGCACAAAATGGTCTTCTCAGACCAACTGGCCCATACAGACTGAGATGCCTGTCTGAGATAGCCGCACTGTGCTGCATTTGACCCATATCCCTATAAAGTTTTTGATTTAGACTCTAAATTATTCCTATCCATATCAGAATCGGACTCAGGTTTGAAATCATCAGCATATGTCATGAAATCTGTTAATTTTGCGGCAGCAGTGCAATGCAATACATGATAATAGAGAGAAAAATACTGCAAATTACAATAAAGGCTGATTCTGCGTCACTCTACGCCGTAGCGAGCATGCGTCGGTGTGCGCCAAAACGCTAGTTGGCAGTGGGGTTTCTGTGCCACTGTGTTGAGTTTCTTCGTGAGAGACATGGACGAGGAAATGCGCTTCAAACATTTTTGCATGTCCACAGGTAGATTTGATGATTTGGTTCAACTATTTTGCATTGGTGTACGGACGTGGCGGAGAAGAAGCAACCGGAAATGCGATGCTACAAAGCAGACCTCAATATTGAGGCAAGGGGGTGAATTTTCTGTGTTTGTCCAGCCACTGAGAGACATGGACGAGGAAATGCATTTCGAATATTTTAGGATGTCGGCAGGTAGATTTGACAATTTGGTTTATCGTCTCCAACCATTTATTTTGCATCAGTGTACGCACAGTATGCCTGTAGACAGGAGGAAATGCAATGCTACCAAGCAGACCAATCACAGTTGTTGTACTGTTACATTTTTGGAGAGGTGCGCGTCAGAGTATGGCATAGGGTAGGGCTTTTAGGGTACAGTGTAGGTTACGCATCTATGGCGTTCATTTGACGCAGTAGTATAAACCAGCCTTCACCCGTCCTTCATAGCTCTCCATTTTCTCTTATCCATGTGCCTATCTAAGAGACTCTTGAATGTCCCCGGTGTATCTGCCTCCATCGCCAACCCCAGCAGGGCGTTTCACGCAACCTCCACCTTTTGTGCAAAGAATTTACCTCCCTGCTATAATTCGCTTGAATCATTTTAAAATGACGCCCAACCCCCTCATATTAGCCATTTCTGTCCTGGGAAAAGTCATGTTTCTTATTATCTTGTACACTTCTATCAAATCACCTGTCATCCTTCACCCCAAAGAGAAAAGCCCTAGCTCGCTCAAGCTATCTTTATAAGACATGCCTTCTAGTCCAGGCAGCAACCTGGTAAATCTCCTTGGCATCTTCTCTGGAGGTTCCATATCCCTCCTGTGAAGAAAAGGAAGGAAATTAAAAACAAACTAAACTAATATTGCATATGGCTGACTCATACATACAGCCCAAGAAATGAAGACATTGTAAGATTAAGTATGAGTCCAAAAGACTGCAGAAAATTGGCCATACAGAAGGTGAGGCCTTGTTCCTCAGGCTTGTTGTCCTCACTGTGTCAGTAGAGAGGACCCCGGACTGCTAGGTGGGAATGAGAATGCGATTGGAAATCAAAATGGCAGCAACAGAAAGCTCAGTATCAGCCCTGCAAACAGACATGTGTTCCACAAGGCGATCCTCCAATCTGGGTTTCGTTTCTCCAACAAAGTGGAGACACCACATTGTGAATTCCAAGTAAGTTTCCTGTTATACCTATGCATTCATGTGTTTATGCATATGACAAAAAACTTGACTTTGACTTAGTTTCTGTTCTGATGAAAGGTTTCCAACCTGAAATATTGTTTCAGTTTCCCTTCCACAGATCAGGCTGCCCTGCTGAGTATTTACAGAAGTTTCTATTTTCTTTTAATCCTGATTCAGATTCAAAGTCATTTACCCTGAGTGCATGCTTGTGTCTTCTGCTGCTGTAGCCCATCCACTTATAGGTTTGACATGTTGTGTGTTCAGAGATGTTCTCTGCACTCCACTGTTGTAACGTGAGGGTATTTGAGTTGCTCCTGCCTTCCTGTCAGCTTGGGACAGTCTGGTCATTTTCCCCAGAACTCTCATTAACAAGGTGTTTTCACCCATACATCCGCCAGTCACTGAATGATTCTCGGCCTGAAACGTCGACAGTGCTTCTCCTTATACATGCTGTCTGGCCTGCTGTGTTCCACCAGCATTTTGTATGTGTTGTTTGAATTTACAGCATCTGCAGATTTCCTCGTGAATCATTTTTTCTTGTTTTTCACACCATTCTCTGTAAACTGTAGAGAGTCTTGTGAATGAAAATCCCAGGAGATCAGCAGTTTCTAAGATACTCAAAATACCCCACCTGACATCAAAGGTACAAAGGTTAATTTTAGTATTACAGTATGTCTGCAGAATACAATTCTGAGAGTCATCTTCTCCAGATAGCCAGGAAATATAGAAAAACCATAGTAGTCATTGAAAGAAAAGACACTAACAGTCTTTCTCTGGTCAAAGTCACTTAGATCATATTTCTTCCCCATTCCGATGTTTGATCTGAACAACAACTGAACCTTTTGACCATGTCTGCATGCTTTTATGCATTGAGTTGCTGCCACATGATTGGCTGATTTGCATTAACGAGCAGGTGTATGGACGTACCTAATAAAGTGACCATTGAGTGTATTTATCACATATACAACACAGGGTGAAATGTATGATATACATTAACAACCGCCACAACCTCAGGATGTGAGGGGCAGCCTTCATGTGTCACCACACATTTTGGCGCCAATATAAGTTCAAAGTTCAAAGGACAATGTAAAATTTATTATCAGAGCGCATACATGTCACCACATACGACCCTGAGATTCCTTTTTTTGTGGGCGTACTTAGCAAATCTATAGAACGGTAACTGTAAACAGGATCAATAGACAATAAGCTGTACAAATGTAGATATAAACCAACAGTAATATACAATGAGCATGAACTAACAAGATAAAAAAGTCCTTAAATGAGTGCAATTATTTCCTTTTGTTCAGGAGCCTGATGGTTGAGGAGTAGTAACTATTCTTGAGCCTGGTGGTGCAAATCCTGAGGCACCTGTACCTTCTACCTGATGGTAGCATCGAGAAGGTACAAATCCTTGACTAATACTTCCCTCTGAGTATTCTTCCATGGCCTTCTGTCTCTTTCACCAATCAACTTCCCAGCTCTTTACTTCATCCCTCCCCCTCCTGGTTTCACCTCTCACCTAGCGTTTCTCAC
This sequence comes from Hypanus sabinus, assembly GCF_030144855.1. Lineage (NCBI taxonomy): Eukaryota > Metazoa > Chordata > Chondrichthyes > Myliobatiformes > Dasyatidae > Hypanus > Hypanus sabinus. Next base: position 17,373,140 of record NC_082708.1, read on the forward strand.
TCCCCTCCCCCCCAGCTTTTAAGTCTACTCCTCAGCAGTTTTACTTCAGTCCTGCCAAAGGGTTTTGGCCCGAAACAGCGACAGTTTACTCTTTTCCTAGATGCTGCCCGACCTTCTGGGCTCCTCCAGCGTTTTGTGTGTGTTGCTCGGATTTCCAGCGTCTGCAGATTTTCTCTTGTTTGGCATATGAATCTATTGCTGTTTTCCAAATTGCTTGTTGGAAAAATAATCCAATGAAATGGAGAGCAGGAACTTTATCATTGTATCTCTGCAGTTTACATTCTATATTTAATAATGGTTATTAAAATTAATAATTCACTGACTAATGTCTTAACAGGAATTAAATCAGATTGACAATTTAGTCAGGAGACAATGTGAATGGTCCATGGCCTTGAGAGTGTAAAAACCCTGAAGGTAATAGATCAATATGTCAATCATTCTGAAATTGTGTGAGGGGGAACAGGGACAGATACTTGCACAATATTGTAATTTCCTTATTTAAAAAAAAATCCATAAATTTAAAAAAGGTCTGATGGCATCTATGGAGAGAGAAAAATTAAATCACTTTCAATAATTATGAGATGTCAAAGGCCACCACAGGACATTCTGCAATGGAGCCATAGTGGGTCATAGTCTGAGGCCTAGTCATCAATTGAGTTTTGTCTTGCTGGATATTCTTTGGATAAAGTCAGGATGAGAAAAATGAATTGCAAGGCTCAGCACATACTTGGCATATCAGATGAAGAAGGGAAAATTTTCTGCATGGGAGATCCATGCATAAAATTGTTTGCATGAGAATTTCCCTCTTCATCCTCCCCACTTCCCTCTTTCTTCCCTCCTCTTTCTTCCCCCTTTTTTCTCCCTTGCCCTTCTTTCCCCCCTCTTCCCTCCTCCTCTTTTCCCTCTTTCCCACACTCTTCCCCTTTCCACTATTCTTCCACCCCATTCGTCCTTCTTTCCCCCTCCTTATTCCCTATCTCTCCTCCCATTTTCCCCTCTTTGCCCCACTTCTTCCCCTTTCTCCTCATTCCCTATTCTTTCCCCCATTCTCCCATCCTTCCCCCACACCGTTCTTTCTTCCCCTTATTCCCTGCTCCTGCCCCCAGGACTGATGATGTATTGCTTCTAGTTTTGCTGAAGATGCCCAATGAGGCTAATGGGAGAACACCAACTCTTTCATCAGTTGGACACAAAGTAGCTTTTCATGTGTGATAGTGAATCGTTTATGAGCTCTTCCACTTCTACTGCTTAACCCAGTGTTTTATTTCTCCTGACAAATGCCCTAATGGTTCTCCATACCTCCTCCTTGATGTTCTCTTTCTACACTGAATAATCATGGCGTAGAGTTTCTCTGGAGTCTGTCATAACCGCTCCATCTGCCAAAAGCAGAACACTCCCAGTGGCCAAACAGTTTAATTCTGATTCCCATTCCCATTCCGACATGTTGGTCCATGGCCTCCTCTTGTGCCAAGATGAGGCCACCCTCAGGGTCAAGGAAGAACAAAAATTTCGCAATCCCTTCCCTCTTTTTCTATTCCCTTCTCTGACTCATTACCTCTCCTCAACTGCCTATCATTTCTAGCTAGATCCCCTCCTCTTTTCCTTTCTACTATGGTCCACTCACCTCACCTATCAGATTTCTTCCCCTCCAGGTTTTCAGTCCACAACTTGATGACATAGCAAATTTCAAAGAACGATTTAGCAGACTGGGCCTATTGTTTTGAAGATCGTGAGGCAATCTCATCTAAGCTTACCAAATTCTTACAAGACGTGACAGGGTGGATGCAAGCAGGATGTGTTTTCTGGCTGAGCTGTGTAGAATCATGCTGTGGGAGGCTGAGCACTGGGTGTGTCAGTAGTGATATATTTCAGGATAAGATGTAGGCTGGTTGACATGGAAATCATCTAAAGCTAAATCATAGTGAAGATAGAATGTAGGAAGTCCCTCATGCTCTCTGCAGGGATCCCCAATCTGGGATCTACAGGGTCCTTGCTTAATGGCATTGGTCTTTGACATAAAAAGGGTTGGGAACCCCTGCTCTAGGGTATCTTTAAAATGGCAGCATGGTAGAGACAACGTGGAACGGTGGCATAGCAGTTAGTGTGATGATTTACGGCATCAACAATCATGATCAGGGATCAATTCCTGCCACTGTCTGTAAGGAGTTCATATGTTCTCCCCGTAACTGCATAGGTTTCCTTCCAAATCGGCAACTCTGGCAGGGTTTGCAAGACATTACTTCCTACAAAGCAAAACCCAATAGCATGAATGGCAGTGATGCTTCACTACCAGATGAACTCAAAGCTTTCTATGCCAACTTTGAAAGGGAGAACACATCTACAGCTGTGAAGATCCCTGCTGCACCTGTTGACCCTGTGCTCTCTGTCTCAGAGGCCGATGTTAGACTGTCTTTAAAGAGAGTGAACCCTCACAAAGCAGAAGGTCCCAATGGAGTACCTGGTAAGGCTCTGAAAACCTGTGCCAACCAACAGGTGTGAGTATTCAAGGACATTTTCAACTTCTCACTTCAATGGGTGGAAGTTCCCACTTGCTTCAAAAAGGCAACAATTATACCAATGCCTAAGACGAATAATGTGGGCTGCCTTAATGACTATCGCCCAGTAGCACTCACATCAACAGTGATAAAATGCTTTGATAGGTTGGTCATGACTAAACTGAAGTTCTGCCTCAGAAAGGACCTCTACCCATTGTAATTTGCCTATTACCACAATAGGTCAACGGCAGATGCAAACTCAGTGGCTCTCCTCACAGCGTTAGACCACCTGGACAACACAAACACCTACGTCAGGATGCTGTTCATCGACTATAACTCAGCATTTAATGCCATCATTCCCACAATCCTGACTGAGAAGTTACAGAACCTGGGCCTCTGTACCTCCTCTGCAATTGGATCCTCAACTTCCTAACCAGAAGATCACAATCTGTGTGGATTGGTGATAACATTTACTCCTCGCTGACAATCAACACTGGTGCACCTCAGGGGTGTGTGCTTAGCCCACTGCTCTACTCTCTCTATAGCCATGACTGTGTGGCTAGACATAGCTCAAATTCCATCTATAAGTTTGCTGATGATACAATCATTGTTGGTAGAATCTCAGATGGAGATGACAAGGTGTACAGGAGTGAGATATGCTAACTATTGGAGTGGTGTTGCAGCAGTAACCTGGCACTCAATGTCAGTAAGACGAAAGAGCTGATTGTGGACTTCAGGAAGGGTAAGACGAAGGAACACATACCAATCCTCACAGAGGGATCAGAAGGGGAGAGAGTGAGCAGTTTCAAGTTCCTGGGGGTCAAGATCTCCGAGGACCTAACCTGGTCCCAACATATTGATGTAGCTATAAAGAAGGCAAGACAGCAACTGTACTTCATTAGGAGTTTGAAGAGATTTGGTATACACTCAAAAACTTCCATAGATGTACCATGCAGAGCATTCTGACAGGCTGCATCACTGTCTGGTATGGGGTGGGGGTGAGGGGAGCGAGTGGCTACTGCACAGGACTGAAAGAAGTTGCAGAGGGTTGTAAATCTAGTCAGCTCCATCTTGGGTACTATCCTACAAAGTACCCAGGACATCTTCAAAGAGCGGTGTCTTAGCAAGACAGTGTCCATTATTAAGGACCCCCAGCACCCAGGGCATGCCCTTTTCTCACTGTTACCATCAGTGGGAGGTACAGAAGCCTGAAGGCACACATTCAGTGATTCCGGAACAGCTTCTTCCCCTCTGCTGTCCAATTCCTAAATAGACATTGAACCCGTGAACACTACCTCACTTTTTATTATATATTATTTCAGTTTTTTGCATGATTTTTAATCTATTCAATATACGTATACTGTACTGCAATTGATTGATTGATTGATTAATTTAGTTTTCTTCTATATTATTCATTGTATTGACCTGCTGCTGCTAAGTTAACAAATTTCACAACACATGCTGGTGATAATAATTCTGATTCTGACATCTTAAAAAGACACATGGGTGAGGTTGTGGGCATGTTATGTTGGCAGTGGAAGTGCGGTCTCTCTTGCTCAGCGCAATCCTCGGACGGTGTTTGTCCCAAACGACACATTTCGCTGTATGGTTTGACGTGCATGTGTCAAATAATACCAATCTTTAAGAGAGGAAATGGAGGAATAATGGAATTTTATAAATTTTAAAATGCCTCTTTTCCCCTACATTTTGTTTTGCTACTGGTGTTGCTATCCTGACACATTTCACGCTAAGGATGACGGTTAGTGAGTTGTGGGCATGCTCTGTTGGCACCAGGAACATGGTGCCCAGCACAACCCTCGCTGATTTGATTTGATGCATATGGCACATTGCACTGTATGTTTCAATGTATATGCGCCAAATAAATAAAGCTGATCTAATCTGTATGCGTGATAAAAGGAATGGCTGAGTAAGGAGCGAAGATGAATATAGAATCCAGATTCTAGTTGGCTCTGATTTGTTTTCCTCCTGTTCTGTTGGCCTCTCTAAGAAGACGATTATCTTATTGAAAGCAGGGTAGATGGAAAGATGCATTGGACATAGTGACTGGCCATCTTGCTCCAAATATATGGAACGCCTACTCCTTGTCTCCCAGGGGTGTTGGCAGATGCCTGTTATGTTTCAGGCCAAGCAATGTAACGTAAAACAGATGGAGTTAAGTGTGTTTATTGCATTTCTTATTTTTAGTAACCTTACAAACAGTTGTCATGGGTTACTCCTGCCCTTGCCAAGACTGTTTCCTCACATATGCTAAAGGCATCTATCACCTCCCTTGACCCTTTTGCTATCTCTTTGCTGTTCCTCCAACATCCAGACATGAGTGATTACATTTTTACTTCAATTAAGTATTGGAGGGATTGCTGCTAACTTTGTTATCTTCATCTCAAGCCATTTCCTCTCCATCACTCGCTGGCAAGTCTGAAACAAGCATAAAGCCACTGAAGAGTACTTGAGCTAAAAAAGTTAAGACTGTGGGCAGCAGCAATGAAGATCATTGCCACATCCTGCAGCAGGACACATTCTGTGGCTTTCTCTTCACTGTCAGAGTCATCTTCAAAGGTGAAGCCTCAAAGAGCTGGCATCCATCATTAAGGACCCCCATCGCCAAGGATGAGCCTCGGACAAATCCTAAGAGCTTTCTACAGGGGCACAATTGAGAGCATCCTGACTGGCTGCACCACTGCCTGGTGTGGGAACTTGTACTTCCCTCAATCACAAGATTCTGCAGAGAGTGGTGCGGACAGCCCAGCGCATCTGTAGATGTGAACCTCCCATTATTCAGGACATTTACAAAGACAGGTGTGAAAAAGGGCCTGAGTCACCCCAACCACAACTATTGCAGCTGCAACCATCCGGGAAACGGTACCGCTGCATAAAAACCAGGACCAACAGGTCCGGGACAGCTTCTTCCACCAGGCCATCAGACTGACTAATTCACGCTGACACAACTGTATTTCTATGTTATATTGACTGTCCTGTGGTACATTCTATTTATTACAAATTACTATAAATTGCACACTGCTCATTTAGATGGAGATGTAACGTAAAGATTTTTACTCCTGATGTATGTGAAGGTTATAAGAAATATAGTCAATTCAATTCTTCCCATTGCTACTATTAGGTAGCATGTTCAGGAGCTGAAGACACTTACAGAACATCATAGGAACAGGTTTCTCCCCTCCAACAACAGATTCGTCAATACTACCTCACTATCTTAGCTCTCTTTTGGCACTAGTTATTTAATTTATGCATGAATAATTAAATATACTATAATTTTTAATTGCAATTTATAGTATTTTTTTACATCGTATTGAACTGCTGCCACAAAACCATGCATTTCGTGAGATGAGTCAGTGATAGTAAACCTGCACATTGGAGGTGAAGTCAGGGTGAGAGGATTGGAGAACAATCAGAGGGGATGAGAGGAAGATTCGGGGCCCGCCCGCCAAAACCGAGAGCGGGGTTTCAAAAGGTTTAAATGTTTAAATGTTCATTGATTATCAAAGTATACAACTGTGAAATTCTTCTTCTCCAGATAGCCATGAAACCAAGGAGAAATAGAACAACAATGTAGTCATCAACCCCCAAAACCCTCCTCCCCGCACAAAAAAAGAGAGAAAGGTCAGCCGACAAACACGGAATTTAAAAACTGTAGGATTGAAAAAAAATGTCCATAGTCCAAGACCATATCTATATCTGTATCCAAGATGCAGAAAATCCCAGATAACATTCTCCAGGCACGGTGGCAGGCCACACAGTCTCCCCTCTCCATAGCAGAGTGATCCCCCAGTGATCAAAAGGCAGTCTCCACTCTCCATAGCAGAGTGATCCCCCAGTGATCAAAAGGCAGTCTCCCCTCTCCATAGCAGAGTGATCCCACCAGTGATCAAAAGGCAGTCTCCACTCTCCATAGCAGAGTGATCCCCCAGTGATCAAAAGGCAGTCTCCCCTCTCCATAGCAGAGTGATCCCACCAGTGATCAAAAGGCAGTCTCCCCTCTCCATAGCAGAGTAATCCCCCAGTGATCAAAAGGCAGTCTCCCCTCTCCATAGCAGAGTGATCCCACCAGTGATCAAAAGGCAGTCTCCCCTCTCCGTAGGAGAGCGATTCCACCAGTGATCAAAAGGCAGTCTCCCCTCTCCATAGCAGAGAGATCCCCCAGCGATCAAAAGGCAGTCTCCCCTCTCCATAGCAGAGTGATCCCCCAGTGATCAAAAGGCAGTCTCCCCTCTCCATAGCAGTGATCCCCCAGTGATCAAAAGGCAGTCTCCCCTCTCCGTAGCAGAGCGATCCCACCAGTGATCAAAAGGCAGTCTCCCCTCTCCATAGCAGAGTAATCCCCCAGTGATCAAAAGGCAGTCTCCCCTCTCCATAGCAGAGTAATCCCCCAGTGATCAAAAGGCAGTCTCCCCTCTCCATAGCAGAGTGATCCCACCAGTGATCAAAAGGCAGTCTCCCCTCTCCATAGCAGTGATCCCACCAGTGATCAAAAGGCAGTCTCCCCTCTCCATAGCAGAGAGATCCCCCAGTGATCAAAAGGCAGTCTCCCCTCTCCATAGCAGTGATCCCACCAGTGATCAAAAGGCAGTCTCCCCTTTCCATAGCAGAGTGATCCCACCAGTGATCAAAAGGCAGTCTCCCCTCTCCATAGCAGTGATCCCACCAGTGATCAAAAGGCAGTCTCCCCTCTCCATAGCAGAGAGATCCCCCAGTGATCAAAAGGCAGTCTCCCCTTTCCATAGCAGAGTGATCCCACCAGTGATCAAAAGGCAGTCTCCCCTCTCCATAGCAGTGATCCCACCAGTGATCAAAAGGCAGTCTCCCCTCTCCATAGCAGTGATCCCACCAGTGATCAAAAGGCAGTCTCCCCTCTCCATAGCAGAGTGATCCCCCAGCGATCAAAAGGCAGTCTCCCCTCTCCATAGCAGTGATCCCACCAGTGATCAAAAGGCAGTCTCCCCTCTCCATAGCAGTGATCCCCCAGTGATCAAAAGGCAGTCTCCCCTCTCCATAGCAGAGAGATCCCCCAGCGATCAAAAGGCAGTCTCCCCTCTCCATAGCAGAGTGATCCCCCAGCGATCAAAAGGCAGTCTCCCCTCTCCATAGCAGTGATCCCCCAGTGATCAAAAGGCAGTCTCCCCTCTCCGTAGCAGAGTGATCCACCAGTGATCAAAAGGCAGTCTCCACTCTCCGTAGCAGAGTGATCCCACCAGTGATCAAAAGGCAGTCTCCCCTCTCCGTAGGAGAGCGATTCCACCAGCGATCAAAAGGCAGTCTCCCATCTCCGTAGCAGAGTGATCCCCCAGTGATCAAAAGGCAGTCTCCCCTCTCCGTAGCAGAGTGATCCCACCAGTGATCAAAAGGCAGTCTCCCCTCTCCATAGCAGAGCGAACCCCAGTGATCAAAAGGCAGTCTCCCGTCTCCGTAGCAGAGTGATCCCACCAGTGATCAAAAGGCAGTCTCCCCTTTCCGTAGCAGAGTGATCCCACCAGTGATCAAAAGGCAGTCTCCCCTCTCCGTAGCAGAGTGATTCCCCAGTGATCAAAAGGCAGTCTCCCCTCTCCATAGCAGAGTGATCCCACCAGTGATCAAAAGGCAGTCTCCCCTCTCCGTAGCAGAGTGATCCCCCAGTGATCAAAAGGCAGTCTCCCCTCTCCGTAGCAGAGTGATCCCCCAGTGATCAAAAGGCAGTCTCCCCTCTCCGTAGCAGAGTGATTCCCCAGTGATCAAAAGGCAGTCTCCCCTCTCCATAGCAGAGTGATCCCACCAGTGATCAAAAGGCAGTCTCCCCTCTCCATAGCAGTGATCCCACCAGTGATCAAAAGGCAGTCTCCCCTCTCCGTAGCAGAGTGATCCCACCAGTGATCAAAAGGCAGCTCACCGGTGCTCATCTTCTGCATTCAACTTGATGTTTCAATCTCCCTCTTCGTTTTAACTGCTGAGCAATGGAAGCTTTAATCGGTGAAATGGAGTTGAACATCAGTCTCCTTGCCACGAGGTTCCTGCTCGCTGCCTCTGCCTGAGACTGCAGCATGCTGAAACACCCAAACGATCTCCAAACTCGCAGGCTTCAAAAGTTCCAGAGCCACGTCCAATACAAGAAACAGATGTAACAGACAAAAAGGAAGTGGGGTCAGTAGTTTCATGGTCTCTCTGGAAGATGTTGTACCTAGGCGCCACATTGACTACAAGTTAAGTGATCTAAGCGCTGGGCCATGCGGTGGGGTCCAGCTCCCAAGTCTATCAATGTAAGAGCGCCCAGTTCCTTATGCAAAGCTGGCTCGTTATTTGGATGATTTAAATGCCAGGCCTGATGCGTTGAAAAGGCAGGGTGTTGGGATCAGAGGCAAGGGACAGGCCAGCTCTGCTCGCTGCTCTGCGATGCTAACTCTGTTCTTCACTGCACTGCGGGTAAGGCTGTGGGCCTGCTCCGACTGCTCTGGGGTTTCATGTCTGAGGACTCACTTTCATTCTAAAATCCATTTGCTTACTTTTATTGCTTGCATGATTTGCTTTTATCTCTCTCTTTGCAGTCAGTTTTGTCAGTCTTTGATTTTACTGGGTCCTTTTGGGTTTCTTGTTTTGTGGCTGGCTGAAAGGTGGTAAATATCAAGGCTGTATTTAGTATACATGCTAAAATGTATACTAAATGTACTTTCAACTTTGAACTTTTGATTCTGACAGCTCAGCAGAATCCAGGTTGGAATTTCAGGGAAACCTTTCATTTTTCCCTTTTTGCAGAACAAAGCAGAAATAATGAAAGTCCTCATATGTTCAGTTCATGAAGAGTTTCGGTTATGAGGATGTGAAATTTCCGTCTCAAAATGAGACCACTGCCAGGAAAGCCCGGCAAGGGCTGGGTGAGAAAATTCGTTAACTCCAAATGCTAGAATCAGAATCAGTTTTAATATCACAAGCATACGTCATGAAGTTTGTTAACTTTATGGCAACAGTACAATGAAATACATGAAAAATAAATCAAGAGAAAAAAAGCTGTTACATTACATACACGTATATATGTCTACTAAATATTTAAGTTAACATAAGTACTGCAAAAAAAGAAATATTAAGTAGTGAAGTAGTGTTCATGGGTTGAATGTCTATTTAGAAATTAGATGGCGGGGGGAAGAAGCTGTTCCTGAATTGCTGAGTGTGTGCCTTTAGGCTTCTCTACCTTCTTCCAGACAGTAACAGTGTGGAGATGACATGTCCTGGGTGCTGGGGGTCCTTAATGATGGACACTGCCTTTCTGAGACACACCTCCTTGAAGATGTCCTGGGTGCTCTGTAGGCCAGTACCTTCTTCCCGACAGTGACAGTGTGAAGGGGGTGTGTCCTGGGTGGTGGAGATCCTTAATGATGGACACTGTCTTCCTAAGACACTGCTGATGTGTAACGCTTCTGTTTCCTTGCCATACAGTTCATTTTGTGTCTCTGATTTGTTTTGTCTATCAGAGCAAATGTCTGCAAAGGTGGAGGCTATGTTCAAAGTAACAGAAGACGTCTTCCATTTCCTGGCATTTTGGAATGGCTTCCTGCTCTTGGGCTTGTCTTTATTGATGCGGCATATTGTTATCACCAGTTTGTTCGGGACCTTGAGTGTCATGTGAAGTTCTCACATCCTCACTTTCACTCGAGTTTCCCTGGCTTCTCTGGTTTCTCCCACATCCCCATAATGTGGCTTTGCTGGCTACTCTAAATTACTCCTGAATGGCAGGGTGGCAACTGAAGTAAAATGGGGATTGAGGAACCCCACCATTCAGGCTATGCTTTCTTCTCACTGCTGTCGTTGGCAAAGGGGGTTCCACACCATCAGGTTCAGGGAAAGTTATCACCCTTCAACCATCAGGCTCCTGAACCAGCGTGGATAACTTCACTCATCTCAACACTGAACTGATTCCACAACCTACAGACTAACTTTCAAAAATTCATGTTCTCGATATTAGTTTGTTTATTTATCAAGTTATATATCAATCTATTATTTAAATAGCAAAATTAATTATTATCACTTTTATTTGCACACTATGTCTTCTTTTGCACTTTGGCTGTCTGTCAATCTTCGTGTGCAGTTTTTCATCGATTCTATTGTATTTCTTTATTCTGCTGTGAATGCCTGTGAGAAAATGAATCTCAGTGGTGACCTATACGTACTTTGGTAATAAATTTACTTTGAACTTCGAAATAAAAGGCCAGAAGAAAATAAAGAGGTGATATTCAACATAGAACTGATGGGCTGCAAGGTCGTTTATATCATTATTTTTTATAATTTTAGAGGTAGAGTGAAGACAGGCCCTTCTGATCCAATGAACCACACTGCCCAGCTCCCCCACCTATTTTACATAGTCTAATCACAGCACAGTTTATTGTGTGTGGCATCTGTTAGTCTCACGAGACCATAGATCTGCACCTGGAAAGTCTTGGAGTGTCCTCTCCAGGGCGCAGGCCTGGGCAAGGTTGTATGGAAGACCGGTGGCAACTAAAAGCAGGAGGTACAGCGCGGGGGACAGGGCCTTCATTAAGTCAGAGGTGCAGCGGCTGCTCAGGGAGGGGATCATTAAGCCAAGCACAAGCCCTTGGAGGTCCCAGGTGGTTGTTGTTCGGACTGGGCAGAAAAACAGGATGGTCGTGGACTATAGTCAAACCATCAATAAGTTCACGCAGCTTGACACGTAACCCCTACCCCGCATCGCGGATATGATCAACCAGATAGCTCAGTACAAGGTGTACTCGACAATAGATCTGAAATCCGCTTTTCACCAGCTCCCCATCCGCCCAGAGGACCACCCCTACACCACCTTCGAGGCGGGCGGCAGGCTCTATCACTTCCTGTGCGTCCCATTTGGTGTCACAAATAGTGTCTTGGTCTTCCGGAGGGAAATGGACCGGATGGTGGACCAGTACCAACTGAAGGCCACATTTCCCTATCTGGATAACATCACCATCTGTGGTCACGACTGGTCGGATCACTACGCCAACCTCCAACGATTTTTCCAAGTGGCCGAAGCTCTGAACCTTATTTATAACAAGGACAAGTGTGTGTTCGGAACCACCCGACTCGCTATCCTTGGGTATGTCATGGAAAATGGGGTCATTGGCCCTGATCCTGACCATATGCACCCCCTGTTAGAACTCCCTCTTCCCACCACTCTCAAAGCCCTCAGACGGTGCCTGGGTTTTTTTCCTATTACGCCCAATGGGTCCCCCATTACGCAGACAAGGCCTGCCCCCTGGTCAAGTCTACCACTTTTCCCCTCTCTGCTTAGGCCTGCGCGGCCTTCAGCTGCATTAAAGGGGACATTGCCAAAGCAACGATGCATGCGGTGGACGAGACCATTCCCTTCCAAGTAGAGAGTGACGCCTCTGATTTCGCGCTGTCTGCTACCCACAATCAGGCAGGCAGGCCAGTAGAATTCTTTTCTCGTACCCTTCAAGGCTCTGAAATTCAGCACTCCGCGGTGGAGAAAGAAGCCCAGGCCATAGTGGAAGCTATTAGGCACTGGAGGCACTATCTCACCAGCAAAAGGTTCACCTTGCTGACCGACCAGCGCTCGGTTGCATTCATGTTCAGCAACCAACAGCGGGGCAAAATCAGAAATGATAAGATTTTGCGGTGGAGAATAGAACTCTCCACCTACAACTATGATACTCTGAACCGGCCTGGCAGACTCAATGAGCCCCCTGATGCCCTATCCCCGGGAGCGTGTGCTAGTGCACAGCTCGACCAGCTATATGCCCTTCATGCACATCTTTGCCATCCAGGGTTTCCTGATTTTACTATTTCGTGAAAGCTCGGAACCTGCCATACTCCCTGGAGGACATCAGGATGATGACCAGGGACTGCCAAATCTGCGCTGAGTGCAAACTGCACTTCTACCGTCCTGAAACAGCGCAACTTGTCAAGGCCACCCGCCCTTTTGAGTGACTGAGTGTTGACTTTAAGGGCCCTCTTCCCTCCACCGACCGCAATGTCTATTTTCTCAATATTATCGACGAGTACTCGCGGTTTCCCTTTGCCATTCCCTGTCCTGACATCACTACCACGTCCGTCATAAAAGACCTGCACCAGCTCTTCACTCTGTTCGGATATCTCTGCTATATCCACAGTGATAGAGGGTCCTCCTTTATGAGTGATGAGCTGCGCCAGTACCTGCTAGCTAGGGGCATTGCTACTAGTCGGACCACGAGTTATAATCCTCGGGGAAATGGACAGGTGGAGAGGGAGAATGCCACAGTGTGGAAGGCCACACTTTTAGCCCTTAAGTCAAAAGGGTTGCCAGTCTCTCGATGGCAGGAGGTCCTCCCCGAGGCTCTCCACTCTATCCGCTCCCTGTTATGTACGTCCACCAATGCCACCCCTCACGAGCGCCTATTCTCTTTTCCCAGGAAGTCTGTCACTGGGACCACCCTACCAGTTTGGCTGACGTCCCCGGGGCCAGTGCTGCTCCGGAAACATGTGAGGAGTAATAAATACTTCCCGCTGGTCGAGAGGGTTCACCTTCTACATGCGAACCCCCAGTATGCCTACGTGGTCTTACCTGATGGGCGGGAGGACACGGTCTCCGTCTGCGACCTGGCGCCCGCAGGAGCAGCAGACCACTACCCCGAACACTCCTTGGTAACTATGAACCCTGTACCCGAGGTGACACCGCGCACACCGAGCCCTACACAGACTCCTCACGACACTCCTATACCGGGCGTCTCATACGCTTATATTCCGGGCGCCTCGCACACGCGTGAGGGATCACTGATGCCTCGTGGGCTGACACCTCCAGTCAGGCCGGAACCAGCACAACCACCGTCTCCGGTGCAATCACCACCGGCACCTGTGCAATCACAGCCGGTGCTACGTAGATCGCAGCGACAGATTCGACCTCCTGATAGACTTAACCTGTAAATATACTTGTAAGACACTTTGCCCCATGGGGACTCTTTTTAAAACAAAGGTGGGGGGTGAATGTGGTGAGCTACATATACCTGTCTGGACACGCCCCCTGCTGACTGCTCCTGTGGCTCCTCCCACAGACCCCGGTATAGAGGCGATTGAGGCCTGAGCCCAGCCTCTCAGTCTCCAGGATGTAGTATGGTGGTCAACCACTGCTTGTTCATTCTTTCAGTCAATTAAAGCCGATATCTCGCCTTTACGTCTCAGAGTGAGTTATTGTTGGTGCATCAGGTAGTGGGAGCTTGTCCCCACTCCCACTCTTCGGCTTGACAACCCTGGAACCAGACTGTTTATAATGACCAACTAAACAACTAATCGGTACATATTTAGATGGTGGGAGGAATCTGAAATACCCAGAGGAAACACAGAAAACACCAAAAGGCACAACTCAGGGCCGTGATAGGTTTCAATGAGAGATCCCCACTCCTTCTTCTAAACTCCAGCAGGTACAGACCCAGAACAATCAAACACTCCTCATACATTTCATTTCCCGAATCGTTCTTGTTAGACTCCTCTGGACTCTCTCCAATGCCAGTACAACCTTTCAGCACGTAAAGAGCTCAAAGCTGTTCACGGTATTCCAAGTGCGGTCTGACCAATACCTTATAAAGCCTCAGCATTACATCATTGCTCTCGCATTCTAGTCCTCTCGAAATGAGTGCAGTCATTTCATTCGCCTTCCTTGCCACCAACTCAAGCCTGCAAGTTAACCTTTAGGGAATCCTGCACGAGGAGTCTCAAGTCCCCTGCACTTCTGGTTTTTGTATTTTCTCTCCATTTAGAAAATAATCTGCACCTTTATTCCTTCTAAATGATGATATACTTTCCTATACTACATTCCATCACTTCTTTTCCCATTCTTCTAATCTGCCCAAGTACTTCTGCTGACACCCTGCTTGATCAACCCTACCTGCCCCTCCACCTATCTTTATATCATCTGCGAACTTGACCACAAAGTCGTCAATTCCATCATCCAAATTATTGACACATAACGTGAAAGGAAGTGTTCCCAACACTGACTGCTGCAGAACACAACCAGTCACTGGCGGCCAACTAGAAAAGTCCCCTTTATTCCCACTTTTTTCCTCATACAATCCAAACAATCCTCTAACCACACTAGTAACTTTCCTATAATACTTTGGGCTCATAGCTTGTTAAGCAGTCTCATGTGCGGCTCTTTGTCAAAGGCCTTCTGAAAATCCAACTAAATAACATCCACTGACTCTTCTTTGTCAATCCTCACAATTATAGAAAGACCAGCTGCTATTTTATTATTTTACTTCTTAGCAAACACATTGTCTTTTTATTTTGCCCTCTGGTCTTTTTTTTAGTGCACTATTTCCTCTCTCTCTCTCTCTCTCTCTCTCTCTCTCTCCACAGCCATGTTTAATACATGCATAATTTCAGTTCTGTGTTGGTATGGAAGGCATGGTAACGTAACGATTAGTGCAATCACTTTACAGTGCCGGTGATTAGGCTTCGATTCCCACTGCTGTCTGTAAGGAGTTTCTTTGTTCTCCCCAAAGCTGCGTGGGTTTCCTCCAGGTGCTCCGGTTTCCTCCCACATTCTAAAGATGTACGGGTGAGAGCTAGTAAGTTGTGGGCTGCCTCCAGGACATCCTTGCTGGTCTGAATTAATGTAAATGATGCATTTGATGTACATGTGACAACTAAAAATTGACTAATCTTCAAAGCCTGTGATGCTGCTGCAAACAAGTTTTTCATTCTGCTTACTCCTCACCATACATGTTCCTCTTGGTCTCCACTTTCCTTCAAAGATCCATCAGCCAGTAGGATAACTGTGGAAGTTATCACTGTGACGTTGTAGTGTGTGAAGAAAGAGAAGTGGGTGCAGTTACTATTACTAGAGAGAAGGTCCTCAAAAAGCCTCGAAGGCCTAAAGGTACATAAGTCACCCAGACCAGATGAACTGCACCCTAGGGTCTGAAAGAGGTAGCATTAGAGATTGTGGTGGCATTAGAAATGATCTTTCAAAAACCATTGGACTGGCACGGTGCCAGAGGACTGGAAAATTTCAAATGTCACTCCACTCTTTAAGAAAGGAAATTATAGACCAGTTAGCCTGACCTCAGTGGTGGGGAAGATGTTAGAGTCAATTGTTAAGGTGATGGAGTACTTGGTGACACAGGACAAGATAGGACAAAGTCAGCATGGTTTCCTTCAGGGAAAATCCTGCCTGACAAACCTGTTGAAATTCTTTGAGAAGATTACAAGTTGGATAGCTAAACGAGATGCGGTGGGTGTTGCCTATTTGGATTTTCAGAAGGCCTTTGACAAGGTGCCACACATGAGGCTGCTTACTAAGGTAAGATCTCATGGTATTACAGGAAAGTTACTAACATGGTTAGAGCATTGGCTGATGGGTAGGAGGCGGCCAATAGGAATTAAAGTATCCTTTTCTGGTTGGCTGCCAGTGACTGGTGATGTTCCTCAGGGGTCGGTGTTGGGTCTGCTTCTTTTTATGCTGTATATAAATGATTTAGATGATGGAATAGATGGCTTTGTTGCTAAGTTTGCAGATGATACGAAGATTAGTGGAGGGGCAGGTGGTGTTGAGGAAACAGGTAGGATGCAGAAGGACTTAGATTAGGAGAGTGGGCAAGAAAGTGGCAAATGAAATAAAATGCTGGAAAATGCATGGTCATGCACTTTGGTAGTAGAAATAAATGCGTGGACTATTTTCTAAACGTGGAGAAAATCCAAAAATCTGGGATGCAAAGGGACTTGGGAGTCTTTGTGCAGAACACCCTAAAGGTTAACTTGCAGGTCGACTCAGTGGTGAGGAAGGCAAATGCCATATTGTGAAACTAAGTGTTAAGTTCTTCTTCTCACAGCTGTGTTATACAAATTTCTGCTTCGCTCCTTGTAAGCAAAGAGAAGTAGGCTCACTCCTCTGAAACTGAAATTCTAAGTCATAGCAGGTGACACAATCCACACTCAGTAGCCATTTTATCAGGTGTACGTGCACATTACTGCAAGCATCTAATGAGCCAATCATGTGGCAGCAACTGAATCCATAAAAGCATGTGGGCATGGTCAAAATGTCAGATGTTGTTCAGACCACACATGAGAATGGAGACAATAGAGTGGATGTGGAGAGGGTGTTTCCTATGGCAGGGGAGACTAAGACCAGAGGACAGCCTCAGAATTGAGGGGCATCCTTCTAGAACAGAGATAAAGAGGAATTTGTTTAGCCAGAGAGTGGTGAATCTGTGGAATTCTTTGCCACAAGGCAGTTGTGGAGGTCAAGTCTCTTTGGATAGTCAAGGCAGAGATTTATAGATTCTTGATTGGTCGGGGAATGAAGGGATATGGGAGGAAGGCAGGAGATTGGGTCTGAGACGAATATTCATGCCATGATGAAATAACAGAGCAGAGTTGATGGGCCAAATGGCCTAATTCTCTCCTATATCTTATGATCTAAGTGACTTGGACTGTGGAATAATTGTTGATGCCAGACACGGGGGGTTTGAGAATCTTAGAAATTGCTGATCCTCTGGAATTTCCCACAAAACCATCTTTCGAGTTTACAGAGACTTGTGCAAAAACAAAAAAAATCCAAAGAGCTGCAGTTGGAGGAGATGATGATTACTGTACCGATGTTGATTTTCAGTAGAAGGAAACCGTCTTGTGGGCTGAGTCCTCCCTTGGCTGAAATGAAATGACAGAAAGGGCGTCTTTTGCATTGCCACAAGTATAAGAAAATAGAAAGGTGTGGTGTGATGAACAGATTACCCTTTTTTGACGCCTTTAACTTTCAATGATGGTATCTGATTTTCAGAGGTAATGCATTGTAATGCAAACTGATACTTAAATGTCAATTGAGGAACAGTGTCTTTGTGTCTTTTGAGGAAGCAGATTATATTAAATTATTCTCATCGGAGTATCATAACCACAGGAGATTCTGCCGATGCAGAAATTCCAGAGTAACTTACATTTACAGTAATGCTGGAGGAGCTCAGCAGGCCAGGCAGCATCTATGGGGAGGAAAAAATAGCTGATGTTTCAGGTTGAGACCCTTCATTGGAGTATCACCCCTGGTAGAAATTTCAAGCCTTAAAACCCTGTCAACATAGAACATGGGTATCTTCATTGCTGTCTACATCACAATTTTGTTTGACCAGTCAGGGTTGTTAGTCCTGAGCTGAACTCCCCGAACCTGGAGGACCAGCAGACCACTCTAGGTCTGGCCTTTACCCTTCGACCTGTTTGGCATGGGTGACCTTACCAAGGCAAGGCCCTGACTCCAAACCCAATGACAAGGTTGTGGTGTTCTTGAAGGAAGCCCTAGACACCACTGGAAATGGAGGATCTTCATTGCTGTCCTAAATGCCAGATGCGTAATGGGCAGTATGAATAGAACAAAGAAAAGGAGAGCACAGTACCGGCCAATCAGCTTACAATTGCTTGGTGACCTTTAAGCTATTTCACAATTAATCCACTCTTTACTTCCTACACAGCCCATAACCCTGCATTCTTTTTTTTCAACCAGTCTCTTAAAGCTTCCTACTGAATCAGCTTTGCCACCACCCTTGGCAGTGCATTCTAGGCACTTTCTATGAATAATGACTCCAATAGCTTCATTGTGATTAATAACTATTCCACTGACTACATAGGCTTTTGACTCTAAATACTGTAAAAATCAGTCATTATCTTCTTTTTGGGAATGTCAGTTTACTTAGTTGAGTTGAATCCAGCTATTCCCATAGAAGCCTGAGAATTCAAAACGGTTCCATTACTAACACATTGCTATGTTTTACAGCTTTATTATCTTTAAATTTATCAAAATAAAAACAAACAAGAAAGTACATCAGCAAGTAAAATCAAAGTCAATTTTTCCCAAGGTTCCCCCTGGTCCCTTTGAAATCCCTGATAAAAGCATCTTGAATTAAATTCAAAGCAACTCACACAAAATGTTGGAGGAACACAGCCAGCCAGGCAACATGGAATGAATAAGTAGTTAATGTTTTGGGCCAAAACCCTTCATCAGGACTTACTTTGTATTTACTTTGCAGGCATTGTCCTGATGAAGGGTCTCCAACCGAAACATGGACTGTTTATTCCTCTGCTGTCAGGGGGTTCTAAGCTGTGGTCCACAACCCTTCAGTTAATGGTAGGGGTCCATGGCATAAAGAAGGTTGGGAACCTCTGCTTTAGATGCTGGCTGACCTTCTGAGTCCCTCCAACATTTTGTGTGTGTTACAACAGATCTCCAGCATTGGTAGGATCTCTTGTTATTTTATTTGGCAACTCGGTGCGGAGTCAGGCCTTTCAGATCAGCCGTGATCTTACTGAATGACAAAGCAGGCTCAACGGGCCAGATGGCATACTCCTGCTCCTACTTCTTATATTCTGCCCTTTGAGCCATGCCTCCCCTGCAGCCCCCAACAACCCCAATTTAACCCCAACCTAATCATGGGAACAAATTCATCTACCTATTACGTCCTTGGACTCGGAGGGAACTGGAGCACCCAGGGGACACCCAGGCATCCCATGGAGAGGACATACAGAAGTCGCCAGTATTGAACTCCGAACTATGATGCCCCGAGCTGTGTTTATTAAATGCAAACACCACTTTGTTTACATCAACTTTGATTCTGGATTTCATTCTTTTGTTTGCTATGGGTAAAGATCCGAGTCAGCCATATCTCTATCAGATGTCTCATTATGTATCATTCAGATAAGGGTCATGTAACAGTTAACTTGTACCTCATTACCCACAATGCTCATTGGTCATTTATCTACCGTTACTTATTTTAATTTTAATTTTTATTTTAATAGTAACATGGTTTACAAGAATCAAGATATTAAAATGGTGAGCAAATATTCCAACAGTGGCCTGTTTCAGTATTGAATAACTCTTTGGCTCTGTGATCTGATAACTTAATTGTCTTTAGATATGGGCATTACTGGCAATGTCAGTATATGTTATCCATCTCAAAGTATCTCTGAACTAATGGGGGAGATTTAATTGCATGGTAGCTCTGGAGTCACTTATATAGGAGAATAGTTAAAAGTGGTAGATTTCCATCTGTGAACTTCAATCGCGAGCTGCTGGATCTTTAAGTAAATCCCGTCACCAACACTGAAAAGGGTGACATGGTGGTTAGCACAAAGCTTTACAGTATCAACGACCCAGCTTCAATTCTCACCCCTGTCTTGTAAGGAGTGTGTACGTAGTCCCTGTGACTGCACAGGTTTCCTCCAGGTGCTCTGGTTTCCTCCCACAGTCCAAAGATGTACCGATTGGAAGGTTAATCGGTCATTGTAAATTGTCCCATGAATAGTCTAGGGTTAAATCAAGGGTTGTTGAGTGATGAAGCTCAAAGGGCAGGAGGGCCTGCTCTGTGCTGTATCTCAATAAATGAATAAAAAGAGAAAATTTGATGGATCTTGTTATGGGATTTGAACAGATATTTCTGGATCAATTGGCACAAGGGTGTTATTACCCATAATTCAGATTAATCGATTTATAGTAACTACAGCGACTCTGCAGTTCATGTTATGATGTGTTTCTGGTTTCTGGGTTTTTTTTTGTTGCTATTTTGTGCAATTTTGATTGGGGAGGACTGGCTCTGCGGCCTGCAGTTAACGAACAGAACAGCACTAGATTGAACTGAACTGACCATTCCTGGACTGCTTTGATGAGTTAGTGGTCTCGTGTTTTATATTCTGTGATTTTTGCTCTTTATTTCGCCATTTGAATGATTTGCTCCTTTTTTATGTGTGTGTGTGTGTGTGTGTGTGTGTGTGTTTGTGTGTGTGCTGGGGTTTTGATGTTTTTCTCTGAACTTGTTTTGTGCTTGTCTGTGGGAAGATGTATCTCAGGGTTGTATACTGCATACATGCTGTTCTTTGACAATAAATGTACTTTGACAATTTTAATCTTGAAACTTTGACGACTACCACATCCTGCAAGAGATTCAGCCTTCAGATTGCTAGTGTCAAATGGGTAGTGCAATCGACTTACAGTGCCAGTAATCACTGATCGGAATTTGATTCCCATCTCTGTTTGCAAGGAGTTTGTACATTCTCCCCATAGATTTTCTCAGGGTGCTCTAGTTTCCTCCCACATTCCAAAGATGTACGGGTTAGGGTTAGTAAGTAGTAGGCATGCTAAGTTGTTCAAGTTCGAGATAGGTAATGATTATCATTCATCCAGACGTGAATGTAGCCAAAGGAAATAGCACTCCCCTGGGGCCAAGGTGCAAAGCACCTTATCAGTAGCACACAGCACGATGCACGTAGCACATATGGTTACAATTTCAGAAAAACATACAGTCACAAAGAAAAAATAGCCTGAACCCGTGAGTAGCATGACTGTAGATTGTCCTAGTCCAGCTCGTTATTTTGCTGAGCAAATACTGGAGAGCAGCACCGACAGAACACCAACAGGAAGGGCCAGGCCCCAACACAGCATGGATTTCAACGTACCCAGCAGAGGCACCTGCTCTCTCCACTGTGCGACTGCAACTGGTCACTGCATCCAAAGTGACCCTAGGGCCAAGGCCTAGTCCTCGCCACAACCAGGGCAACGCAGTTCCCCTGCTGTTGATCTTGCCAATGATCCAGTGAACCAGACTGGCAGAATTCAATGCTACAAGTGCACGACAGGGTCTTGTGATCCCGATGAAAACATCCAAGACAATTATTCGCCCCATTGGTTGGATCACACACTGTCTCTGCTTTATGGTACACAAGTCCAGACAACAACACAACAATGGTATGAAATAAGCCCGGCTCCATTGCTGATGGGATAGTCTTTGTATCCAGCAGTGACATGTGATCATAAAAAAGGCAGAAACACAATGACACTTGTGGGCTGCCCTTGGCACAATCCTTACTGATTTGATTTGATGTGAAACAACAGACTTCACTGTACGTTTTGATGTCCAGGTGACAAATAAAGCCAATCACTTTATCCAAGTCGATGAGAGACTGGCAACTCAAGAACCATGCTCTGGTTGGGTACCTCTTCTTGAAGGGCAAACTAGAAGAGGAACGCTGTCTTCAGTAGGGTAAATTTTGCTATTGTGAGCGAGTTAGTCTGATGTCACAAGGATTCCGAGCAGATTTGGGCTCCTTAACTGCGAACTTCTGTGTTGGCATTGGAGAGGGTTCAGAGGAGGTTCACGAGAATGATCCTGGGACCAACAAGGTTACTGCATGAGGAGTGTTTCATGGTTCTCAACCTGTACTTGCTGGAGTTTAGAATATTGAGGGGGCATGTCATTGAAAACTAGCAATATTGAAAGGCCTACACAAAGTGGATGTGGAGAGGATGTTTTCTTTAGAGGGGTGTCTAGGACCAGAGGGCACAACCTCAGAATAGACAGACAGAAATGAGGGAGAACTTCTTTAGCCAAGGGTAATGAATCTGTTGTATTCATTGGCTGCAGAACCTATGGAGGCAAAGTCATTGGGTACATTGAAAGCAAAGGTTGATAGGTTCTTGATGAGTGTTCAAGGTCACGGGGAGAAGACAGGTGAATGGGGTTGAGAGGGGTAATCAATCAGCCATAATAGAATGGAGGAGCAGACTTGATGGGCCAAATGGGTGAATTCTGCTCCTATGGCTTATGGTAGTATGGATTTACCTCTCCTTGACTCCAACTGACTTCATGATGCACCCTTCATCCAGATACTAGCAGCTGCTTGTTAATAACATGATCCTAGTGAGAGTTGGCAAGGAAATCTGCATCAGTTTCTTACAGTCATCAGACTGATCACTGCCTGGTCCAGTTTGTTATTAGCTTAAGGATGGCCCCGAAACAGCAGCAGCATCAGAAACATGGTCATGTTCTGCGAAGGCCCACTAGAAAATGCATTTCAGTGTAGTATATGGTGACATTGACATACTTTGATAATAAACTTACTTTGAACTTTGAGAAAATCAATGTTGAAAGGTCAAAGTAAATTTATTTTCAGATCACCATAAACACACCCAAGATTCATTTTCTCACAGGCATATTCAATAAATCCATAATAGAATAATAGAATCAATGAAAGACCACATCAACTTGGCATTCAACTAGTGTGCAAAAGACAACAAACTGTGTAAATGCAAACAAAAAGAAATTATAATGATAAATAAATAGCAATAAATATCAAGGACATGGATGAAGAGCCCTTGAAAGTTAGTCTATTGATTGTGAGAACATTTCAATAATGAGGCAATTAAAGTTGAGTGAAGTTATCCCCTCTAGTTCAAGAGCCTGATGATTGAGGGGTAATAACTGTTTCTGAACCTGGTACTGTGAGTCCTAAGGCTCCTGTATTCTCTTACTGATGGCAGCAGTGAGAAGAGAACATGTTCTGGGTGGTGGAGTTCCCTGATGATGGATGCTGCTTTCCTGCAACAATGTTTCATCTACACAAAACTACAACTGCAGATGCTGTGGATCAAAGAACACGTACACAATGCTGGAAGAACTCAGCAGGTCAGGCAGCATCCGTGAGAAAAGAGTAGCCAACGTTTCGGGCCGAGACCCTTCATCAGGAATTGGGGGGAAGAGAGGGCCGAAGCCCAGTAATAGAGATAGGGGAGGGGGTAGGCTACTCTTTTCTCACGGATGCTGCCTGACCTGCTGAGTTCTTCCAGCGTTGTGTACTTAATGTTTCATCTAGATATGCTCAATGGTGGGGAGGGTTTTACCCATGATGGATTGGGCCATGTCACACTACTTTTTCGTAGGATTTTCTGTTCAAGGGCTAGGGTGTTTTCATACCAGGCTGTGTTGTAGGTCTCAATGAGCCCACAAAGAAAACTATTTTCGAAGAGTGTCTCAAAGAGAATTGGAATTGGTTTATATACCAAGCTGCAGTGAAAATGTAATTGGGCAAAGGATGCCATACATACATACACACATCAAGGCAATAAAATTTTAAAAAGACTGAAGAGCTTATTTATTTTATTAATTTATTTAGAGAAACAACGTGGAACTGCTCCTTCTGGCCAAATGAGTTGCACTGTCCAGCAACCTACCCATTAACCCCAGCCTAATCACAGGACAATTTACAATGACCAATTAACCTACTAACCAGTATGTCTAGATGGTAGGAGCAATCCAGAGCACTCGGAGGAAACCCATGCATTCATAGAGAGTACGTACAAAACTCCTTCCTGATGGCATCAGAAATGAGCTGTGAACTTCCACGCTATGTCGAAATAGCGCCACGCTAACTGCTATGTTACTGTGGCACCTCACAAATATAATAGGTAATGTAATATATTAGTCATAATTACAATGTGTGAGTAGCACGAAAGCAGAACACTCATTCTAACACTTTACATAATGACTTCAAGGAAAAGCTAGCCTCCTTTAACACTGTTATATGCTCTGCAGATTATTGCAGAGAACAGCAGTGATTCAGAATACTATTCTCAACTACAATCTGACCGTTGAACCCTGCAGCAACCTATAACGTCCTCAGTCAAGGATCTGCCACAAAATGTGAGGGATTTGCAATATTTTTAACAACAAAATTACTTCCATTAGGGTGAGTATAGTTACAGATACTGGTAACCTTTTTCAACACTCCTGTAAAAAGATAGCAACCATATCAAAATATACAAGTATTTCTGATGTAGAAATCTTTAAGATTGTAACAAAGAATAAACCCTCTACTTGCTGTCTCAACCCTATTCCTACCACATTTTTTAAGGACTCTTTTAATAGTGTTTTCAATTCTGTTAGAAAAATTATTAGCGCATCCCTTGAAAATGGAGATTTTCCAGATGTCTTCAAAAATAGAGCTGTCAAACAACTACTTAACAAGCCAATAAAAACAGAAAATGCTGGCAGAACTCAGCAGGCCAGACAGCATCTATGGGAGGAGGTAGTGACGACGTTTCGTACCGAAACCCTTCATCAGGAGTGAAGTAACATGGGATGGTCGAGGGGGGATAAGAAGTTGGGGGAGGGATAAAGTAGAGAGCTAGGAAGTGGTAGGCTGGAGAGAAATGGGCTAGGAGGAAGGTGGAGAATTATGGGAAATAAAAGAGAAAGAAAGGTAGGGCTGGGGGGAGATTATAGTGAGGGGGGAAAAAGAGAGAGAGAGAGAACCAGACTAAAATTATAGATAGGGATGGGGTGAGGGTATCAACGGAGGTCTGTGAGTTGAAAGTTCATGCCGGCAGGTAGGGGGCTACCTAGGCAGGAGATAAGGTATTGCTCCATCGACCTGCGTGTGGCCTCATCTTGACGGTAGAGGAGGCCATGGACAGACATAGAGTGGGAGTGGTCTGTGGAATTGAAGTGTGTGGCCACAGGAAGATCCCGCCACTGCTGGAGGACTGAGCACCGGTGTTCGGCGAAATGGTCTCCCAGTCTGCGGCAGGTCTCCCCAATGTATAAATGGCCACATCGGGAGCACTGGATACAGTATATCACCCCAGTTGACTCACAGGTGAGGTGATGCCTCACCTGAAAGGACTGTCTGGGGCCTGGGATAGTGGTGAGGGAAGAAGTGTGGGGGCAGGTGTAGCACTTCTTCCATTTGCAGGACTTCCATTTGCCTGGACGGAGGTCGGTGGGGAGGGATGGGGGAGATGAATGTACAAGGGAGTCGCGTAGGGAGCGGAAAGCCGAGGGTTGGGGGGAGGGGAGGATGTGGCTGGTGGTGGGATCCCATAGGAGGTGGCAGAAGTTACAGAGGATTATATGTTGGATAATCTGTTCTGCCAGCGTTTTGCATTTTTATTTATTTCCAGCATCTGCAGATTCACTTGTGTTTACTTAACAAGCCAAACTTGATAGTGAGGTACTTGCTCACTACAGGCCTATATCAAATCTTCCCTTCCTGGCCAAGATTTTTGAGAGTCATTTTTAACCAACTCAACAACTTTCTGAATGAGAACAATATTCTAGAAAAGTTTCCGTTAAAATTTAGAGCAAACCACAGCATGGAAACTACCTACCAAAATTGTTAGTGACCTTAGTTTCAGTTCTAATTCTTCTGGATCTAAGTGCTGCCTTCAATAAAATTGACCACAGCATTCTCCTAGATTGCTTTGAGTCTGTCTCGTTCACCAATCAACTTCCTAGCTCTTTACTTCATTTTTCCCCCTCCAAGTTTCACCTGTCGCCTGGCGTTTCTCTCTCCCCTCCCCTCACCTTTCAAATCTACTCCTCAGTTTTGTTTCTGCAGACCTGCTGAAGGGTTTCGGTCTGAAAGGTCAACTGTTTTCTTTTTCCCATAGATGCTGCCTGGCCTGCTAATTTCCTTCAGCATTTTATGTGTGTTGCTCGGATTTCCAGCATCTGCAGACTTTCTCTTGTTTGTGGTAATGCCTGTAACTGGTTTTGCTCATATATGTCAGAGAGAATGTTTTTTGTATGTACAGGAGAACTTTTTCTAAGAAATGCAATGTACCTTTTGTGTTGCTCAGGGAAGCTGTCTTGTTACCCTACTCTTCTCCTTATACCTGCTCCCCTTAGGAAACATAATTAGAGAGCATAAACTTGATGTCCACGGATATGCAGGTGACACAATTGCAAATTCAGTTGAGCCTGATGATGATAACTCTCTTTGTTCTCTGACTTCTGGTTTGACTGTGATAAACAGTGGATGAACAACTATTTACAAAAACAAAATGAAGATAAAACTGAAATACTTTTGGTTGATCACACAGATGAAAGATAAACTTCTTGATCAACCTGGGAACATGGTTCCTTTTGCAAAATCAGAGTAAGAAACCTAGATGTTATCTATCCTTGATTAAGATCTGAATTTTAAATCCCACAAAAACATTTAAGATGTTGTGAGAACATACTTAAAAGCAAAATTTTGGTGAATAATGTTTTCCACTTGATTGTTCCTGTGTAAACAGATTGAGTTAAACTGCTGCAGGATACCGTAATGTATTGGACTGTTTCTGTTTTCCCTCAGCATTTTCTACATTTATCATCTTGGTTACTCCTTTATTATATATTTTTGATACTTTTTTGTGTTAACCACCTGGTCTGTTTCCGGGAAGAAGTGTCCAACTCTGAGCCAGGCGTTCAATGCTTCCTTGTTGACATCTAGTCTTCTCAGATCATGGAGATGTCTTCTATGAAGGGTCATGCTCTTCCATTAGTTAAGTTCTTCTTCATTCTTCTGAGTTGCGTAGTGATACTTTCTTCATTCTTCTGGGTTGCGCTTTTATTTAAGTTTAGTAGTGTGTACCTTTTATCAGAATTGCATGGAGTGCTGAATATTATTATTGTTACTTTACAATGTTAGCAGTTGGGGTTTAATTCCCATCACTCTCTGTAAAGAGTTTGTACGTTCTCCCTGTGACCATGTAGGTTTCCTCTGGTGCTTCAGTTTTCTCCCACATTCCAAAGATGTACAGGTTAGTCTTACTAAATTGTGGGCATACTACGTTGGTACTGGAAGAATGATGACTTTCACAGGCTTCCCACAGGACATCCTTGGACTGTGTTGGTCAAACAATGCATTTCATTGTATATGTTTTGATGTTTCAATGTTCATGTGACAAATAAAGCTAATCTTAGAAATATTAATCTTTTCACGAATTGGAAACTCCACTACACATTATAGGATTACAAAATTGCTCTTCCAGCACCTTAAAAATGATTTGCGAGTTGATAGGTTAATTGGCCCTTGTAAATTGCTTCTCATGCGTAGATGAGTTTTTGCGTTGTGAGAACAAAAATATTGTTAGTCTAAATTGGTGTTTGGTGCTAAAATCTGGAGTTTGTGTCTAAACTGGTCTCTGAACTAGCTCAGCAAGTACTTCAGTTTTGTTAATTCTGCCTTAATCGCCTTGCATCGCCTTCAGAAAGGAAGTTAGTGAAGGTACACAAATAACAACTAAAATTAGAATTGATGCTTTCACGTACATGGAGGGAAAGAAGGTCTGACTCTTCTAAGAAATCTGCTCCATTATTGATGCATTTGCTGGCATCTCACCTCTCAGCAGAGGTGTTAATCTCCTAAAAGGTTATTGTTTCTGTTACTTAAGTGGCTCAGGAAGCTCACAGAACACAGAACAGCACAGCACAAATCAGCCCTTTCAGCCCATGATGCTGCCTCAACACTTTAATTTACACCAAGATCAATCTAATCCTTCCCTCTCACATAGCCCTCCATTTTTCTTTCATCCATGTGCCTATCTAAGAATCTCTTAAGTGTCTCTAATGTATCTGCCTCTACTATCATCCCTGGTGGTGTGTTCCACGCGCTTACCTATCTCTGTGTAAAAAAAACTTACCTCAGACAGTCCCACTATACTTTGCTCCAATCAGTTTAAGATTATTCCCCTCGGTATTAGCCATTTTCACCCTGGGAAAAATTCTCTGGCTGTCCACTCAATTTATGCCTCTTATCATCTTGTACACCTGAATCAAATCTGATATTCTACCTCTTACAGTACACCCATCCCCATACGTTCCTCTTAACACTTAAAGTTATGCCACCTCATGTTAGCCATACAAAGTATTCATCTGGAAAGGATTCCATTTACAAATGCTCAAATATATTTGGAGAGGGGTGTGGAGTTCTATTCCTTGTTTTAACAAGACTTCAATGTTACACGTGGAGGACAATTTCAGGCCTGTTGCTAGTAATTATATTTCTCCCATGAAGTCAAAAAGCACAACAATAAATGAGGTATTTGCTCTGCAAACAACTGATATCTTTTTGTAACAGCTTGAATCCCAAGAACATCTACATCCCTGAAAAAAGGGTCAAGTGCTTTCCTGGCGTATATCACAATTGTGCTCCTATCAGGTTTCCTGTATCTGTACTCGGCTGAAAGCCCCAGAGGAGTTTATTCATCTATTTCCCTCCTTGAACCAACTTGTACAGCTCTAATCGCCACCCCACCATAGCAACACATACAAAATGCTGGAGGAACTCAGCAAGTCGGGCAGCGTCTATGGAGAGGAATCATCAGTCAATATTTCGGGACCCTTCATCTTGGGCAGAAAGGAAGGGGGCAGAAGCAAGAATAAGAAAGTGGGGGGTGGGGAGAGGGAAATAGTAAAAGTTAATGAAACTATGTAAGGGAGAAGGTGGGCGGGGAAATGGTCTCAGTCTGAAACATCAACTGCGCCACCAATATTCTTTTGGAATTATTATCGATGAACTCTGGTTGCCGTCTCTACATCCGAGACTGACTTTCCTTCACGTTGGGGTTCCAATATTGCCAGTGCACATCATGACAGTGTATTACCAGAGGGCATATGCTTAAGGTGAGAAGGAGGTAATTTAAAAGGAGACGTGAGGGGCAAGTGTTTTACAGAGAGTGGTGGGTGCCTGGAATGTTCTGCCTGGGGCAGTGGTCGAGACAGATACATTAGGGACTTTTAAGAGATGTTTTGAGAGCACATAAATGTGAGGAAAATGGAAGGACACGGACATTGTGTAGACTACTAATTTAATTGGTTTGGAATAATGCTGTTACTGTGTTGCACCGTTCTATCTTCTGTTTTTTTTCTTGCACTTGTGGATAAACGTACTTATGCAGACGACAATAAAACTCAGTTTTGAGATTTCTGTATTGTCCTATGATGGTATTGAAATTTGTTCCAACAACAAAATGAGCAACAATCAAAAATGCAGTGCTAATGTGCCTTTCATTTTTTCCAGGGTAGGTGAGCTGTGAATCATGTTATCCAGACAATGTAGCACATTGAAAATCTTTGTAATTTTCACTGTGGTTTTTCGGTGTGTTACTACTGAGTGGAATTTGTGAAATAGGTGATTTTCTGAGCCATTCTTATGAAAAGAAAACATTCTGAGACATAGTCGGATGTTAGCCTAATTCTTCAATAATAAGACTTTTCATTGTAGCACTATTTTATGTCAAAAGTCATATGAAGCATTTAAAGATGAGTGTGATGCTGGAGGAAGTGGTTGAGACAAGATTTACTGAACAACCTTTGACACTCCATTATTTCCAGTAAGTTACAACGAACTGGTCTTCTGCTCACTACTCTCTGGTTTATTCGCTTCAGCGCTGAACTGATTCAGCGGCTGTAGCCTGCAAACATCGGCACTCCCCTCAGCACTGAACGGGCTCTGTGGCTGTGGATTCACTTCTGGGGACTCTGCAGTCACGCTGTCTGTGTCTTTTTGTTTTTTGTTTACATTTTTATTGTTTGCATGATTTGTTATTTTTCTCGCTCATTGGGTGTTTGATGGTTTTTGTTGTGTGGGTTTTTTTTTAAAATGGGCTCTTTTTAAAACATCTATATCTGTGTGACTCTGTGTGTCTGTCTGGGCTCTGTTTCTTTGTATTATGACTGCCTGCAAGAAGACAAAACTCAAGGGTTTGTACCGTATACATAGCTTGATAATTACGTATTCTAAACTTTGGGAAGGCATGTCTTCTTGGAAATTATTTTGCCAAGAGAAATTTTGTAAATTACAAAGTTTATGTAAAAAGTATTATAGATATTTTGGTATAACATATTCCCTGAATGGCAAGAAATAGCTTTGTAAATTGAAGACTCCAAACTACTACTACGTCGACTCAGGCCTAGAGGGCCAGCGTCGGGCATGATGATGGACTCTCCACTCCACCCTCTGCCTCATCAGTGTGTTCAGTTCATCTACATTAGCCATGCCATTATCTTCTAGGAGCGTGTTGACCATAGTCTTGGGAGGGCGCCCAGGGTTCATCCTCCCATGCTGGGGCTCCCATGTGATGACTAGGCTGGCAGGTAGCTCAGGGTGGTGTTAACACCTGAAGACTCCAAAGGCACTATAATATTATACTGAAAATTGATAATTTGTTTAATTATAAATCAAGGAATACCTGTAAACAGTTTTACTGTACCTGTTTGGTAATACAATGCTTAGCTCATTAAAGCAGACACTTTAAACCGATCACTCCATCCAGTATTGATCTGTGTCACAGGGCCCAGGAAGAATATCAGGGAAAATGCTAACGTTCACCTTCCGGGCAGACTAGTGAACTGTTTTTGTAACTTTAAAGGTGTGAAAAATTTTGCATCGATATGATTCTTATCTCTGTTGAGGTTCTAAGAGTTTAAAATTAGAACAGTTTAAAATCGCATGCAAACATGTGCACACTTGCACGCACACTCAGAAACACACACACACACACTTTCATATATACACACACACACAGAGTCATGCAGATATAGACACATACAGGCACACATAGATGAGCACACACACACACACACACACACAAACACAATCACACATACATTCACACACACAGATAGACAGACAGACAGACAGACACACATACACACACACACGCATACAAGTTATTTTCAGGCTAATATTGTTGACATCACTTTGCAAACATCATGTGAATATTGAATATATTTTTTCTGCTCTTTTCCCAGGTTTTTGCTCCCTCTTCCTTGCAAGCACTCGTCTCTGCTTCCGCCGCAGGATGAATGGCAGTACGATAGAGAACAGCACGTTAGAGATGCTCACCAACACAATGTTGCACCACACCCTTCCCACCATCTACCTAGTCATTTTTGTCATCAGCACTCCCCTCAATGCACTGTCCCTCTGGCTGCTGTGCTGCCGCATGTGGCCCAAGACCCCCACCATGATATTCTCCATCAACCTGGCCATCACGGATCTTCTCTACAGCTTGATGCTGCCCTTCCAGATCATATACCACTGGAACTGGAACAACTGGGTCGTGGGAGAGCCACTGTGCCGACTGGTGACCCTCCTCTTCTATGGGAACATGCACTGTTCCATCCTGACAGTCATGCTGATAAGCGTGGAGCGCTACCTCGGCATCGTCCACCCCCTGCGCTCCTCTCAGTTCCGCACCATTAAAACCGCCGTCTTACTCTGTGTCATTGTTTGGCTCTTTGTTTTGTTGGCCCACTCGCCGCTGATGTACTCCGAGCTAACGTATGAAGTTGCGGTCCTGAAGATCACGACCTGCTTCGACGTCATGCGCCGTGACATGTTCCCAGCCTTGTTTTATTTTTATCTCTACTTTTCCATTCAGATTTTCCTTTTTTTCCTCTTCCCCTTTATAGTCATGCTAGTGTGCTATTCTAAGATTATCAGAACCCTACTGAAGACCCCAGCAAGGGAAATGAAAGAGTCAAGGAGACAGATTGTTTATTTGACAATTATGGTGCTGTTTGTCTTTACTATCTGTTACCTCCCCACACATATTATTATGATTGCCCATTTTGTACGCTCCAGCCAGAAGAGACCGATCTATGTCATCTACAAGCTCTCTCTGGCTCTGATCAGCTTAAATGGATGCTTTGACCCATTGTTGTATTACTTTGCCTCAAAGGAGTTTCGGCGGAAGGTCCAGAAGTTATGCCCGTGTCTCCCCGTTGACGATGGCGACAAGACCTTAAGCAACACCATGCAGCCCCTGGCTATGAAGGGCAGTCAGTTGTAGGGTTGAAGGTGAGGTCTTCCATTTGAGTTGATGGAGGAATGTGCACCATTACCACTGTCCTTCAGACTGGCAGTGGTGGGTGAGAGTCACTGACCTGTCCGGCAGTCACCTGGAATGTGGGCAGGCAGAAGGCACCCTTTGAGATTCAGGTTTGTGGAAACATACAGTGACGCAAGGTACCCTGCAAATGCTGGAAATCCGGAGTAAAACACAAAACGCTGGATGAACTCAGCATGTCAGGCAGCATTGAGAGAATAAGCAGTTTGCCATTTTTGGCTGAGACCTTTCAACAGGCCTGGAAAAGAAGTGGAGGGAAGCCAGATTGAGAAGGTGGGGGGGAGAGGAAGTGATAGTTGAAGCCAGGTGAGGGGGAAGGTAGGTCAGTGGGGGAGGAGGGGATGAAGTGAGAAGTTGCGAGGTGACCCATGGAAGAGGTAAAGGGCGGAAGAAGAAGGAATCTGATAGGAGAGGAGAGTGGGTCATGGGGGAAAGGGAAGGAGGAGGGCCGTGATGTGGAAGTGTGGAGAAGAGAAAGGGTACAAAGGGAAGTCAGAATGGAGCAAGTGAAAGGCATCATTTGCGTCAACAAGCAACACACCTGAGGATGTGCTGGGGGCAGCCCACAATCATTGCTACATATTCCAGCGCCAACATATCATGCCCAGAATGCTCAAAACATAACTAAGCACAACACACACCAAAACAAATTATCAATTGTAAGTGATATCGGGCAAAATCAGAGATTTGGGCGTATTTCCCAAGTGCATGGATAAAAACTGCAGCTTGGAGATTTGGGGTCCTGCTGTGATTTGCCTTTTAACTCCCCTGGGGCTTTCCATCTCCACAATACACAGGACAAGGGTATAATGCAATATTTACACGGTTATCTGCAACTCCAGAGTCACCAAACCTACTGGAGGGGCTTAGGGGCACCTGCAGTCCTGGTGCAGGGTTTCAGCCTGAAATGTCAACAGCACCTTTCCTCCCACAGATGAGGCCCGACCCGCTGAATTCCTCCAGCGGATTGTTTGTTGCTCTGTATTCTGGCCTCTATGGTCACCAGGAAGCTCAACTCTTTACACGTGCACAAAATGCCGGAGGAACTCAGCAGGTCACCAGCGTTTAGGGAGGAGAATAAACAGGGTCTCAGTCCGAAACGTCAGCTCTTTATTCCTCTCCATAGACGCTGCCTGCTTTGCTGAGTTCCACGAGCATTTTGTGTGTGTGTTACTCTGGAATTTTAGCATCTGCAGAATCTCTTGTGTTCAAACTAAATCAATTCTCTATCGTGGTGCCCTTGCAGTGACACTGCCACTACGTGTTAAGACTCTGAGCTCCACCCACTAACTTCCTTTGCAAAAAATGGGGGATGAGGGCAGAAAATGCAAGCAAACACCATTATCGGCAGATGTCTCGTATCACGCTGACCTAGAAATATACTGGTGGACCTGAAACCTGGAATTCCTTACACTGGAGGAGGAACAGTCGTATATTATAGCAGCTTGCTGTCACCTTCTCCCAGGCATTGTGGGATGGGCAATAAGTATTGACCCTGGCGGTGAAATACGTGAAAGAAAAGCGACTTACTTCAAATATAACTTATTGACTGTAAAGCACTGAGGCATGTTCCACGAATGTGAATATTGCCCCAAAGATACAATTTTTAGTTAACATAATTTATACAGAGGAACAAGTTGGAAGAAAATCTGTTTTGAGTATTGAGTATTGTTTTATTATGGTCACATGTACCAAGATACAGTGAAAAGCTAGCCTTGTGTACTGTATAGTCTTGTATACAGTTGACTTGATGGTAAATCTCAGGCCTATTTATTTACAATTTCATGACCCATGTGTAGCATGTAAATAACAGAAATGTGTAAAGTGGAACATGTATTGAATCATATAATGTAAAAAATAATTTGCCAATGTGTTAATTATATTAATAAACTGCTTTGGTGCTCCTGGTATCCATGGAAACCTCATACAAGTGTGACGTTACTTCATGCATTGCAGCTTAACCAACCTAACCTATTCTGAGGGTGTAGGACGTACCTTTAGAACAGAAAGGAAGAGGAATTCCTTTAGCAAGAAGGTGGTGAATCTGAAGAATTCATTCCCACAGAGGGCTTTGGAACCAAGTCATTGGGTGTGCTTAAAATAGAGGTTGATAGGTTCTTGATTAGTGAGAGTGTCAAAGGTTACGGGGTTATGAGGTTACTCATCTGCTGAATCTTTGTACTAAATTCCCACTGCTGTCTGTAAGGAGTTCGTACGTTCTCCCTGTGATCACTTGGGTTTCCTCCGGGTGCTCTGGTTTCCTCCCACAGTCCAAAGGAATACTGGTTGGTAGGTCAATTGGTCATTGTAAATTGTCCCATAATTAGTCTAGGATTAAATTGGGGGTTGCTGGGCGACACAACTTGAAGGGCCTATTCCGTGCTGTATTTCAATAAATAAAAGAAATAAATGAATCAATTCCAGAGCCTGGTAAATGAGGACACCAAATTCCCTTTGAACACTTCTCACTCATTCACGTTAAAAATATTCAGCACTTAATTTATTTTGTTTTTGCATAGCAAAATGATGTCAGGTTTCTCCATGTTGTATTCCCTGTGTTGTTCCACATTTACTAAGCATGACTCTATCCCTTTGAAATCCTTTGATTTTGCTGGACAATCAGTATTTTGCATCCTGAATACTTCTGGGTGCATCTTTTTGATTTTAGGCTGCTGATCCTGAAAATCATCATGAAATGCCCCTATAAAGCAGCATTTAAAAAAAAACTCCTATTTTTTATTTGTTTCAATTCATAATTCAGGTCAGAATAACTAATGCCAAGAAGGCATTTTAGTTGGTCCAGATATCAAATAGGTCATCAATAACAGGCAAGTCGAAGAACTTTAGTAGGACTGGAGAAAATCGCTTGGAATTGCGTTCAAGGATGTTTCTGAAAATTTTCTTGGCAACAACAGAGTACTAAGCTATGTGCAGCTGGTTGACAACATGCTTGAAACATACAAAACCAGGAAGTGCAATATATAGCTGAAGATTCATTTTCTGCATTCTCATTTAGACTTCCTTGCAAATCTTGGTGCTGTCAGTGATGAATTTGGTGAAAGGTTTCACCAGGACATTGCAGCTATGGAGAAACTGTATAGGGCAACTGGAGTAATCCCTGCTGGTTAATTATTGATGGATGCTTCAGCAAGAAACTTTAGACACTGAGTAGAAATGAAAATCATCAACAAAACATTTTTAGCTGAGTTGAACTATTGCAAAGTGTCAGCACCGTTAATCAATTAAACACATCATGTTCAATAGAAGTTAATTCCTTGTTTCTCCAAATTCCTACATGATACAAAAAGTGTGGAATTATATTTGTGTTCAGCTTCCAGAGGCCTATCATAAACCAAAAAAAAAATTCTCAGGAAGCAGCACTTTCAAAAAACAATGTTGTCCAGTGTTAAGGAGCATTTAAGATTTAGTCCTGCATCAGAACATGATGTCACATTAGCTGAGCGATTATACATTTGTGGACAAGCAATCTGGTGGCCTGTTTTTAGGAGCCTGAGGACCCTCACCCAACATTTTAGAAGCAACTTCTTTGCACCTGCCATCAGATTTCTGGATGATCCATCAACATTGCCTCACTGTTCTGCTTCCACATGATTATTTTTGTAACTGATGGCAAGTTTCATGTCTTGCACTGTACTGCAGCCACAAGGCAACATATTTCACAATGTATGTCAGCGATAATGTGATTCTCATTCTGATATCCAACATCATCAGATGGGTTACTTAAATGAATTAGATGGATCTGTGAATCAAAAAAAATCAGCATTTGTGACCATAGAGAAAGTGTCGGCTAAAGAAGTATGGTGTCCTTACCTTGAAGACGTTTAACTACCATCTTAAATTCCCACATAGCTTCTCAGTTTAAGGACAATTGACAGATGAGGATTAATTGCTGTTTTCTCTACAGACACCCAAAATGCATGAACAAGTTACAGAAATACTCTGTAATGCCGTAATTTTAATAATTACTTTCTGGTGCTAAAGACTAATTTCTGGTCTGGATTATATAGGCAGTCCCTGGGTTACGAACATCCAATTTATGGGCACTCCATAAATATGAATGATCTCCCAAAATATTAGAAACAGAAAACCTACAGCACAATAAAGGCCCTCACAAATGCATTATACAGTTTATTTTATATGCTATGTCTTTCTCTGCATAATTTAGCACACCACTATTATTCTTATTTCTTTTAACTTGCTCCTTGACTTTTACTACTAACATATTCAAAAAATCTCTTAGGGTCAATCTGAGCATTATTAGCAATATCCTTCTCAACTCATCTTTTGGCAATCCCAATTCCGCTCTTGGCTCTCATATTTTCACATGCCTTATGGTTAACATCATTAGAATTTTTTTCAGTATTCCTGATGTAGCTGTCTTTTTTTCAATAATTTTTCTATATATCTTTATTCATCCATGTAATTGATCCATTGTTTTTATTGCTTCTTCCAACCTTGGGCATGAACATTCCCTGCACTGCATGTATTACCTCTTTAAATCGACCCCATTGTTCCTCAACTGACTCAGTGTCAACCAGCTTCTTCCAGTTTAACTTCTGAAGTCTTTGCTGCATCTGCACAAACATTGCCTTTCTGAAATTCAATGTAATAGCTTTGGTTTTTGCTGATATACGCTCCCAAAAAACTTTGAGACTAACAACATTGTGATCGCTTGTTCCCAAAGGCTCAGATAGTTGCATAATCAAATTTTATCCTGATTGTTACACAAATTGTGGGCAAAATCAGCCTGTGGGCATCTGTAAAAACAAACCCTGTTCACAACCTGGTGATTAGTTATGCTAAATAATTTTAAAATATCTTAAACATGCCAATGTAAATATTTTAAAATTTGGTGTGGGTAGCATAGTGATTAGTGCAACTGCTCGGGGCATTCCAGAGTTCGGTGTTCAATTCCAGTGTCGTCTGTAAGGAGTTTGTATGTTCTCCCCATGAACCATGGCTGTTCCAGTTTACTCCCACAGTCCAAAGATGTACTGGTCTGTAAGTTAATTGGTCATTGTAAATTAGGCTAAGGTTAAATAGAAGGTTGCTGAATGAAATGCTAGTAGGGCCTGTTCTGTATTGTATTTCTAAATAAAATATTTTAAAATATTAATCATATTTCATCTATCATGTTTATGTTCAAATCTTTATTTAGGCCTCTGTAAAAAGACGTGATACCATTATCTGAGCAACACACACAAAATTGCTTGAATTTCCGGCACCTGCAGATTTCCTCATGTTTGTACTATTATACACCACTTCGCTTTTACAAAAGACCTACATTAGTAACCTGTTTTCACATTACAAAGAGGATTTTCGCTTTTACGGAAATTTTTCCCATATAAAATAATGGTTCTTCGCTTTACGCCATTTTGGCTTAAGAAAGGTTTCATAGGAATGCTCTACCTTTGTAAAGGGGGGGGGGGACACCTGTATTATAATTTGTCTGACATAAGTTCATATTCTCGATCCTATAAACATCAGAACTAGTTTCCTCTCTCTTTGTGGAACACAGAGGCCAGGCTGCATCTAAAAGGAGAAGCACTGTCGATGTTTCGGGCTGAGACCCTTCGTCAGGACTTCTCCCTATAGATGCTGCCTGGCCTGCTGTGTTCCACCAGCATTTTGTATGTGTTGTTTGAATTTCCAGCATCTGTAGATTTCCTCATGTTTGTACTATTATTTGAACTACTGCTGGTGAAAAATCTTCAATACGACAGGCTGCTCACCTGGGTTGTAGTCACTGGGGTATCCTCTTAACAGACCACTGGGCAGTAGGCAGTTATTGTGCAGAGTGCAACAGATTTTGTACATTGCACATTTAGATGGCAATGTAACATAATGATTTTCACTCCTCATGTCTGTGAAGGATGTAAGAAATAAAGTCAATTCAATTCAGTTTTCACGGATGGCTTTCTTCACATTCAGTATTATTTTACAGCTAGCTTCAACATGGCGTAAATTTCACCAGAGCAGGTGAGAAGGGCTCTGGGCAAAGCACTGGGATCTGATGGTGCGAAACCCAGGGTCCTGAAGGAGAGTGCTGAACAGCTTTGGGAGTTCTCCAGTGCGTTTTCAATCTGAGTCTCAGACTGGAAAGGGTCCTGACTGTGTGGATCCAATTCCCAAGAAAGGTCAACCAAAAGTCTTAACTACCGTCCAATGCCCTCACACATCATGAAGACCCCAGTGAGCCTGGTCCTGCTTGACCTCCAACCCCCAGTCAGATCGGTCCTCGATCCTCTGCAGTTTGCCTACCAGGAGCACACAGGATTTCAATGATGCTTTCATCTGCCAATGCAGGTTGGCACTTCCGTTGTATCCTGGATAATGGACAACCTGATTGGCAGACCACAGAATGTACGGCTTCAGAACTGTGTGTCAGACACGGCTATAGCAGCACTGGGGCCCCTCTCCTGTATTGGCTCCCTTCCTGTTTACCCTGAATACCTCAGACTTTAGATTACAACACTGGGTCATGTCATCTGCAGAAATTGTCTGACGACCCAGCAATAGTTGGGTGTATAAAGGGAGGATGGGAAGATGAATATAGGGCCCTGGTGGAGCACCTTGTCAAATGGTGCAAGCTGAATCATCTGCAGCTCAACATCAGTAAGACAAAGGAGATGGTGATGGACTTTAGGAAGACTAAGCCTGCACTGCTCCTTTTACTATTGATGGTGAGGACTTGGAGGTGGTGAGGACCCTACAAGTACCTGAGGGTGCACCTGGATGACAGACTTGAGTGAAGCACCAACACAGAGGCTGTGTACCAGAAGGGCCAAAGTTGTCTCTACTTCCTGAGGAGACTGAGGTCCTTTGGAGCATGCAGGCCTCTCCTTCACATGTTCTACCAGTCTGTTGTCACCAGTACAATCTTCTATGCAGTGGTATCCTGGGGCAATGGTATCAACATGGGTGATGCCAACAGACTCAATATATTGATTAGAAAGGCTGGCTCTGATAAAGGAGACAAACTGAAAACACTGGAGGCTGTTGTAGAACAGAGGACCCTACTGAGAATTCTGGCAATTCTGGACAATTTTTCTCACCCTCTGCATGCCAACTTGGCTGAATAGAGAAGTACTTTTAGTAAAGACAACCGTGCTGCTCCAAAGAGTGATCTATGAGGTCATTTTTACCCTCACTCATTAGGCTCTATAATGATTCAACCTATAGCCGGGGAAGTGATGACTCCCTCCTGTTAAACTGTTCGAGGTAACTTATTTTTTATTCTTCCTTACTTCTCTTCTAATTTTTATATCTGCGCACTTGTGATGCTACAGTAACACTGTAATTTCCTTTGGGATCAGTAATGCATCTAGATGATTACACAAAGTCTGTCACCTGCCCCGTCTCATTCCCTAATAGGAAGTCAAGTATTGCACGCTCTCTCACTGGACTTCATACACTGATTAAGTTCCCTGAACTCTGTCTCATCTAGTCCTTTTACAGTGTGGGAGTCCCAGTCAATATATAGAAAGTTTATATCACCTACTCTCACCAGTTTATGCTCCTTGCAACGGTCTGCGATCTGTAATTTTCTTTGGGATCAGTAAAATATCCATCTATCTGTCCTTACCACTGATTAGCCACACACTCCAATTTACAATGCAAATCTCAAACTGTGAAATGTAAATGAATTGTTACTTTAAGTACACGCTTTGGTAAATACCAGATTAAATTTGCAATTTGC
The DNA here is from genome assembly GCF_030144855.1 of Hypanus sabinus. NCBI lineage: Eukaryota > Metazoa > Chordata > Chondrichthyes > Myliobatiformes > Dasyatidae > Hypanus > Hypanus sabinus. The sequence continues at coordinate 17,412,768 of NC_082708.1, forward strand.
TGGCACTGTAGAAATAACAAAAGAGTGGGTCAATGCATTATAATGTGCTCCAACATGAACTCTGAACTCTGAACTCATGAGAGGTATTTGCATTTATTGCAACAAAGTCAGGGACATGAATGAACCTGATAAGAAAAGGTCGTTGTCGTTAATTCTTATCTGACACACTTCCGCTACTTTAACAGGGGTGTTATCAGATATACCGTTAAAATCACAATGAAAGGGATCCTGTTTCAATGTGTTCTACTTTGCAACTTGCAGGCAGATATCAAAGCATTATGAGGTAAATCAAAGTTCAAAATAAACTTATTACCTGCTGAGCGAGTCTCAAGATGGCTATGGATCAGTGTTCAAACAAACTCCTTACAGCACAGTACAGACCCTTCGGCCCACAATGTTGTGCTGACCCTTAAACCCTGCCTCCCATATAACCCCCCACCTTAAATTCCTCCATTTTTGAATTAAAATTTCCATTTCATTAGATTCTGGCATTAACATTGTTTGACCTAATTTTTCTCTTAAATAAGCACTTAGTTAAAAGTAACAAAATAAAGTGTTATTTGATACTTTATATTTATTCTTTAATTGATCAAATGACATTAATATACCTCCTTCAAAACAATCTCCTATATATCTAATCCCTTTTTGAAACCAATTATATAATTAAAAAATTAAAGATTAAAAAATTTATATCTTGTATGTATAATTTGATTCAAAAACAGGCAATTAAACAAGGAGTCCATAAGTCAAGACAAAAATGGGAAAGTGATTTGAATATTAAAATTGAGGAAACAAATTGGTCAAGACCATGTCTTGATAGTATGACAAATACAATAAATGTTCGGTTAAGATTAGTGCAATATAATTTTCTACACCAATTATATATTACACCACAATAAATAAATAAATAAATAAATTGAATCCAAATTCATCTGATCAGTGTTTCCGATGTAACCAAGAAACTGGTACTTTTTTACATTCTACATGGTCTTGTTCTAAAATTCAACCTTTTTGGACAAATTTAAGACTTTTACTGGAACAAATTACAGGAACACAACTTCCTCATAATCCAATATTACTCTTACTAGGTGATATTGAAGGGATAAAACCGAACCTCAAACTAAATAAATATCAGAAAGAATTCATAAAAATTGCACTGGCAGTAGCCAAAAAGGCTATTGCAGTTACTTGGAAATCGGATACACATTTAAGTATAGATTGTTGGAAGAAAGAAATTTATGGCTGTATTCCATTAGAAAAAATTACTTATAATTTAAGAGATAAATATGAAACATTTCTGAAAATTTGGTGCCCTTATTTACAAAAGACAGGACTAAATATATAGGTGCTCTGAAGATGAAACAATTGGTTACTTGGGGAAAGAAATAAATATATATACTAAAGTTATTACGAACTCCATGGAGCATGTGGAGATCTTCCAACAACCAGGCACTCTTTCTCTTTTTTCTTTCTTTCCTTCTCTTTTTTTTCTATAGGGAAGTTAGGGGGGAGGGGTTAAGGGGAGGGGGGAAGGGTTATATACATTTTTTTTCCATACTTTACTCTGTAATCACTTAAAAACGCAATAAAAAATGTTTTCAAACAAAAAAAAAATTCCTCCATATACCTGTCTAATAGTCTGTTAAATTTCACTAGTGTATCTGCCTCCACCACTGACTCAGGCAGTGCATTCCACGCACCAACCACTCTCTGAGTGAAAAACCTTCCTCTAATATCCCCCTTGAACTTCCCTCCCCTTACCTTTAAGCCATGTCCTCTTATATTGAGCAGTGGTGCCCCGGGGAAGAGGTGCTGGCTGTCCACTCTATCAATTCCTCTTAATATCTTGTACACATCTATCATGTCTCCTCTCATCCTCCTTCTCTCCAGAGAGTAAAGCCCTAGCTCCCTTAATCTCTGATCATAATGTATATTCTCTAAACCAGGCCACATCCTGGTAAATCTCCTCTGTACCCTTTCCAATGCTTCCACATTCTTCCTATAGTGAGGCGACCAGAACTGGACACAGTACTCCAAGTGTGGCCTAACCAGAGTTTTATAGAGCTGCATCATTACCCGACAACTCTTAAACTCTATCCCTCGACTTATGAAAGCTAACATTCCATAAGCTTTCCTAACTACCCTATCTACCTGTGAGGCAATTTTCGGGGATCTGTGGACATATACCCCCAGATCCCTCTGCTCCTCCACACTCCCAAGTATCCTGCCATTTACTTCGTACTCTGACTTGGAGTTTGTCCTTCCAAAGCGTACCACCTCACACTTCTCTGGGTTGAACTCCCTCTGCCACTTCTCAACCCACTTCTGCATCCTATCAATGTCTCTCTGCAATCTTTGACAATCCTCAACACTATCCACAACACCACCAACCTTTGTGTCATCTGCAAACTTGCCAACCCACCTTTCTATCCCCACATCCAGGTTGTTAATAAAAATCACAAAAAGTAGAGGTCCCAGAACTGATCCTTGTGGGACACCACTAGTCACAACCCTCCAATCCGAATGTACTCCCTCCACCATGACCCTCTGCCTTCTGCAGACAAGCCAATTCTGAATCCACCTGGCCAAACTTCCCTGGATCCCATGCCTTCTGACTTTCTGAATAAGCCTACCATGTGGAACCTTGTCAAATGCCTCACTAAAATCCACGTAGATCATATCCACTGCACTACCATCATCTATATGCCTGGTCACCTCCTCAAAGAACTCTATCAGGCTTGTTAGGCACGATCTGCCCTTCTGATCAGACCATGATTCTCTAAATGCCCATAGATCCTATCTCTAAGAATCTTTTCCAACAGCTTTCCCACCACAGACGTAAGGCTCAGTGGTCTATAATTACCCAGACTACCCCTACTACCTTTTTTGAACGAGGGGACAACATTCACCTCCCTCCAGTCCTCAGGTACCATTCCTGTGGACAACGATGACATAAAGATCCTAGCCAGAGGCTCAGCAATCTCTTCCCTCGCCTCATGGAGCAGCCTGGGGAATATTCCATCAGGGCCCAGGGACTTATCTGCCCTAATGTATTTTAACAACTCCAACACCTCTTCTCCTTTAATATCAACATGCTCCAGAACATCAACCTCACTCATATTGTCCTCACCGTCATCAAGTTCCCTCTCATTGGTGAATACCAAAGAGAAGTATTCATTGAGGACCTCGCTCACTTGCCTGCCTCCAGGCACATCTTCCCACCTTTATCTCTAATCGGTCCTATCTTCACTCCTGTCAACCTTTTGTTCTTCACATAATTGAAGAATGCCTTGGGGTTTTCCTTTACCCTACTCACCAAGGCCTTCTCATGTCCCCTTCTTGCTCTCCTCAGCCCCTTCTTAAGCTCCTTTCTTGCTACGCTATATTCCTCAATAGACTCATCTGATCCTTGCTTCCTAAACCTTACATGTGCTGCCTTCTTCCATCTGACTAGATTCTCCACCTCACTTGTCACCCATGGTTTCTTCACCTTCCTCACCAGGACAAATTTATCCCTAACATCCTGCAAGAGATCCCTAAACATCAACCACATGTCCATAGTACATTTCCCGGAAAAACATCATCCCGATTCCCACCCGCAAGCTCTAGCCTTATAGCTTCATAATTTGTCCTTCCCTAATTAAAAATTGTCCTATCCTCTCTGATTCTATCCTTTTCCATGATAATGTTAAAGGCCAGGGAGCGGAGGTCACTGTCCCCCAGATGCTTACCCACTGAGAGATCTGTGACCTGACTCGGTTCGTTACCTAATACTAGATCTAGTATGGCATTCCCCCTAGTCGGCTTGTCAACATACTGTGACAGGAACCGGTCCTGGACACACTTAACAAACTCTGCCCCATATAAACCATTGGAACTAATCAGGTGCCAATCAATTTTAGGGAAGTTAAAGTCACCCATCATAACAACCCTGTTATTTTTGCACCTTTCCAAAATCTGCTCCTCGGTATCTCTGCTGCTACCATGGGAGTTATAGAATACTCCCAATAGAGTAACTGCTCCCTTCCTGTTCCTGACTTCTATCCATACTGACTCAAAAGAGGATCTTGCTACATTACCCATACTTTCTGTAGCTGTAATAGTATCCCTGACCAGCAATGCCACCCCTCCTCCCCTTTTCCCCCTCTCTATCCCTTTTAAAGCACTGAAATCCAGGAATATTGAGAATCCGTTCCTGCCCTGCTTGCCCTGCCCAAGTCTCCGTAATGGCCACTACATCGTAATTCCATGCATGTATCCAAGCTCTCAGTTCATCACCTTTGTTCCTGATGCTTCTTAAATTGAAGTACACACACTTAAGCCCTTCTACACTACTACCTTTACGGCCTTTACTCTGTTTCTCTTTCCTCAAAGCCTCTTTATATGCTAGATCTGGCTTTACTCCATGCACTATACTTGCAGCTTCCGCGTGACCTTTATCCTCCTCCACCTCACTATCTGCTCTAACACTGTGGTTCCCCAAACTTCTTTAGCCCAATGCCCCTCCAAAGCACTTTCATCCTTGCCCAAGCACCCCCCCCCCCCCACAAAGCACCTTCTTAGGCACAGTATACTTTCCAGTGCCCCCAATTTGTAAAAAGATGTTTACCATATGCTAACATGAGAAAAGTGATCCTGCTTTACATTTTTTTTGTCTTTAAACCCAGCTTATACAGTACCTGTGTGCTGTACAGCAGCTTTGATATCAATGTGATCCTTGTGCTCGATGGGTTTTAGCAAGAGTTGAAATTTCTGGTTTAAGTTGGGACAGCAAAAGCCCCAAGTCCCCACGTGTAACAATGTCCAAGTGGCTTCTTTGTATGTGTATCACTGCACTGAAGCCTCTTTCAACAAGGTAGGGGATGGAAATGCAATGAAGAGCAGTTTGGCTCTTCTCCGAAAACCAGGAAACTTTGTATGACAGTGTAGCCAGATAAGAAAAAAAATCGACATTTTTGAAAATCATTTTTGCTTCTTCATCATTCTGAATTTTGATAGTTTCTTCTTGCAAGCTCTCTTCCTGTTCTACCTTGTACAGCAATGGGCTGATTACCCAGTCAGGAACTTCCAGAGGAGATTGCCAAGCTGCAGACGTGTTGTGCCAATGCCTGCAGAGCTGGGGTCCTTCCAGTGCTCCAGTCTTATCCCGTTCGTGAAAGTGCCTGCTCTACTAGTGGTTGGTCAGGTCTTGTGCCTCATGGTAAAGTGCCGCTTACTACCCCTCCAAAGAATCTTGAACTCCCCCTGATGACTTCTATTTCCCCTAACCGCCCCCTTAAGAACCGCTACTATGGATTAAGAGGTGTAACCTGTGGACCAGTGCTGCTGGGACACAAGCTATGTCATGATGAAATCTGGCTGAGTCACCTGGGTGAGTATGTCTGATGTAGAAAGACCCGAAACACCCGATGACTCCCAGTTTACATCACCGATGATGTGTCCCGGTGCATCCTAGGATGTACCCCAGCATCAAACCATATATATGTCACCATATACTACCTTCAGAATAATTTTCTTGCAGGCAATCACAGTAGAACAAAGAAATAGAATAGAATCAATGAAAAACTACGTGCTAACAACCATGGCACAAAAAAAGACAAACTGCAACAACAAAAATGCACAAATAATAATGATAATAAATAATTAAGCAAATAATTAATACTGAGAACATGTGTTGTAGAGTCCTTGAAGTGAGACCATAGGTTATGGAATCAGTTCAGAGCTGAGGTGAGTGAAGTTGATTCAGGAGCCTGATGGTTGGAGGGTAATAATTGTCCTGAACCTGTTGGTATAGGATCTGAGGATCCTGCACCTCCTTCCCTATGACAGCAGCAAGAAGAGGTCATTGCCCAGATAGTGGAGGTCCTTGATGGATGCTGCTTTCTTGCAGCAGCGCTCCGTGTGGATGTGTTGAATGGTGAGTGAGCAGGATGTTTCCTGTGATTGACTGGACATACGATGGTCTGTTTTATGCTGCACTCTGTTGCCACCATGAGGACAGCCCAGGAGCAGGAGGTGGGTTGGTGTTCTAACTGTGACTGTATGAGTATGCAAATATCTCGAGGTTGCACTGGACGTCAGGATCAGAAATCAGGTTTTGTGGCAGAGGTACTCCATAATACATAAAATACACTGTAAATTACAATAAGAAATCGTCTAAAAAGAGAGGAAAATAAAGAGCATCTTCAAGGGTTCATGGACTCATCAGAAATCTGATGGCAGAGGGGAAGAAGCTTATCCTGAAATGTTGAGTGTATGTCTTTAGGCTCCTATGCCTCCTCCCTGATATTAATAATAATGAGATGGCATATCCTAAATGGTGAGGAGTCACTTCAAGAGGTGAAAGCCCATCTCCTTGAGGCATTACCTTTTGAAGATGTTCTCGATGGTGAGGAGGCTGGTGCCCATGATGGAGCTGGCTGAGTTTGAAACCCTCTGCAGCTTTTTCCGATTCTGCTACATTAGCCTCTCCATAATTGACCAATTAGAAAGCTCGCCATGGTACATCTGTAGAAATTTGACAGACTCAAACTCCCAATGAAGCTCTCCTGCTGGCATGCCATTTTTATGATTCGATTGTTATGTTGGGCCCAGGATGGGTCCCCTGAGATATCCGTTTGTTCGCTATATGCTGTGTTGTATAACATGGGCGATCATGGTCTTTGACCATGAGTGTTCTTCGCAATTTTTTCAACAGAAGTGGTTTACTATTACCTTTTTCTGGGCAGTGTCTTTACAAGACGGGCGACCCCAGCCATTATCAGCACTCTTCAGAGATTGTCGGCCTGGCATCAGTGGTCGCAGAACCAGGACTTCTGATATGCACCAGCTGCTCATACAACATTTCACCACCTGCTCCCATGGCTTCAATTGACCCTGATCAAGGAACTAAGCAGTTGCTACACCTTGCCTAAGGATGGCCTGCAGGTTAGCGGAAGGAAGAAGCACTTTACACCTCCTTTGGTAGACACGTATCTCTACCATGCCACCCTATCTGAGATGTATATGACCAGAAGTTAAAGCTGCACGCTCTTTCCACTGCCATCTCCTCATTAAGGATTGATGTATCTTCCCCTTCCTGAAGTCCACAATCAATTCCTTGGTCTTGCTGATGTTGAGCGAAAGGTTGTTGTTGTGACACTGCTCAACCAGCTCACTCTGGCTCACCTCTGTTGCCATCAACAGCTCTGCAGTTGGTTAAGTCACACGTATATAAGGGGTTCCCAACCTGAGGCCCAAGGAGCCCTTGCTTAATTGTATTGGTTCTGGTCATAAAAATATGTTGGGAACCTCTTTTATAGATGGTGCTTGAGCTGTGCCTCATCACCCAGTCATGGGAGCAGCGGGCAAAGAACAGATCTTTGAGGTGCGCCTCTGTTGATTGTTCGTGGGGAGGAGATGGTATTTCTGATCCACAGTGACTGTAGTCTGCTGATGAAGAGACAGGGATCCAGTTTTTAGATGGAGATACAGAGGCCCAGAATTTGAAGCCTGTTTATTAGTACTGAGGGGAATGATAGAGCTGTAGTTATTAAACAACAATAATAATATTATCCCCAATATTGACATTTTTCCAGTGGCTTTGAAAGTCCAGGAAGAAATTGGAGGAGGAGGCAACTCTGGTTGGTTTCTTTGTTCTGGGAATGCTGTCCATGGTAAATTTTTATGACTATATGGGGAGAACATAGTAGAACACAGATGCAACAGCATGGGAGGGATTAAAGGAGGAACAGTGGCGTTACCAGTCAGGGAAAATGTCACAGCAATGCTCAGTCAGGACAGAATGCTCATCTAGTGGGGCATTATGGGTGGAAACAAAAAATAAGAAAGGTATGGCCATGTTAATGGGGCCATATTGCAGACCACGCTAGAGTCCTCAGGATTTAGATCACTACACCATTAGCTTCAAAGTAAATATGCTTAAAAGATAGGTCTGGTCCACGGGTTGGGATTCCAAATAGAAGGAAAGCCAATTTTGATGGTATCAAAAAGGAAATGGCAAGTATGGCTTGGGACAGGCTGGTTTCTGGCAAAAGTGTACTTGGTAAATGGCCTTCAAAAGTGAAATTTTGAGAGTACTATGCTTGTATGTGTCTGTCAGAATAAAAAGTAAATATAACAAGTTTAGGGAACCATGGTTTTCAAGAGATGCCGAGGCCCTGGTTGAAAAGGAAAAAATGGTGCATAGCAAGTATAGGCAGGCAGGAACAAATGAGGTGCTTATGGAGTACAAGAAATGAAAGAGAGCACTTAAGAAAGAAATCAAGAAGACTAAAAGAAGGCATAAGTTTGCCCTAGCAGACGAGGTGAAGGGGAATCCTAAGGGATTTTACACATATGTTAAGAGTAATTGATTGCAAAGAACAAAATTGGTCCTCTGGAAGTCAGAATGGTAATCCCTGTATGGAGTCAAACCAGATGTGGGAGATCTTAAATAAATTTTTTGCATCTGTACTTACTCAGGAGATGGACACAGAGTCGAGAGAAGTGAGGGAAAGTTGCATCAACTTCATGGACCCAATACAGGTTACAGAGGCCCAGAATATCCCTAGCAGAGATATTTAAAACTTTCGTAGTGACAGGAGAGGTACCTGAGGATTGAAGAATAGCCAATGTGCTTCTGTTGTTTGAAAAAGGCTCTAAACATAAACCAGGAAATTATAACCAGTGAGTCTGACATCAGTTGTGGGGAAGTTATTGGAAGGTATTCTAAGTATTTGGATAGACATGGACTGATTAAGGATAGTCAGCATGGCTTTGTGCGTGGTAGGTCACACCTAACCAACCTTATAGAATTTTTTGAGGAAGCTACCAGTAAAGTGGATGAAGGGAAGGCAGTGGATGTTGTCTACATTGAATATATAATGTGTTTGACAAGGTCCTGTTGGGGGGTTTGGTCAAGAAGGTTCATTCGCTCAGTATTCAAGATGAAATAGCAAATTGGATTGGACCTTACTTCCGGTAATTCCCTCCCTCTCCCTTCCACTATCCCACTTTCACTCTGCCTCCTCCTCTATCTGCCTATCACCTCTCTCATGATTCTGCCTTCTTCTACTACCCATTGTGCTTTCCCCTTACATTCCTTCTTCACCTCTCCTGCCTATCCCCTCCCTGCTTCCCCTCCCCCACCCCTTGATCTTTCCTCTGATTGGTTTTTCACCTGGCACCTTCCACCCTCCCCCCATCTTCTTTATAGGGCCCCTGCCCCCTCCTTCTTCAGTCCTGATGAAGGGTCTCGGCCCGAAACGTTGACTGCTCATTTCAACGGATGCTGCCTGACCTGCTGAGTTCATCCAGCTTTTGTATGTGTTGATTTGACCACAGCATCTGCTGTGTACTTTGTGTTCCCTACCTTACAAATTGCTAGACTTCCCCATAACCCTCTATTTTCTAAGCTCCATGTACCTAACCAAAAGTCTCTTAAAAGACCCAATCGCATCTGCCTCCACCACTGTTGCCAGCAGCCCATTCCACACACTCACTACTCTCTGCGTAAAAAAACTTAACGCTGACAGCTCCTCTGTACCTACTCCCCAGCACCTCAAACCTGTGTCTTCTTGTGACCAACCATTTCAGCCCTGGGAAAAAGCCTCTGACTATCCACACGATCAATGCCTTTCATCATCTTGTACACCTCTATCAGGTCACTTCTCATCATCCGTCGCTCCAAGGAGAAAATGTCAAGTTCACTCAACCTATTCTCATAAGGCATGTTCCCCAATTCAGGCAACATCCTTGTAAATCTCCTCTGCACTCTTTCTATGACTTCCACATCCTTCCTGTAGTGAGGCAACCAGAATTGAGCACAGTACTCCAAGTGGGGTCTGACCAGGGTCCTATATAGCTGCAACATTACCTCTCGGCTCCTAAATTCAGTTTTATGATAAATGAAGGCCAAGACACCGTATGCCTTCTTAACCACAGCGTCAACCTGCGCAGCAGCTTTGAGTGCCCTATGGACTCAGATCCCAAGATCCCTCTGATCCTCCACACTGCCAAGAGTCTTACCATTAATACTATATTCTGTCATCTTATTTGACCTAGCAAAATGAACCACTTCACACTTATCTGGGTTGAACTCCATCTGCCACTTCTCAGCCCAGTTTTGCATCCTACCAATGTTCCGCTGTAACCTCTGACAGCCCTCCACACTATCCACAACACCCCCAACCTTTGTGTTTACTAACTCATCCTTCCACTTCCTCATCCAGGTCATTTATAAAAATCATGAAGAGTAAGGGTCCCAGAACAGATCCCTGAGGCACACCACTGGTCACTGGCCTCCATGTGGAATATGACGTCTACAACCACTCTTTCCCTTCTGTGGGCAAGCCAGTTCTGGATCCACAAAGCAATGCCCTCTTGGATCCCATGCCTCCTTACTTTCTTAATAAGCATTGCATTGGGTAGCTTGTCAAATGCCTTACTGAAATCCATATGCACTGTATCTACTGTTCTTCCTTCATTAATGTGTTTAGTCACATCCTCAAAAAATTCAGTCAGGCTCATAAGGCACGACCTGCCCTTGACAAAGCCATGCTGACTATTCCTAATCATGTTATACCTCTCCAAATGTTCATTCTCAGTGTAAAAAGCTTGTTCCTCACATCTTTGAAATTACCCCTTCCTACCTTATTAGACGTTTCAATCCTTGGAAAAATAAACTTTCTACTTTACCTATGCCTCTCATAATCTTATAAACCACTCAACCTCCACCACTCCAGAGAAAAAGAGATCAAGTTTGTCCAGCCTCTCATTACAGCACTTGCCCTCTAATGCAGATGACATCTTTGCAAACATCTTTTGCACCTTCTCCAAAATCTCAACATCCTCCCTATAATGGGGCAACCAGTACTGTATGCAATCCTACAGGTGTGGCTTAATTAGAGTTTTATAAAGCTACAACATATCTGTCATGAGCCCTGCAGCTTGTCATACAGTGCTGAGCTTCTAGTGCTTTTGAACACCTGTACTTAGTAATCAATATCTGACCTCGAGTTGTTAAGCCCTTGAGTTTTTGGTTTAATCTTGTCAAGTTAATCGTGGCTGGCATGTGGTTCCTGCATTCTGTGATTATTTAAAGAGGACCTTGGGTGGAGGTCACTGTGTTGGAGAGAAGGAATTGTCTCAGTCACTCCTCCGAGGCTCTGTTGATATTCTGATGTCTAACCTTTGGTTTCCATCTCTTCCTGGGGATCCTGTGGTTCCTCTGGACTTGGGTCCAGTCCTCTGAGAGCGCACCATGACAATAACCTCTTGACTTTTGAACTCAATGCCTTGACTAATAAAAGCAAGCATTCCATATGCCTTCTTAACTCCCAGTCAACCACTTTTAGGGAGCTATGAACTTGGACTCCAACATCCCTCTGCTCACCAACATTGTTAAGGATATTTATTTATCTTTACATTTGACCTACCAAGGTGCAAGACCTCACATTTGGCCAGGTTCTACTCTATCTTCCAGTACAGGCCCTCCTCTTGTTCGACTATCTACATATTGATTTGAGAAACTCTCCTGGATGCACCTAACAAATAACGACCCATCTGAACTTCTTGCACTCAGAAGGTCCTATGTTCACAGCAGGGAAGTTTAAGTCCCCCATGACAACAGCCTTATTGTTTTTACACCTTTGCTTAATCTGGCTGTATATCTGCTGCTCCATGTCCCAGTGGCTATTCTGAGGTACAATCCCATCAGAATGATTGCTCCCTTCTTGTTGTTGAGTTCTCCCCATATAGACTCAGAGAATCAGTCCTGCAGTATGTCATCTCTGAGTGCAGCTGTGGCATTGTCTCGGATTAGTTGTGCAACTTCCCACCTTTTTTCCCTCTTTTCTAAAACATTGAAACCCTGGGACATTAAGCACTCATTCCTACCCCTCTCTCAGTCAAGTCTCTATGGTGGCACAACATCATAGTTCCATGTACTGATCATGCTCTAAGTTCTTCATCTTTACCTACCATACTCCTAGAATTAAAATACACACTCTTTAATCTATTGCTCTCACTGTACCTATTGCTTTACTTCTGCCTGTTTCTACTGGCCCTGACATCTCCATCCCCTCACTTTCTGACCTGGTGCTCTGGCTCCCATCTCCCAGTCACCAGCCATTCCAGATCTTCTTTTCTCCCTCAACCACTGCTGCATTGTGGCTGTGGTGCAAATCACCTACAAAATCCTCTGTTCTTCTTCACTACATCACTAAAACAACATCAGTACAGCCTACAGACCCATGAAGGAGTACAGCTAATTCTCCCTGCTAAGTACTCTGACATCCTTTATTCTTCTCCCAGTTCCAACCTGAAACATTAACTGGTTTCAAACAGTTTCTAGAAGGTGGCTTCCTTCAGTAAGGAAACTCACCAACAGGCCATCTTCTCATTCAGAATCCGGTAGTCCACACACGTGTATTTCCCGTTCTTCTTCCTTCTCACTACTATTGGAGATGTGTAAGGGTTTCTGGACTCAGTGATGATCCCAGATTCCTTCAGCTTCTGCAGTTGCTGCTGGACATCCTCCACCTCTGCAGGTGACAGTTGCCTTGACCTTTCTCTGATCGGGGTGTCCTCAGTCACTCGTATGGTGTGTCGAGTGCTCTTGGAACAACCCACACCAAACTCATCAGTAGAAAAGACATCTTCTAGCTACAACATTTTCTCTATCAACCTCTTCTTCCAGCCTCCAGGTTCTGGGGAGTCCGCAAAGTTGAATGACTCGGTCGTCATCTTTCCTCTTTTTGGAGAGAGTTTCTCCCTGGCTTGTCTCACAGGGACACGAGACATTACTGTCAACGGGAAGAGGTGTGCCATTGACCTCCCACTTTAAAGTGTTCCTGACACTCGCTGTTATCCTGTTCACCTGTACAACCAAGGGCTTCTGCAGTTTGGGCGTCATCAGAACTCCAGCAGGTAAGCCTAACTCCTCTTTGTGGTCTTCTGGAACATTCACTAAGAGAACCTCGGCCTCAGGCATTCGTGGAAATTTGGGGTTTCCCATCACTCTCACTATTTCCCCAGGCCGTAACACGACTGGTTTTGACTGGGTGAACCACACAATCCCTTGTTTATGCTCATCACTGAACCCAGTGCGGCCACGCACTTCCTCAAAAGCAGCTGAGAACACAGGATGAATGGACTATGCTTTCAGACTTTCCTCTCCAACTTTCTCCTTGCAGACTCCCACTAGCCTCCTCACAATAAGAATATTTGTCCCCACTAGAATTGAAGCTTTATCCCTCTCAAGCAGGTCTGGACAAACTAGCACTAATGTATCGAGGACCTCAGCTACTCCAAAACTCCAGCTTCAATGACAAGTAACCATCATATGATAGTCATCCGTACTGAGACCACAGATCTCTAGTGCACTGAGTGGTGTCAATGGCAATGCGTCAAATACCAATTGTAAAATGAACGGTAGAGCAGAGTAGCCTGAGGGCCAGTGTCAACATGGCTCTAGCATAAATGCCCTCAATATGTAGTGATACACTGGAGCTTGGTCCCACTAGGCCTTCAGGAATAGGGTTTTTGATTTAGAGGATTCTTTGATATATTGCTGGGAATGTGTTTCCCCTGAGGTGCTAGGCCATTCTGTCACTGTGTCTCTTTGCAGAGGTACCTCTCCGAGGGGTTTCCTGTCCTTTACACTCCCGCCTGAAGAGTCCCCCTCCACCACGGTTATAACAGACAGTACCGGCCGCTCTCCTTCTCGCGGGACCCTGGGCACTAGCAGCCCTCTGTGTAGTCTGTCCCCTTAGGGGGTCCACCTCCCTACATGCTCTGTCGTAGGGGGGGGGGGGACTACACCCGCTGATAACAACGGGGACGTCTCAGTCCTAAACTCTGCCACGAGCCCCCACAATGAAACACCCTGGTTTCCTTGGCTGTGTAAGTCCAGGGAAGACACCGCCAAACTCGTGAGATTGAGGCGTGCTCGATTCCACCCCAAACCCCGGTTTGTGTGGATGCTGTGTCATTTGCTACCCCATTACAAGTTAATGCCACGAAATAACAGACTGTACACTGCATACAATTAAAGGAATTACATTTATTGAAGGGTCAGTAAAGAAGAACAAAAAGAAAAGGGCCCATTCTAATTAAACAGATAAATACGCACAAGTTGGAGCTCATCTTGAACGTCTCTGTCACTCACGCTCTGGGCCCTCGGTCACTGTGAAAGCACATGCCACCTTCCGAATGTCGCTCGCAATCCATCTCGAGCAAGCAGGTCTCCCACCAGATTGTACGCTACGACCGGATCTCCCCAGCATCTTCTCTCTTCATCTCCTCTTGAACAAAAGCCCCAAGCCCAACCGTATTGTCCCTCACCAAGAAAGCCTCCCGTTAATTGGACGGCACGCATCATCCCTTATCTTCAACAATAACCCTAACAGGCTGTACAGAGCTGCTAAATGAAATACCTGTAGCGTTACAGTAAAGATGTGAACCAGGGCATTAAACTACCAACAGGGAGGAGGTACTGGAGCCTGAAGACCCACACTTAATGTTTTAGGAACAGCTTCTCCACCACTATCAGAATTCAAAACGGTCCATGAACACTACCTCATATATTCCTATTTTGCACAATTTATTTCTTTTTATTCTAACATAGTAATTTTTATGTCTTGTACTGTACTTCTGCCACAAAACAACACATTTCATGACAGATGTCAATGGTAATTAACCAGATCTTGGTTTTGATTCAGAACGTGCTGGATGGCAGCATTCCTCCACAGCCATGTCAGGATGGAGGTAAGCAACAAGCTCATGCCCTTATGATGTGCTGGGCACTGCTTACTACTCTCCACAGCTTCCATCAGCTCTGAGTTCACACAGTTCTTCTCATGTTGCCTCGTTGGGAAAAACTCTCAGTGTGATGTTCTGGGCTGTAGAGCCTGCCTTGGTGCTGAACAACCAGATGACAATTTGATTCTGTTGGCACAGTCCTCACTCTCTGTTCAAGCACACCATTTCATTCCAACTGTTCATTCCTTGCCCTCAAAGTTCAATGTAAACTTATTATCAGGAAAAAGATTCCTTTTCGTGTGGGCGTTCACACTAAATACAAGAAAGATAATAGAATCAATGAAGCTCTGTGCCCAACTAGTTGGAAAAACTCAAACACAAGAACATCTGCAGGTGATGGAAATCCAGATCAACACGCATAAAATGCTGGAGGAACTCAACAGGCCAGGCAGTACCTATGGAAAAGAGCAAACAGTCAATGCTTTGGGCCAAGACACTTCATCACAAAGGATCTCAGTCCAAAACGTTGACTGCTTATTTATTTCCATAGGTGCTGCCTGGCCTGCTGAGTTTCTCTGTGTGTAGGATGGAAAACCAATGTGCTAAACACAACTGTGCAAATACAAAAGCAGAAGAAGAAATAATAAATAAATAAATAAATAAATAAATAAATTGATTAATAAACAGACAAACAAACAAATAAACAAACAAGCAAGCAAGCACTACGAATCAATAACATGAGAGGAAGTGTCCTTGAAAGTGAGTCCATAGTTTGTGGGAACAGTTCAGTGATGGGGCAAGTGAAGTTTCAGTAAACAGAACTGATGGGATTATAACATATCTGTTTTGTATTTGGCCTGAATGTAATCTGTTCCTTGTAAGTTGTTATGCCAGTAAACTGTCCTAGTTCAAATTCAAATGCAAATTTGTTTTCATCTGACTGTACTAACCAAATGAAACAAATTTCTGCTGGACCACAGTACATATATCACACATAAAGCAAAATTTTGCCACAAATAGGTTAATAAAATATAGTTCAAAGTGCATGTGAAGATAACAGCCCAGGTAAACAATAAACAGTAAACAGCTTGCTGTCCTAGTGAGGAGACCTGAGTGGTGATAGGCATTCATTAGTGTCACAGCCTGGGGAAGAAGCTGTTACCCAGTCCTAATGCTCCTTTACCTTATTCCTGATAGTCGAGGGTCAAAGAGATAGTGGAATTGGTGGTAGGGATCCCCCACAATACCGTGGGCTCTTTGTACACAATGTTTTTGAACATATTTGCATACTCTTCCAACAGCCCATCAAGGTGCGATTATGAAGCACTGTCACTGATAACATTCATGCTTGCATTTTCCCTCCCTGTTTAAGTTGCTTCCATAATCGGCTGGCAAAAGAGTAATGAGGCTTGCTGTCTGTGATAGTGAGCGCTTGGTAAATGCACTCCGTACACATGGGCATTTGCGCACATGCAAACACTGTCTTGTCTTTCTGCTGTCATTGCGCTGACTGTGCGCGCTTCAATGTCTTCCCCCCCGGTAAAGAGCCCTACACCCTGACTTCTGTGTTTTCTTGTGAATATTGGCAGTTTTCTTTTCACTATTTTCACTAGATTTTGTAAATTAGATTTTTGACGCACTTAATAGGTACCCTAGCACCTAAGGGTGGTTTAGTCAGTAAGAATGTACATAATTCACAGCCAGGGACATTGAGTTGGGTTTTCACTTTGAGAGGCTGGTATGACGAAGTCATCACCCTGACACAGTGGTGTCAAAAAAACCTCTTCCACAATGTTGCAAAAACAAAACAAAGACAAAAACAAAGGAGCTGGTTGTGGACTACAAGAGGAATGGAGACAGGCTAACCCCTATGGACACCAATGGGGTTGAATAGGTGAACAACTTTAAGTTCTTCAGCATAAACATCACCGAAGTTCTCACGAGATCTGTACAATAGTGCCTCTTTCCACCTCAGACCATTGATGGTCCAAAATCCCTTAGGCAATAGACAATAGACAATAGACAGTAGGTGCAGGAGTAGGCCATTCTGCCCTTCTAGCCAGCACCGACATTCACTGTGATCATGGCTGATCATACACAATCAGTACCCCATTCCTGCCCTCTCCCCATATCCCTTGACCCCGCTATCTATAAGAGCTCTAACTAACTCTCTCTTGAAAGCATCCAGAGACTTGGCCTCCACTGCCTTCTGGGGCAGAGCATTCTGCATATCCACCACTCTCTGGGTGAAAAAGTTTTTCCGCATCTCTGTTCTAAATGGCCTACCCCTTATTCTTAAACTGTGGCCTCTAGTTCTGGACTCACCCATCAGCGGGAACATGCTTCCTGCCTCCAGCGTGTCCAATCCCTTAATAATCTTACATGTTTCAATCAGATCCCCTCTCATTCTTCTAAATTCTAGTGTATACAAGCCCAGTCGCTCCAATCTTTCAACATGTGACAGTCCTACCATTCCGGGAATTAACCTTGTGAACCTACGCTGCACTCCCTCAATAGCAAGAATGTCCTTCTTCAAACTTGGAGACCAAAACTGCACACAATACTTCAGGTGGGGTCTCACCAGGGCTCTGTACAGCTGCAGAAGGACCTCTTTACTCCTATACTCAATTCCTCTTGTTATAAAGGCCAGCATGCCATTAGCTTTCTTCACTGCCTACTGTACCTGCATGTTTGCTTTCATTGACTGATGTACAAGAACACCTAGATCTCATTGTACTTCCCCTTTTCCTAACTTGACTCCATTTAGATAGCAATCTGCCTTCCTGTTCTTGCCACCAAAGTGGATAACCTCACATTTATCCACATTAAACTGCATCTGCCATACATTTGCCCACTCACCCAACCTGTCCAAGTCACCCTGCATTCTCATAACATCCTCCTGACATTTCACACTGCCACCCAGCTTTCTGTCATCAGCAAATTTGCTAATGTTACTTTTAATCCCTTCATCTAAATCATTAATGTATATTGTAAACAGCTGCGGTCCCAGCACCGAACCTTGCGGTACCCCACTGGTCACAGCCTGCCATTCTAAAAGGGACCCGTTAATCGCTACTCTTTGTTTCCTGTCAGCCAGCCAATTTTCAATCCATGTCAGTACTCTGCCCCCAATACCATGTGCCCTAATTTTTCCTACTAATCTCCTATGTGGGACTTTATCAAAAGCTTTCTGGAAGTCCAGGTACACTACATCCACTGGCTCTCCCTTGTCCATTTTCATAGTTACACCCTCAAAAAACTCCAGAAGATCAGTCAAGCATGATTTTCCCTTCATAAATCCATGCTGACTTGGACTGATCCTTCTACTGCTATCCAAATGTGTCATAATTTCATCTTTTATAATTGACTCCAGCATCTTTCCCACCACTGACGTTAGGCTAACCGGTCTATAATTCCCTGTTTTCTCTCTCCCTCCTTTCTTGAAAAGTGGGACAACATTAGCCACCCTCCAATCAGCAGGAACTGTTCCTGAATCTATAGAACATTGGAAAATGATTACCAATGCATCCACGATTTCTAGAGCCACCTCCTTAAGTACCCTGGGATGCAGACCATCAGGTCCCGGGGACTTATCAGCCTTCAGACTCAACAGTCTATCCAACACTGTTTCTTGCCTAATATAAATTTCATTCAGTTCTACCATTACCCTAGTTCCTTTGGCCACTATTACATCTGAGAGATTGCTTGTGTCTTCCCTAGTGAAGACAGATCCAAAGTACCTGTTCAACTCGTCTGCCATTTCCTCGTTCCCCATAATAAATTCACCCGTTTCTTTCTTCAATGGCCCAATTTTGGTCTTAACTATTTTTTTGTTTTTCACATACCTAAAGAAGCTTTTACTATCCTCCTTTATATTCTTAGCTAGTTTACCTTCGTACCTCATTTTTTTCTCCGTGTATTGCCTTTTTTGTTATCTTCTGTTGCTCTTTAAAAGCTTCCCAGTCCTCCGGCTTCCCACTCATCTTTGCTATGTTATACTTCTTCTCTTTTATTTTTTATACTGTCCTTTACTTCCCTCATCAGCCATGGCCGCCCCTTACTCCCCTTAGGATCTTTCTTCCTCTTTGGAATGAACCAGTCCCGCACCTTCTGCATTATTCCCAGAAATACCTGCCATTGTTGTTCCACTGTCTTCCCTGCTAGGGTATTGTTCCATTGAACTTTGGCCAGCTCCTCCCTCATAGCTCCATAGACCTCCTTACGATGGCCCATATTGCATTTTGGAACAGAGAGAAAAGACTTTTATTATAGATAAGAGGGGTAAACCTGAATGTATTTCGTTAGACCAGCCACCAAGATTTGGAGGATTCCACTACGATCCCTCTGACAGCACAACGTGATGATGCGCATGTCAATACACCCCTGGCCGAGCCAGAGGCATGTGCTGTTCCTCCACCCGTGGAATAAAGGGCCCAAGCTGGATGGCTTTTCCGAGCTCCAAGCAGGATCACATTGCCAGTTTTAGAGAATTCTTGGGGTGGGGGTCCTGTGTAGGGTAACTTAATTGGTGGAAGTGTACATAATTCACAACCATCGACAATGAGTTGGGGTTCGTTTTAAGAGACTGGTCTGACACATTGATGTAATTACTTAAAGTTTTACCGCACTTCGTGTTCAGTGTTGGAGTACAATAAATGAGTTTGTTATGGTCTTTCTTAAACATAAAACACCTTCACTGTTTTTATTTGTGAAAAGCTACAGTGGGAAGCAAATCCAACGTTTTCTTTTCCTTCAGTCGTAACCCACTTATTGTAACGCTCTCTGTGGAATTGTACTCTACACCCCTCTCGCCATAATGTCCGCAAAACCTCACCAGAATTGGCTTTCGCTTTGACTCGGCCTTTTCTCAGTGGCATTTGAGTGAAGCTACGGGAGCAAGTGCTTGACTCATTACTGAACAATCTGTGGTAGCATCAAGTTAAACGTCAGTCAACGCCTTTATTTGAGAGCTGGTCTGTATGGTGTCATTGCTTTTTGTTCAGGCCAACCATCATCTTGCAGCCACCATCAGGCTTGGAACACCTTGCCCAGGGTGGTGGAAGGGACAGACACAATAGTGAAATTGAGAGAAGACTGAGATAGGGACATTGATGTAAGAAATAAAATGAGAGTTCTGGCTGTGTAGAAGGAAAGTGTTAGATTGATCTAGGAGTAAGTAAAAGCTTGGCATAACGTTGTGGGCTAAAGAGCCCTTATCATGCGGTACTGTTCGATCTTGTTTATCTTAAACCGTATTTAATGTTTAAAGAAATGGGTGAAGTTTATTTCCTCTTCGCAACTTTTTTGACGTGGTTGACTGCTCAACAAACTAACACTGGATTAAAAAAATGATTCATTATTATGTATTCAGGATCAGATTGATAGAGTTTGTACTGTGGAGAGCATGCTGACAGGCTGCATCACTCTCTGGTACGGGGGTGGGTGGGTACTGCAGAAGCTAAAGAAAGTTGTAAATTTACTCAGCGCCATCTTGAGTAGTATCCTCCTTAGTATCCAAGTTATCTTCAAGGAGCGGTGTCTCAGAAAGGTGGTGTCCATCATTAAGGACTCCTATCACTCAGGACATGCCCTCTTCTCATTGTTACCATTGGAAAGGAGGTACAGAAGCCTGAAGGCACACAGTCAATGATTTAGGAACAGCTTCTTCCCCTCTGCCATCCGATTCCTAAATGGACAGCGAACCCATGTTTTTGCACTATTTTTAATTTAATTATTTAATGTACATATAGACTTACTGAAATCTATTTATTTATTTACTTATTTATTTTTCTCTCTATTATCATGTGTTACATTGTACTGCTTCCACTAAGTTAACAAATTTCACAACATACGCCGATGATATTAAACCTGATTCTGATTCAAGGGGACTATGGGTTACAGAGATCAAACGGGGGATTTTGGGGTGTAGTCCTTAGCTCCCTGTAAACGGCAGCACAAGGGGATAGGGTTGTAAAGAAGGAGCATGGCATACCTGTCTTCAATGGTTGGGGTGTTGATTATAAGGACTGGATGAATCATGATCCAGGTGTGAGGCCACATCTGGAATATCGTGTGTAGTTCTGGTCACCCCCATTACAGAGAGACTGTGGTGGCTTTGGAGGGGGTACTGAAAAGGTACATTAAGTCCAGCAATTCTCAATTCCTCAAGACCCAGCTACCTTACATCTGCGTAAATTACAGAGAAACTTTAAAATGAAGTGAGACTTGTGGTTCTGAGTTATTGGGAAAGGTTGACTAGGTTAGTACATTATTCCCTGGGGTGTAGGTGAATGAGGAGAGATTTGACAGGAGAGTGCCGAATTATGAGGGATATAGATAGGGTGAATGCAAGTCAGCTCATTCTGTTGAGGTTGGGTGAGGCTAGAACTACAGGTCAGGAGTTAAGGCTAAAAGGTGAAATGTTTAAGGGAAGCGTGAGGGGGAATTTCTTCACTCAGAGGCTGGTGGGAGTGTGGAATGAGCTGGCAGCAAAAGTAGTGATTTTGGGTTCGATTTCAACATTTTAGAGAAGTTTGGATGGGAGGGGGTATTGAGTGCTATGGTCTAGATCAGGGGGTCCCAACCTTCTTTTTAATGCCATGGACCCCTACCATTTACCAAGGGGTCCGTTGACCTCAGGTTTGGAACCCCTGGTCTAGATGCAGGTTGATGGGACTAGGCAGAAAACCATTCAGCATTGACTAGACGGGCCGAAGTGCCTGTTTCTATGTGGTAATGCTCTAGGACTCTGCCTGGTGAGAATTAGCTGTAGACGTTGAATAGATTCGGGTTGCTTTCTCTGGAGGCTGAGGGGCAACTTGAGCGAAGTTATATAATGATATTAGTCAGAGTAGTTCTCCCAGAAAAGAAATACAAATAAATAAAGGACATACTTCTAGGGTGAGGGGGAGAAAATTTAAAGGAGATGCTCATGACAACCTTTAACACAGACAGTGGTCGGTGCCTGGAATGGACCAGTGAAGTGGAAGAAACAGATGTGGTAGAACTGATTGAGAGTCATTTAGACAGGCTCATGAACAGTCAAGAAATGGAAGGATGTATACCATGTGCAGGCAGATACACAGTTTAAACTGGCATCACGGTTAGCACAGACATGAAGGGCTGAAGGGCCTTTCCCTGTTTTGTACTGTATTTATTGAGATACAGCATGGAATAGGCCCTTCCAGCCCTTCAAGCTGTGCCACCCAGCAATCCCTCGAATTAATCCTAACTTAATCACAGGACAATTTACAATGACCAATAAGCCTACCAACCAGTATATCTTTGGACTGTGGAGCAACCAGCAGTAACGAGCTAACTTACTGACATCGGCAGGACTGTTCTGAGCTCTGTGAATGGGAACGTGCTTATTCTCCCAAGGAGAAGGTTGCTATTGCGAACAACCCTTGCCTTTCCATGTTTGACTGGGCATGTCCTCAGTTCCGAAGTCCCTGTCAGTTCCCTTTTACCAGAACAATGAGAGCTAAAAATGTCCTCTGCTCAGCACAAATTGCAAGTGAGTCGGAAAAGAACTGCAGATGCTGAAAATCTGAAATTAATAAAAATACCGACGCTGGAAGAATGCACCAGCTCTGGCAGTAGAGTGTACAGAAGAATTGAGAGGAAAGGGTTAAGTCCGAAGGTTGTTCACCAGAACCAATAAGAGATCATCAGCTGAGGTATTAACTCAAGTTTGAATCTGATGCAAATTCTAATTGAAATATTCCTTGAAAGTGGCATCACCGGTTAGTAGAGAGAACACAGAAGATTCTGCACATGCTGGAAATTCAGAGCAACACCTACAAAATGCTGGAGGATCTCGGCAGGTCAGGCCCCATTATAAAAAATGAATCAGCAGTCAACGTGTTGTGCTGAGACCCTTCACTGTCGACCACTTGACCCTTATCATCAATACTGCTTGACCTGCTGAGATCCCCCAACATTTTCTGTGTGTTAGTAATGAGAACATTTTGCACATCAGCCTTCACAAATCTGAGTGTTGAATAAAAGAATTTGGACACTATGTCGATGACATTGTTGAGACCAAGTATGGGGTATTGCCCAAAAGTGGACAGAATGGCCTGTCTGTGGAATTTAGACCATAAGACATAGGAGCCATTTAGCCCATTGACTTTGCACTGCCACTCCATCATGGCTGATTTATTATCTTTCTCAACCCCAATCTCCTGCCTCCCCTCCATAACCTTTGATACTTATACTAATATAGCTAATGATCTGACCTCCACAGCCATCTGGGGCAATAATTTCCACAGATTCACCACCCTCTGGATAAAGATATTTCTCTCCATCTCTGTTCTAAAGGGTCATCCTTATATTCTGAGGTTGTGCCCTCTGGTCAAAGAAAAAAAGAAACATAGAAAACCTACAGCACGATACAGGCCCTTCGACCCACAAAGTTGTGCTGAACATGTCCCTACTTTAGAAATTATTAGGCTTACCTATAGCCCTCTGTAGATCCTGGATTCCTCCGCTATAGGAAGCATCCTCTCCATGTCCACTTTTTCTAGGCCTTTCAATATTCGATAGGATTCAGTGAGAACCTCCTCATTCTTCTAAGCTCCTCACATATGTTAACATGACAGGAAAGTCCTGTTTGAGATGGCACTGATGCAGCTCAGCAACTACTTGCTGGTGGCTAATGAAACAAAGAAAACAACTAAGTACTTTGTTAATCACACTTTTTCTCTATTAAAATATCACCGCAAACAATAACCTGTAACTTCCCTTTGGACTTGGAGGCCATTTGATGCAACGGAACCGAGACGATGTGAGGCCGTGGGAAGGACCGGGCTGAATTGGAAAGGTTGGTATAGGCCGAATCGAGTTGGGTGAGTCTAGGCCCCAGTGGGTATTAAATTTATAGAATCCGATGTTTGGATGATGATGTAAGCGCCAGGCCGAATTGGAAAGGTCAGTTACAGGCTCAATCTGAGTGGTTGGATCCAGACCCCAGAGCGTGTCGAAGTGACAGAACCTGATGTTGGAATAACCAGAACGTGATGTTTGGATGACGATGTATGCACTGGGCCAGATTGGAAAGGTCAGGGCGTTGGAGCCAGAGTCAAGGGACGAATTGGTTCAGCTTGCTGCTCTGTGACATTTACTCAGCTCTGCTCTGAACTGAGGGTCTGTGGAAGGACTTTCCTTCGTGGAGTTCGGTTCTGAACACTGTTTGCTTGCTTTCATTGTTTACACGGTCTGTTTTTCACCTCTCGGCACATTGGGTGTTTGAAGGTCTTTTTTTTTAATGGGTCCTTTTGTGCTCCTTTGTTTTGTGGCTGCCTGTAAGGAGATAAATCTTAAGGTTGTATATAGCTTTGATTACAAATGTACTTTGAACTTTGATCTTCATGCCAGGATCATTTTCTTACACCTCCTCTTGACCCATTCCAATGCCAGCACATACATTCTTAGATAAGGCACCCAAAACTGCTCATAATACTCCATATATTGTCTTACCAATGTCTTATTAAGCCTCAGCATTACAACCTTGATATTGTATTAACTAGTTAAACATTATTTCATAGAAAGTTATTTTCACAGCAGATGCAGTGGAATAATGGGCTATGCATCCATAAAGACCTTAGACGTATAATTGATTGATAGATTTTACAAATAGCTTAAAAAGTAAGAAGTGTGAAGAAAGTAAGATTAAAAATTCAATAACTTGAGACAACATTTACTGGATTTTGTTATTTATGTTTAGTACATCCTCTTTTGGTTGAATTTGGTATTGCATTCTCTTGTTGAAGGTACTCAAAAATATGTTATCTATAGTTACAAGAGAAAGAAGCAAGGTTTTCATTTCTGAAACACCTTTCGTGCTGTCTCCAATTTCAACTTGTGATCATTGTAGTGTAGGGAAGGAGGTGGCCAATAGGTGCATAGCAAGATGCCATAAATGGCAATGTGATTATGAGCAGGGAGTAGCAGAAGGCCATTGAGAGTGATAGACTCGGCCAGTTCTGTCAGCATCACAGCTCTCCCCACTATCAAGGACATCCACAAGAGACAATGTCTCAGGAAGGTAGCATGGATTACCAGCGACCCCACCATATGGGCCATGCTCTCTTCTCAGTGCTGCCATCAGGCAGAAGGTACAGAAACCTGAAAACCCACACATCAACAAGAGAGAATCTGCAGATGCTGGAAATCCAGAGCAACACACACAAACTGCTGGAGGAACTCAGCAGGCCAGGCAGCATCAATGACGTTTTAAGCTGAAACCCTTCAGCAGGACCCACACATCAAGTTTCAACAACAGTTTCTTCCCTGCAGCCATCAGGTACTTGAAGTGACCTAAAGAAACTGAATTCTTCTTCAGACTTTATTTATTTTTTCTTTATCAGCTTGCGCTGGTGTTTTTATCTTGTTCTCTAAATAATGTATAATCTCTTAAATTGAAGTTAATTTATGTGTGCCTTTTTTGTAATGTCATGTATTACTACTGTTTATACCCTGTGTATGTGTGCCTATGACAATGAATGCAAATTTGAATTTGAGTGTGTTCCATAAGGACAGATATAAGCTTTATCATGTAAGATTACAACAGCACTTTCAAATGGATGAATCTATCAAATGACTAAAATGAAGATCTAAAATTAATATCTAAAGAAAAGAGAAAGAGAGAGATACATTCAGTGCCTTTGATTTGGCTTTGTCCCCTTCCTCAGATTAGTGCTTCTCTGTTACCATTTTCTTGAAGTGCCTTGAATGCTCTTCTGTCTTCATTTTGGTTTGGTCTCTGGTTGGATCTTACTGAGAGAGGGGGCATTGAATACAGGTGATCCTCCAATTTTCTACATCAACTGATTGGGTTATTTGGTAAGGTAATACAGTATATTGTACCTGAGGAAAGTAATTACTTTAATTTTCTTTTTGATTGAATTTCTTTTTTCAGCCTCACAATTTTGGTTTTTAATGTTGAGTAAATTGTTCGCCGGTTTTGGAATTTTTCTTTTGATTTGACATGCTAGACAATGTTTTGTAGATTAGCTCAAAAATCCTACTTCAATATATTTTAAATTTAGAAAATGAGACAGTAAAATGTGGAGATAGTTGTGTGACAGACTACTTTTTCATGGCACTGTAGTCTTCCTCTACACAGTAGGGGGTGCTAGAGAGAGACAAGATAGGAATAATGGAAAGATGTGGAACACACCTAACAAGTAAGGCACAATTGCTTTACTAACTGCAAAGTATCGTCTGTTGTCAGCTTGTAGTTTCCGCTGACTTTTAACGCCTCTATTGTAAATGGCAACTGATCTTGCAAATAAGGAACTCAAACATGCACTATTTACCAAATGGTCAACACCAGTAACTGTTACTGCACAAAAATAGCATTTTTCTGCCCTTGCTTCAGAACAGTGTATCGACAGGGAGCTATGCCGTTGCCCTTGTGCATAAGTAAAATAAAGTAATATTGAGTCATAAGTATGTGTGTATTCTGTGTCCAGTTATTGGCCATGTCAGCAAGTGCAGCCATCTTTGAGGTTTGCAGATTCTTCTCAAAGTGAGGCAGGTGACATCTGACAGGGGAAATGGCCATTGACTTTATGAGATGGCATTCTCCTTCCATCTGTTTCACAAACCTCTAGATACATGCACTCAAAGTCTCAACACCTCTTCCTTTACAGATTTCCAAAGTCCAGCAGCAACACAGGAACAGTAGACAACTTTAACCCTGCAGCCTATGAAGTTGGCTAATGATTTGCAAACATACTCCGTTAGTGTGCAAGCCCATGTGCAAATGAAATCCACTGTGGCACGTGTGCTTTGCTGTGGTCTACCTGCTTTTCTTCCAGAAAATAGAGGAGGTACTGGTTCCTTTATCTCCTCCATAATGGGAGTAATGACAAGAGACCGTGCCTTGAATGGTAAGGGTCTTTCATGATGGATGCCGCCTTCTTAAGGCAACATCTTTTCGAAGATGTCCTCAATGATGGGTGGCTAGTGCCCAAAAATGGAGTGGCTGAGCCTACAACTCCTCTGGAACTTCTTTTTTGATTGTGTGCATTGACGCCTCTGTACCAGGCGATGATGCAGCCAGTCAGAATGCTCTCCCTGGTACATGCTACATGGTCCATGGTCATAGAGTCATGCAGCATGGAAACAGGTCTGTCACCCCACCAAGACTGGTTGACCATCAAGCACCCACGCGCGTTAGTTCCCATGTACTTCCTCCTGCCCCCGCCTTAACCACTCACCCACCTCACACTGGGAGCAATTGACATCATCCATTTAACCCACCAAACTCCAAGACTACAGGAGGCAGTGGGAAACCTCAGCAACCAACCCCTCCACCCCACGCCCATGCAGAAAACCACATGGTCACAGGAGAATGTGTGAACTTGACACAAAGAGATCAGGATCAGGTGTAGGTCTCTGGAGCTCCCTCCCAGCTGTGCCTCAGTGTCACCCCCCCCCCCCCCCCCACACACTGTTTACCAGACGTGGCCTGGATGATGAAAAGTAAATGTGAAACTGAAAAGAAGAAGGTGGCTTTGGGGGAGCGATAGTCGTCTAACATTCTTCTAGCAAAATGATAACCCTCTTGTGAGGACTGGCAGTGCAAATTTGTGCAGGAAGTTTCTGAGATTAATCAAGAAGATAAAAATTGCTAGCGGTTCTCAAGATTGCTCTTCTCATTAAATGAGCAATAACCTCTGGTGGAAAATTCTGTGAAGCTTTGAGGTGAAACCCCGAGTGTTATCACAACTGCAGCAGCAACATAAGCTTAGCTCCAGTAGGTGGGACACTTCACTTGCTTTCCCAACATGGCAGGAGAGAGAAAACAACAGGGGTTTTCTCTGCCCCTCCTTGAGCCTGCCCTCCAACTTTGAGGAGTTCCTGGGAAGTGAATGGGGAAGTGGCTCCTGGTAAGGCACTAGAAGCTTTCAGATAGATACTTTATTGATCCAAAGGAAATACAGTGTTACAGTACCATTGTTGAGTACACAGTTATGCAAATAAACAAATATTAGAAGAGAAGTAAGAAAGAAAAAAAAATAAGTTCTCTCAAACATCCAACAAGAGTGAGGTCATCGTTTCCCCAGCTATGGGTTGACTCATTATAGGGCCTAATGGCTGAGGGTAAAAACGACCTCATACAGTGCTCTTTGGAGCAACGCAATTGTCCTAGTCTACTTCTAAAAGTGCTCCTCTGTTCATCCAAGGTGACATGCATATTGTGGGAAACTGGATTTTCTGTAGGGTCCTCTGTTCTACCACAGCCTCCAGAGTGTCC
The DNA here is from genome assembly GCF_030144855.1 of Hypanus sabinus. Classification (NCBI taxonomy): domain Eukaryota; kingdom Metazoa; phylum Chordata; class Chondrichthyes; order Myliobatiformes; family Dasyatidae; genus Hypanus; species Hypanus sabinus. Next base: position 17,440,777 of record NC_082708.1, read on the forward strand.
AGTTTGACTCCTCTAACAGGGCCAGCCTTTCTAATCGGTTTATCGATCCTGTTGGCATCACCCGTGTTGATGCCATTGCCCCAGCCAACCACCACATAGAAGAATGCACTGGCGACATTAGACTGGTAAAACATGTGAAGGAAAGGTCTACCTACTCCAAAGGACCACAGTCTCCTCAGTGAGGAGGTGTGGCTCCAGCCCTTCTTGTACACAGCCTCTGTGTTGATGTTCTATTCAAGTCTATCATTCAGGTGCATCCCAAGGGAGCAGTGCAGGCTTAGTTTTCCTAAAGTCCATCACCATCTCCTTTGTCTCACTGATGTTGAGCTGAGGATGATTCAGCATGTACCATTGACAAGTATTTATCAATCAGTCAATGATGGAAGGGATGTCCCACCTCTTAGTCAAACACTTACCCATCCGGTCAAACACCAGCTGTCTCATCCCAGAATCAGGATTATGACACACGTCATTTAACTTGATGTGTTTTCAGTTCAATGTGTTGTAACAACTAAGTTACAATAAAAAACATGTTGTTTGAAATTAGATATTGTTTGAAAAGGGAGCAAACTGTGATGATCATGGTCCATTGATGGCAGAGGGGAAGAAGCTATTCTGAAAATGTTCTTCTAGGTCCTGTACCTACTCCCTTATGGCAGTATTGTGAAGAGAGCATGTCTTGCGTGCTGAGGGTCCTTAACGATGGAAGACATCACTTGAGGCACCACCTTTTGAAGATGTCCACAATGGTCTGGGGGCTAGTTCTAGTGCTGGAGCTGGCTGAGTTTACAACCATCTGCAGCTTTTTGCAAGCTTCCAAAGCAGACACTGATGCAGCCAGACAAAATGATCACCACAGTATCTCTGTTGCAATTTGCCAGAGCCTGTGGCAGTTTCTGCAGAACCCACATTAGTTTCATCAGATCACCTCAAAACCCAGACAACTAGAGTGGAAACAATTCACCCTCAACCTCGAGTCTCCATTTGAGAACCAGCATAGAAACCTAACCCACAAGTCAATGTAAGTTGACTTCGTTCTTTGTATGTCATCTTCTAATTCTGGCTATACAGAGCCTATAAAAATTATTCACCACCCCCCCCATGAAGTTTTCATTTTTTATTGTTTTACAACATTGAATCACAGTGGATTTAATTTGTCTTTTGTTTGACACTAAACAACAGAAAAAGGCTCTTTCATGTCAAAGTGAAAACAGATTTCTACAAAGTGATCTAAATTAATTGAAAATAAAAAAACACAAAATTGCATAAGTATTCACCCCCTTTAATATGAGACACCAAATCATCACTGGTGCAGCCAGATGGTTTTAGAAGTCACGTGATTAGTTAAATGGAGATCCCCTGTGTGCAGTCAAGGTGTTTCAATTGATTAAAATACATCTGTAGCTGGAAGGTCCAACTGCTGGTGAGTCAGTATCCTGGCAAAGACTACACCATGATGACAAAAGAACACTTCAGCAACTCCGTGAAATGGTCATTGAAAAGCACAAGATGGATTCAAGAAAATTTTCAAGGCACTAAATTGGCTGTGTGCTTTACCAAGCACAGCTTTATGGGAGAGTGACAAAGAGAAAGCCACTGTTGGAAAAAAATCTCACATGAAATCTCGGCTAGAGTTTGCCAGAAGGCATTTGGGAGTCTCTGAAGTCAGCTGGGAGAAGCTTCTATGGTCTAATGACACCAAAATTGAGCTTTTTGGCCATCAGACCAAACACAATGTTTGGGGTAAACCAAACACTGTGTATCATCAAAAACACACCATCCCTACCATGAAGCATGGTGGTGGCTGCATCATGCTGTGGGGATGCTTCACTGCAACAGGCCCTGGAAGGCTTGTGACGGTAAAGGGTAAAATGAATGCAGTGAAATACAGGGAAAACCTGAGGTGGTGTGTAACAGGACTGTGACTTGGGAGAAGATTTGTTTTCTAGCAAGACAATAACCCCCAAGCTTAAGGCCAAAGCTATGCAGTAACGGCTTAAAAACAACAAAGCTAATGCCCTGGAGTGGCCTAATCAGTGTATGGACCTCAATCCAATTGAGAATTTGTGGCTGGACTTGAAAAGAGCAGTTTCCTCATGATCCCCATGCAATCTGACAGCTTGAAATGTTTTGTAAAGAAGAATGAGAAAAAACTTCGGTGTCCAGATATGCAAAGCTGATAGAGACCTGTCCACGCCTACTCAAACCTGCTATTGCTGCTGAAGGTGCATTTATTAACTACCGACTTGAAGGGGGTGAATACTTATGCAATCAGTTATTTTGTGTTTTATATTTGTAATTAATTTAGATCACTTTGTAGAGATCTATTTTCTTTTTAACAGGAAAGAGTCTTTTTCTGTTGATGAGTGTCAAAAAACCCCAAATTAAATCTAATGTGGTTTGATGTTGTAAAACAATAAAACGTGAAAATTTGTGGGGCGGGGGAGTGAATATTTTTATAGGAGCTGTATATACTGTTGCCTCATGAAAACAGCCAACATATAGAAGTTCAAATTAAGATTTATTATCAGAGTACAGTCGTGTCACCACATACAACCCAGAGATTCTTTTTCTGTGGGCATACTTAGCAAATCTATAGCATATTCAAAGACCCCTCCCAACCTTTTCATTCCTCCTTCACCAGAAGGCAAGCGGGGTGTTCAGCCTAGTCAACCTATGGGTCTCACTCTCCCTCTTGCTCGCTGCTGCCTGAAGAACGTGTGTGTGTGAAGGACTATTTCTCCCTCTCGCCTACTGCTCTGGGAGTAAAGTCCCTGCATTCGAATGGTCTTTCATTCTTGCTAAATCAACACTGCAGGAATATGGTGCCAGAGTCCTGGGCCTTGGACAACAATCGATCAATGTGGTTTGTGGACGGGACTCCATTGTTTGTGTTATGTGTTTCTGGTTTCTGGTCAGACCTTTTTATTTTGGAGCTATTTGTGTGATTTTGATTGTGGCGGACTGGTTTTGCGGCCTGAAGTTAATAAAAGAAGCAGCGCTAGATTAAATTGAACTGAGCTAATCTGAATATGCTTGGAGAGTTTGTGTTTTGTGTGATTTGGTGTTTTGTATTCAGTGTTTTCCACTCTTGTTTTGGCCTTTTGTGTGATATGTTATTTTGTTTTGTGCATTGCTTTTCAATGTTTTTCTTTGAATGGGATCTGTGGTTTTTCTTTTTCTCTTTCATGGTTGTCTGTGGGGAAGGTGAATCTCCGGGCTGTATACTACATACATACTTTGATAATAAATGGACCTTGAATCTTAGAATACATCTGGCTTGAGACTGGAGGACTTGAGAGCATGTTGCACCAAGATCAATGACAAACTCCATCCCACTGTTTTGAGATTCTTCAGTGGATCTTTGGCACGATAAAGATGAGCTCTTGATCTCTCAATCTATCTCAACATGCATTTTATTTACCTACCTACTTGTGGTTTATTTGTGACTATAACACTACACTCAGTGGCCACATTTTAGATACCTCCTGTGCCTAATAAAGTGGCTACTGTGTGTATGTTCATGGTCTTCTGCTGCTGTAGCCCATCCACTTCAAGGATTAGCATGTTGTGCATTCAGAGATACTCTTCTGCACATCACTGTTGTAACACGTGGTTACTGGAGCTACAGTCGGCTTTCTGTCAGCTTGAACCGGTCTGGCCTTTCTCCTCTGACCTCTCTCATTAACAAGGCTTTTTTTTGCCTACAGAAATGCTGCTCAATGGATTTTTTTTTGCCCCATTCTCTGTAAATTCTAGAGACTGCTGTGCATGAAAATCCCAGGAGATCAGCAGTTCCTGAGAGTCTGGCACCAACAATCGCTCCATGGTCAAAGTCACTTAGACTACGTCTCTCCCATTCTGGTGTTTGGTCTGAACAACAACTGAATCTCTGCATGCTTTTATGCACTGAGTTGCTGCCACATGATTGACTGATTAGATATTCGCATTAAGGAGCAGGTGTACAAGTGGATCTAATAAAGTGGCCATTGAGTTCATATTGAAGCAACTGACACGAGGAAGAAAGCCCTAAAAACTGCCAGAGATGGAGGTCCTTCATTGCTGCCCAAAACGGCAGCAGCATAATGGGCAGAAAAAGTGAGTGAAAATTCTCCATTCTGCTGCCATTCTTCTCTTTGTACAATCTCAATGTAGCTATGTTTGGAATCGTCTGTTTGAACAGCATAAACACTTTTCACTATATTTCAGTACACATGGAGATAATAAATTATTCACCAATTGTGGTCCCTGCACCTTATTTGTCTACATGCACTTCACGTTCTCTGTAACTGTGACATTATATTATTACTGCACCCTTCCTTTCCAGTCCCGATAAAGGGTTTCGGCCTTTTTATTCCCCTCCATGGATGTTGCCTGACTTGCCGAGGCCCTCCAGCATTTTGTATGAGTAGCTGAAGATTTCCAGCATCTTTAATACACTCAAATATGATGGCAGGATATAGTATTAATGGTAAGCCTCTTGGTAGTGTGGAGGATCAGGGAGATCTTGGGGTCTGAGTCCTTATGACGCTCAAAGCAGCTGCGCAGGTTGACTCTGTGGTTAAGAAGGTGTACGGTTTATTGTCCTTCATCAATAATGGAATTGAATTTAGGAGCCAAGAGGTAATGTTGCAGCTATATAGGACCCTGGTCAGACCCCACTTGGAGTAGAACAAAGAACATGGAATAGTACAGCACAGCACAGGCCCTTCAGCCCACAATGTTGTGCCAATCCTTAAACTTTGCATCCCATATACCCCCCACCACCTTAAATTCCTCCATATACCTGTCTAGGGGTCTCTAATTTAAAATTTTAGAAATTTAAGAGTACTGTGCTCAGTTTTGGTCACCTCACTACAGGAAGGATGTGGAAACCATAGAAAGGGTGCAGAGGAGATTTACAAGGATGTTGCCTGGATTGGGGAGCATGTTTTATGAGGATGGGTTGAGTGAACTTGGCCTTTTCTTCTTGGAGCGATGGAGGATGAGAGGTGACCTGACAGAGGTGTATAAGATGATGAGAGGCATTGATCACGTGGATAGTCAGAGGCTTTTTCCCAGGGCTGAAATGGTTGCCACAAGAGGGCACAAGGTTAAGGTGTTGGGGAGTAGGTACAGAGGTGATGTCAGGGTAAGTTTTTCACTCAGAGAGTGGTGAGTGTGTGGAATAGGCTGCCAGCGAAAGTGGTGGAGATGGATACAATAGGGTCTTTTGAGAGACTCTTGGATATGTACATGGAGCTTAGTAAAATAGAGGGCTATAGATAAGCCTAGTAATTTCTTTTTTTGTAATTTATTTCTTTATTGAAGTTCATCATCAAACAAACATTTTCATAAGATGTATTTCAGACGTTGTACATATATATCATATATGTCACAAATCTCCACTAAGTATTTATCTGAGGTATACACTTATAGACAAGAGTGGAAAGAAAAAACAAGCAAAAGGAAAAAAAGAACTATGTCCAAGTAGGGAGTGATTTCTAAGCCCGGCAATTTTTAAGGTAGGGATGTATTTGGCACAACTTTGGCGGCCGAAGTGCCAGGATTGTGCTGTAGGTTTTCTATGTTTCTAAAGTGCTGGAGGATCTCAGTAGTCCATGTTTATGGACGGGAATAAACAGTTGATGTTTCTGGCCGAGACCCTTCATCAGGCCTGGAAAGGAAGAGAGGAGAAAGTCAGAGTAAGAAGGTGGGGGGAGGGGAGGAAGAAGTACAAGGTGGCAAGTGATGGGTGAAACTGGGAGAGGGGCAGGGGGTGAAGTAAAGAGCTAGGGAGTTGGCTGGTGAAAGAGGTGGGGGGAAACTGATGGGGGAGGATAGAAGAGCATGGAAAAAAGGAACGAGGGAGGAGCACCAGAGAGAGGTGATGGCCAGCGTAGAAAAGAATGGGTGAGAGGGAAACAAGAATGGGGAATGGTGAGGGGTGGTAATTACTAGAGCTAATTATCAAAATACATGTACAATGTACCACCATATGTCACCTGAGGTTCATTTTCTTGTGGGTATTTACTGTAGATACATAGAAACACAGCAGAATTAACAAAGAAAAACTGGCATCAGCAGAATCTCTTGTGTTTACACAATATTATGCATTCTATTTTCCTTTTAGTTACTTTGATGTGCTTATGTATGTAATAATCTGTCTGAATAGCATGCATACAAAAAGAATTTCACTATGGGAATTTCTAAGGTAAGGACATGTTCGGCACAGCTTTGTGGGCTGAAGGGTCTGTATTAGTGCTGTAGGTTTGCTATGTTTCTATATCTTTTTCATCCAAGTACGGACCCAGTTTCATATAGATTACATCTGGATTTTCTATCTCTGTGGGACTGAGCTCCACATTCCTGCCATCGTAAAAAGACATGTGTTCCGAGTTCCATTTTAGATTTACTAGTGATTGTCTTCTTTTAACTGTTTCCTGCTTTGGCTTTCACTCACTGCAGGCTACCCTAAAATAACGTTCCGTCCTCTCTACACCCTTCAGTTGTCACCACACCTTCACTTTTCTGGAGAGCACAGCTTTGCCTTTACAAAAGTGCCCTGGTTATTGGTGTTGTGAATCAAGTTAATGTTCTTTACTTTTCACCTACACACTAACATCTCAGAATGGATTTTACAGACCTGGGCACATGAATCAATGGCTTCCACTGTGTAACAGACACACACACAATGCTGGAGTAATTCAGCAGGACAGGCAGCATCCATGGAGTTGGTTGTTTATTCCCTTCCATGGATGTTACCAGACCTGCTGAGTTCCTCTAGCATTTTGCATCTGTTACTCTGGATTTTCAACATCTCCAGAATCTCTTGTGTTTATGATTTGCTTTCCCTATGCAATAAGGGGTTTCTTGGATTCTACCTTAGCTGACAGCACCCACCTTCAATGCATCATCACCTCTCCATGTGCAAATCTCCGTTGGTTAGAGATGAGTACTTGTGTTAGGCTGATGCTTATTGATTAAAGCTCAGCGTTCAACACCATCATCCCCTCGGTATTAATCAAAAGGTTCCAAACCCTGGGCCTTCCTTGACTTCCTTATCAGGAGATCACAGTCAGTGTAGATCAGCAGTAAAACCTCCTTGCTGACAATCAGCACTGATGCACCTCGAAGATGCGTGCTTAGCCCACTGCTTTATTTTCTCTACACCCATGAAGACACATACTCAAAGCCTTAGGAAATGTTTCTTTCCCTCCGCCAATAGGTTACTGAAAGGATGATGATCCTATGACCACTACTTCATTATTTTTGCTCACTTTTTGTACTAATATAATTTTTAATATATATTTCTTAATGTAATTTATAACATCTTCCATGTCTTACACTACACTACAGCAGCAAAACAACAAATTTCATGACGTACAGTAACGATAAAGCTGATTCTGGTTAGGTCTGTGGGATTGCAGTGACAGCTATGCATGATCCTTTGACTAGATTATTGATTCAGAATGGTAAGTTCAAACCTCTCCATAGTTTGGATTTTCTTGAGTGTCTCAAGTCTGGTTTCACTTTGACTTTTGAGATTTGAAATGATTTTGATTGTTTTTGATTTCCTGTGTCTATTCAGTGCTCCAACGCTTTTCAAGTAGTCAACACTTTTTTCATTGCTGGGTCTTCTTTTGGCTAATCCATCTCTAGCAGGTTTTTTTCCCAAGAGTTTTCTATATTAATCACCCTCAAAATGTCTGAAATAGGACCAATAAGCTTTAGCGCAAGTTGTGAACTTAAATGACTACAGTAATTTGGAGAGACAAGATACTACAGAAGCTGGAATCCAGAGCTTCACACAAAATGTTGGAGGAACTCAACAGGTTAGGCAGCATCTGTGGAGGTGAATCATGTTTTGGGGCAAGACGTTTCATTTGCACTCAGTCCAAAACCTCGACTGTGCTTTCCCCTCCATAGATGCCACCTGATCATTGTTACTTCATTAAGCTATCTTACCTACATTAGACATGCATTTAAAAGTTTATCAGTACAGTATTGTGCAAAAGTCTTAGGCACCCTTAGAGTTTTTTGTATGGCCTTCATAGAAACCTGATTTCAACATTATCGAGCCTCCCTGGGACTACCTGGAGAGACAGAAGCAAGTGAGACAGAACAGAATTTGCAGAAGAACTGTGGCAAGCTCTCCAAGATGCTTGGAACAACCAACTTTCTTATAAAACTGCATGACAGTGTACCTCAGAATATTGATGCCGTTTTAAAGGCAAAGATTGGCCGCACCAAGTATTGATTTGATTTAATGTTTTTTTTACTGCTTACTGCTCTTTATGATAATTTTTTGATATTTAGAAACTTTTCATTTCATTATTTTTGAAAGCATCTTTGCTGTACAGATTTTTTTTTACACGTGCCTATGACTTTTGCACAGTACTACATGTCTCCATTCAAACTAAAGGCTAAAAGCTGAAGTGGAATCATAAGTCTCTGACATTTTACCTCCTTCCCCTTTTGGTTCCATCTACCTTTTTTGTTTACCTTTCTCTTTATCTGTCTCTGTCTACCACCTTCCAAAGTGCTTCAGATTACAGCATCTGCAATCGCTCATGTTTTCAAGCACAACTGTTGGACACTTACAAAGTTGCTTTGGAAACTGTCAAGGAAAACTCTTAAGCGGCACCCCCACTGTGAATCAGTAGCTTCTGCACTATCATTATTAAGAGAAAAACATCACATAGGAACACGTCTTGACTTATAATATGGGATTTGATGGTATATCATGATATGGACAGTTTTATAGAAATGCAGACTCTTCCATAATGCAGGGGTCACCTGTGGCTCTATTATGGTGCACAGAGCCTTGCACCCAAAAATTTTGGCAGTTCTTGCTGGAGAGATCGCCAAGGTTATGTTTGCATTTTGTAGGAGGTAATGACAACCCTAGTCCTAGGGAATCTTCTTTAGCCTGTCCGAGCTCCCTGAGCTACATTCCCACCCTGAAAAGTTGCATGAGACTGAGTGAGACCATTTGCTCAAATGCACACAAAGTGCTGGAGGAGCTCAGCAAGTCATATGGATGGGAAGAAACTGTTGACATTTAGTCTAAGCCTTTTCATCATGATTCCTGTTTGTCTTGGTTCCAGAGACCACTTAATGTTGTGTTTGAAGCAGAGCAAAGCCTACAACCACAAATCTGTGATAGCATTCTGACTGCCTATTTCTATCTTTGGCTCATCAGCTCGGTCCACCCAGTCTCTCGGTTTGTTGCAGATAAAACACTAATCCGTGCTTTTGTTACTTTGTGAAATGTCTTCCCAGTCAGTCTCCCTGATTTGAGTTTGTATAAATCTGTATCTTTTCTGGCTTCATCTTCCAAACTTCACCCAAACAATGGACTGATGCTTCCCATCCTGCAACATGTCCTGCCTCCAAGTTCATACCTTCCACCCTCTCCTAACAAAACTCTGCTCTTTCCCATTTTAAGCTATCCACAGTCGGTGGTCCTTCCTCCAAGTTTCTGGGCCCGGTGTTCATACATTTGTCTTTCTAATCTACTCTGCTACTCTATTGCAGTCAATAAAAATAATAGCGAGAATCGGATTTCAACAGGAGACTGAATAGACTGAATGTAATTGACATGTTTCATTTGGAATCTTTTCCTTCTGATTTATCAAAGTTCAAAGTAAATTTATTATCAAAGTACATACATGTCATTTATATTCTGCCTTCAGATTCATTTCTTACAGGCATTCACAACAGATTAGAGAAATACAATAGAATCAATGGGAAAACTACACACAAATACTTTCAAACAGCCTCTCTGCAAAAGAAAACAAACTGTGCAAATACACAACTAAATAAATGAATAATATTGACAATGTGCGCTGTAGAGTCCTTGAACGTGAGTCCATAGGTTGTGGAGTCAGTTCAGAGCTGTGGTGAGTGAAGTAATACATCCTGGTTCAGGAGCCTGATGGCTGAAAGGTGATAACCGTTCATGAACCTGGCGGTGTGGGAACTAATGCCTTTCATTCCTTTGCTAAAGAACTGAAGCAAATTTAATGAAAATCTGATAAGCTATCTGCTTGCTTGGCAATTCAGCATCTGGGCGTATGCAGGAACAGAAAGTACAAGACATTGGGGTGTGAAGATTGCGTGTGATAAGACAGCTAACAGATTCAGAGACTTCTTTGATACACTTAATTCCTTCTCTTGCTTTTTAAAAAGTGCTAAGATTAGATCATAAAATATAAGACACAGGAGTAGAATTAGGCCATTCAGATAATCCATTCTACTCCACTATTCAATCATGACTGATTTATTTTTCCTCTTAACTCTAGTCTCTTGCCTCCTCCCCGCCCCCTCTCTGCAGTCTTTGGCATTCTTACTAATCAAGAACCTATCGACCTCTGCTTTAAATGTACCAAATGACTTGACCTTCACAGCAAAGTAATGACAGATAGTCAATTAAAAGCAGTTCCAGTATTTACTCAAATTACTAAGTTATGAATATGTGTTATGATAACGACAGGGTAGGGAAGAGGCTGAACACTATCATCGCATAAGAGCTTGAATTATGAAAGGTGATTGACCTACGTCCTGTTTGATTTACAGACAAGAAACTCTTGGTCTCGTTGTTGTTCCTCCCATCTCACTCACCATTACACAGACTATGGTTGGAAGGCACTACCAAAGAGCGAGGGGAACTCGCATACAATCACTTTTTTTAAACAAGTATTTGGACAGGAAAATAAAGAGGCAAGATAAAGAAGAATGCAGCACTCTTGTGAGCAAGTGTGATTAGTGATGCTGAAGAAGATAAAATCAGCACGGACATAGTGGGTCAAAAAGACCCATTCCCATGCTGTATGACTCCACGATTTTCTATGCCTGCAGAGATCATTCTGCATCAGGTAAGCCCCTCTTCCATTCATCCCACAATCTCTTTGACCTCCTACCATCAGCCAAGAGGGACCACAGTGTAAGAATATAAACTGTCAGGCTGGGAACAGCTTCCTCCCCCAGGCTGTGAGACTCCTGAACACCCTGCACATTAGTAATGAGTGTACCAGTTCCATTATGCTGTTGTGTATTTAACTATATGTCGTATATGCACTTTACATCAACTTGTAAATCTATGGAGTATATTTAGCCTATCTGTTAATAATATTTTATTGCCTGTGTGTGATGCATGTACCGTGTTTTGCACCTTGGCCCAAGAGGAACGTTGCTTCATTGAGTTCTAGTATGCTCAGAGTAAATTTATTATTGAAGTACATATATGTCACCATATACAACCCTGAGAATGGTTTTCTTGTGGGCATGCTCAGTAACTCCAAGAGACAGAACGAAAGACCACACCCAACAGGGCGTAGAAACAACCAATGTGCAAAAGAGAACAAACTGTGCAAATACAAAAGAGGGAATAATAGTAAATAAGCAATAAATATTGAGAACATGAGATGAAGAATCCTTGAAAGTTGTGCTCATAGGTTGTGGGAACATTTCAGTGATGGGGCTAGTGAAGTTGAGTGAAATTATCCCTGTAATTCGAGAGCCTGATTGTTGAGGTGTAGTAACTGTCCCTGAACCTAATGGTGTGAGTCATGAGGTGCCTGTACCACCTTCCTGATGGCAGGAGTGAAAAGAGACCATGTCCTGGGTCGTGCGTTCCCGGATGATGGATGCTGCTTTGCTGTGACAGCATTCCACTTACATGTGCTCAATGGTGGGGAGGGTTTTGCCTGTTCTGGACTGGGCCATGTCCACTACATTTTGTGGGATTTTCCATTCAAAGGCATTGGTGTTCCTGTGCCACCTGTGCTGCAACATGTCAATATATTCTCTACCAATTTCCAAGTAACTGCAATAGACTTTTTGGCTACTGCCATTGCAATTTTTATGAATTCTGTCTGATATTTATTCAATTTGGATTTTGATTTTATCCCTTCAATATCGCCTAGTAAAAATAATATTGGATTGTGTGGAAGTTGTATTCCAATAATTTTTTCCAGTAAAACTCTTAAATTTGTCCAAAAAGGTTGAATTTTAGAACAAGACCAAGTAGAGTGTAAAAAAAAGTACCAATTTCTTGATTACATCGAAAACATTGATCAGATAAATTTGAGTTTAATCCATTTATTTTTTGTGGTGTAATATATATTTGATGTAAAAAGTTGTACTAATCTTAGTTGAACATTTATTGTATTTGTCATACTGTCAAGACATAATCTTGACCAACTTGTTTTATCAATTTTAATATTCAAATCTGTTTCCCATTTTTGTCTTATGAATTCCTTGTTTAATTGCCTGTTTTTGAATCAAATTATACATAGCAGAAATAATTTTTAAAATTTTTCCTTTATCAATTAAAGTTTCTATTTTATTAGGTTTTGGCAATTACATTGTTTGACCCAGTTTATCTCTTAAATAAGCCCTTAATCGGAAATAACATAAAGGAGTGTTATTTGATATTTTATATTTATTCTCTAATTGGTCAAATGACATTAATATACCTCCTCCGAAACAATCTCCTATATATCTAATCCCTTTGTGAAACCAGTTATATAAAAGTTGATTATCCATTGTAAAAGGGATAAGTTTATTTTGAATTAAAGGTTATTTTGAATTGCAGTTACTTGGAAATCGGATTCATACTTAAGTGTAGATCGTTGGAAGAATGAAATTTTTAGCTGCATTCCACTTGAGAAAATTACTTATAATTTAAGAGATAAATATGAAATATTTCTGAAAATTTGGCGCCCTTATTTACAAAAAATAGGATTAAATATATAGGTGCACCAAAGATAAAATTATTGGTTATCTGGGGAAAGAAATAAATATATATATTAAAGCTATTATGAACTCCATGGAGCATGTGGGGATCTTCCAATATCCAGGCATTCTTACTTTCTTTTCTCTTCTTTTTTTCTCTATAGGAATATGTTAGGGGGGAGGCGGGAAGGGTTGATAATTTTCTTTTTTCTTTCTGTAACCTATTTGAAAATACAATAAAAAAATTTCAAAAATATTCTCTACCACATATCTACAGAAATTTACCAAAGTTTTAGATGTCATGCCAAATCTTGCAAACTTCTAAAGAAGTAGATGGCCCTGCTGTGCACTCTTCGTGATGCTGCACCCTGGACAATTCACTTTGTTAAATCTATCCTTAATCTTCTCTGCACATGTACATCATGTGTGTACAGTACTGTGCAAAAATCTTAGGCACATGTAAAAAAAATCTGTAAAGTGAAGATGCTTTCAAAAATAATGAAATGAAAAGTTTCTTGTTACATTAATGGCTAGAAGATCTATTTTATTGAATTGGAAAGAAATTAATCCTCCAACTGTATTTCAGTGGTTTTCTCAAACTATTTCTTGTTTGAGTTTAGAAAAAATTAGAAGTGTGGTTTTTGATCCTTCAGTTAAATTTGAAGAAACTTGGAGACCTTTTATTCAACATTTTCACATGAGTTGAATTGTCTTTTCCTAAACCTTACTTATATTATCCTTAATTAATTGGATGGAGGTTCGGCGTTATTGGCACTACTGTATATGTACTTAATATTATTCAATGGCCCATGTTGGTTAGTGTTTTTTTTTGTTTTTTTTTCTCTCTTTTTTTGGGGTTTTTCTTTTTTTTCTCTTTTTACTTCTTTGTTCATTAATGTTCTGAGTTTGAGAGGTTATATATTTTTATTATTATATATCTGAATGTCTATTTAAACTATTAATTATGTACTCTCAAACATTTTGTATTCATGTTTCATTTATGTTTGTTTAAAACTAATAAAAGATTTAAAAAGAAAAGAAAAAAAGTTTCTAAGTATCCAAAAATGTTGTGATAAAGAGCAGTAAACAATAAAAAAAAACCTAAATCAAATCAATATTTGGTGTGACACCATTTGCCTTTAAAACTGCATCATTGAGAGAAAAACGTATATTCTTTTCCGGATGGATTCATCAATTGCCATATATCCACCAGACTGATATCTTCAATAAGTTGATGTAAGGCTGCCCTGTCCCAAGGTAAAGGTGAAGTCTGAAATTTGCTTTTATCAATAACTTGGTTAAAGTCTCCTGCTAAAATTATTTTTCCTTCCTTGGCACCTAAAATTTCGTTCACCTTGTTAAGAAAGCCTGGGTCTTCCTTATTAGGTGCATATATGTTACAAAGTACTACCTTCACCCTATTAATACGTGCATCTCTACAAATTATCTTGCCTTCCTTGTCCTTAAATTCTCCAAGCAATGCAAAATAAAGTTTTTTGTTAACTAAAATCATTGTCCCATTTTGTTTGCTATTAAATGATGAATAGAATACCTGGCCTACCCAATCTCTTCTAAATTTCAGTGCTTCAACATCTTTAAAATGTGTTTCCTGGACAAATGCAACATCAATTTGTTTACCTTTTAAGGTATGATATAATCTTTTTCTTCTTGATTGGGTTTCCATGATATGAAATTAACCATTTCCATGTCTTAAACTTCAATTTGTTTACCTTTTAAGGTATGATATAATCTTTTCCCTCTTGATTGGGTTTCCATGATATGAAATTAACTGTTTTCATGTCCTAAACTTCATGCACACATGTGCAAAAATATACATTTTCTGGGATGACTGAGTCTGGAATGCAATAATTCCAAAAACAATCCAAAGAAAAGCCTGCTGTACTCTCTATCCCCATGCTTAATTATTATCAACAAACATTGCAAATGCTGCTCTTTCAAACAATTAAACAACTAACATAACCCCAAAACATAGCGATAATATATTCCTGCCAGAATAACTAACAAATAAAAACAAACAGGCAGGATAAACTCTACAAAGAAACAGACACATGATATGGTCCGTGAAGTACCGTGCCAGCTAGTAAGCCTAGTACTAAACAGACCGCTTTATCCAGCTCCCCACCCACCCTGCTGTACCTAAAAGTTACCTCCACCTATTACTGTCTGTCAGTCAATGCCAGTGCTGCACTTTTCCTGAATGAATTTCACTGCTTCTGCAGCAGTAGTAAAGAACTTGTTCTTTCCCTTCCATATGAAGTGTAGAACTGCTGGATAAGCGAGTGTATACCTCACGTTGACTCTTTGCAACATCTTCCAAGCCATAGTAAATGCCCTCCATTTTTCAGCCAATTCTCTGGATGTATCTGGAAAGAAGGAGACTTTACATCCCTCCACTCAACTCCTCGTTTTGCTTTGGCCGCTTGCAGCACTTTCTTTCTAGCCGAAGAGCGCAAGAATCATATTAGCCTGGGGGTGGGGATCCTCGCCCGGCCTCAGAGCCGGGACCCGATGCGCCCTCTCAATCTCTCAATCTCAAACTCTACGTTCAGTTTGATGCCAAATCCCTTGGACATGATTCTTTGTGCACGCTTAATCAGACCGCCCGTTTCTGCACCCTCCTTTAGACCGATCAGCCTGACGTTGTTGCATCTGCTCCTGTTCTCAAGCTCCTCGACACGGTTCCACAGCAGGTCCAAGCGTTTATTATTCTGCTCGCTGACGCTCACCAGTTGCACAGTGGTGTCCTCCATGCTGGAGAGGCGGCCCTCGGCTTCCGTCTTGAAGCCTATCTTGAAGGGCATTGATGGAGTTCTTCAACTCCGTTGTTGTTTCCTTAATTGTAGATACAGCGGTAGCCACCCCGAGCAGAATGGAACTTATACAACTAACCTCAGCCAGTAAATTCTCCATGTTGGAGCCTTGGTCTGTCTGTGTCATTAACGTGCCCTGCGGGCCCTGTCTTGTAGCCACGTGGCTCACTGTAGCGCTCTTCAAAGGTCTTGGCATTGTACCGGATTATCTCGCAAAGTTGTTACTTTTTTAGTGAAAAAAAATCACACAGTTTTTAACTGTAGAACAGCTGTATCCGAATAAGGCGAAATAAATATGCTTTAGTAGTTGCACGCAACGCGCTACTAAAGAAACACACGGAGGCAGAGAGAGCTGAACTCAGAATGCCTTTACTGATCCCAAAATTGGGTGCTTAAATCTCCCCTCCCATGGGCCCCATTCTGCAACATGGAATTAGCCTTGTCTCCAAGCTCATAGCTTCACTTTCCACCCTCTCCTTCTAACAGCACCCTGTTCTTTCCCACCTTAAGCTGTCCACTCACCTGGGACCGTCAGGGGGTCGCCATAGACCAATTCCGCCGAGGAGGTGTCCAGGTCCTCCTTGGGGGCTGTGCGGATGCCCAGTATGACCCAGGGAAGCTCATCTGTCCAGTTGGGGCCCCTGAGGCGCGCCATCAGGGCCGACTTGAGATGCCGGTGGAATCGCTCTACCAAACGGTGGGTTGTTCCAAGCATCTTGGAGAACTTGCCACAGTTCTTCTGCAGATTTTACCTGTCTGGCTTGTTTCCAACTTCCAGGTAATTCCAGATAGCAATTATTCCAGGTAATTCCTGAAACATTGTGAGCGTGTCTTTAGGCTCCTGTACCTCCACCTTGATGGCAACAATGAGAAGAAGGCTTGTCCTGGGTGATGGGGATCCTTCATCATGGATGCTGCCTTTTTGAGTCTTTACCCTTTGAAGGTGTCTTTGTTGCTGGGGAGGCTGGTGCCCATGATGGAGCTGGCTGAGCTCACAACCCTCTGCAGCTGTTTCCAACCCTGTGCGGTGGTCCCTCCATACCTACCGGTGATGCAACCAGTTAAAATTCACTCCATGGAAAGTTGTGAATATCTTTGATGACATAGCAAGTCTCCTCAAACTCCAATTAAAATATAGCTGCTGTCGTGCTTTCTATGTGTTGGGCCATGGGTAGATCAGGTTGACACCGAGGAACTGGAAACTGCTCAGCCTTTTCACTGCTGACCCCTTGATGAGACCTGGTGTTTGTTCCCTTGACTTCCCCTTCCTGAAGACCCCAATCAGTTCCTCAGCCTTACTGACATTGTGTGTAAGGCTTTTTTCTGTAACACCGCATTGAACCATGCTCCTTGAACCATACCTTGCTCCTTGAGGAATGCCCGCACAATGTTGGAGGAACTCAGCAGATAAGACATCATAATGATATCATCGTCATCATTATGTGCTGTGCTGTATGACCTTAATTGTTCTTGGCAAATTTTCCTACAGAAGTGGTTTACAATTGCCTCCTTCTGGGCAAGTGTCTTTACAAGACGGGTGACCCCAGCCATTGTCAACACTCTTCAGAGACTGTCTGCCTGGAGTCAGCAGTTGCACAGCCAGGACTTGTGATATGCACCAGCTGCTCATAAGGCCATAAATCAACTACGCCCATGGCTTCTCATGAACCCGGTCCGGTGGTCTACACCTTGCGCAAGGATGACCTGTAGGCTAGTGGAGGGAAGGAGCACCTTGCACCTCCTTTGATAGAGACGTTTCTCCTCCACTGCCCTGACGGAACTATGGGAAGGAATATACAGTCAATGTTTTGGGCTGAGACCCTTTATCAGGACTGGTTCTAATGGTCCCATGGTCCTGGAGGAACGTTGCTTTGTTTTTTTTTACTGTGTACTGTACCAGAAGTTATGATTGAAATGACAATAAAAGTGACTTGACTTGAATGGAAAGGGGAAAGAAGCCAGAATAAGAAGGTGGGGGTGGGAAGGGAAGGAGTACAAGCTGGCAGGTGATAGGTGAAGCCAGTTGAGGGGGATGGTGACTGGATAGGGAAGGGAAATGAAGTGAGAAGCTATGAGGTGGTAGGTGGAAGAGGTAAAGGGCTGAAGAAGAAGGAGAGGAGAGTGGACCATGAGAGAAAGGGAGGAGGAAGGGCACCAGAGGAGAATGATGGGTTGCAATAACATCTGTCTTTATTGTATGATATGTGAAACAGTCCTTGTTTCAGTCATATGCCGACACCTTCCCTCAAATTTAATTCTGTTACGTGGGTGTGATTCCTGCACTCACGCAAAACACAGACATTTTGCTTTATATCAGCAGACTGAGGAATTGAAAGCTATTTGGAACTGGCAGAGAAGAAGATCTGAGGCCGGCACAGATGAGTCATAATCATTTTGCACAGAAGAGTAAAGATTGAAAATTAGCTTTATTTGCCCTATGTACAGTACTGTACAAAAGTATAAGGCACATATATATAGCTAGAGTGCTTAAGAATTTTGCAAAGTACTGGTAATGTTATGTATTGCACTGGACTGCTGTCACAAAAAAAGACAAATTTCATGACATATGTGAGTGATGATAAACCTGATTCTGATATGGGTCTCTATTGACGACTGAGAGGGGGAAGGGGGCAGAGAGAGGGGAATCATGGTTGGGAAAGGGGGAAGTGAGAGGGGAGGGAGCAGGAAGCACCCTGAAAGAGAGATTTTCTGTAATGATCAATAAGCCAGTTGTTTGGAATCAAATGACCTTGCCTGGTGTCTCAGCACTGGGTGTGTCTACACCTAGCCACTGCCCCCCCCCCCCAACCCTGACACCATCTTCTTCTCCGATACCTACCCTTCACCCCTCCTGGGGCGCGCCATCCTTGCAATTCCCAACACCCTTTGTTCCCACCGGATTCACAAACTTTGCTCCACATTGACGAATTGCAAAAATCTTAGTTAGGTGTCCTGGCTAGATACATGTACCCAAGTCTCTTGCACGGTACTGTACGTCAAAACATACAGTGAAATGATCCGTTTGCGTCAATGGCCAACACAGTCCGTAGACATACTGAGCACAGCCCACAAATGTCGTCATGCTTCCAAAATCCGAATCGGGTTTATTATCACTGACATCGGTCATGAAATTTGTTGTTTCGTGGCAGCAGTACAGTGCAATACATAAAATAGACAGTAAGTTACGGTAAGGAATATATATAAAAATTAACTAGTGCTAAAAAAGGACAAAATAATGAGGTAGTGTCTACGGGCTCGTTGGCCATTCTGAAGTCTAACCGCAGAGAGGAAGAAGCTACTTTTAAAACACTGACTGCGTTTCCTCCGGCCCATGTACCCCCTCCCTGATGGCAGTAATGAGAAGTGGGCATATCTGGGTGGTGAGGGTCTTTAAGTCCTAACCCATATATCTTTGGAATGCGGGAGGAAACTGGAGCACTGGCAATGGGCACTGTAAAGTGCTGCAACAACTGCTTACACTGCCATGCTGCCCCTAATGTGCAGGGAAAGCTGGAGGGGCTGAATGTCCTACACTTGTTCCTACTTTTTGTGTGATTCTCTCTTCCTGTAGTTTATGTATTCAGGCTGCCACTCTGCTCTGCTCTCATCTTTGCATGTCCCATCTCAGACTTTTCCATTCCTTTCCTGGGTATCTTTGAGGTGATTTTAGCATCAAGTATCCACGGACAACATGGATGGTACAGTACTGACACCTCCACAGAACCCCTCACCCACCAGACCTCAGACACTCCACAGTCACCCCCACCCGCCAGACCACAGACACTCCACAGTCGCCCCCACCTGCCAGACCACAGACCAGCCACACCCGCTATACCACAGATTGCACCTCTATAGATCCCCCCACCCACCAGACCATAGACACCTCCACAGACCCCCCACCCGCCAGACCACAGACACTCCACAGTCGCCCCCACCTGCCAGACCACAGACCAGCCACACCCGCTATACCACAGATTGCACCTCTATAGATCCCCCCACCCACCAGACCACAGACACCTCCACAGACCCCCCACCCACCAGACCACAGACACTCCACAGACCCCCACCCGCCAGACCACAGACAACACTGCCACAGATCCCCCCACCCACCAGACCACAGACACCTCCACAGACCCCCCACCCACCAGACCACAGACACTCCACAGACCCCCCACCCACCAGACCACAGACAACACTGCCACAGATCCCCCCACCCACCAGACCACAGACACCTCCACAGACCCCCCACCCACCAGACCACAGACAAAACCTTCGCAGATCCCTACACTGATCGATTCTCTTCCACGCTGACACACCTTCATTACCACACTCACGGTGGACTTGCCACATGTGCACCGACCACGACAAGAGGATAAGCTTACCTTTTCCCTCTGGCATCACAAACCAACACCCAGCCCCTTGTTTAAAGCCCTGACTGACCACACCAAAGAGAAGGAGAAGGCTGTAGAATCAGGTTGGGGGGGGGGAATATTAAATCACGCATGATGACATTCCAAGACATGTTGTCTTCTCTCTGCTGCCATTGTGAAAGGTTACAGGAGCTTTTAGGTCCAACATCACCGGGTTCTGAAGCAGTTATTGCCCTTCAACCAAAAGGCTTTTGAACCAGTGTGAATATCTTCACTCATCTTAACACTGAACTGATTCCACAACCTATAGACACACTTTCAAAGATACTGGACCTTGTGTTCTCAATATTATCTATCTGTCTATCATTTGAATTTTTTTCTATCTGCACAGTTTGTCTTTTACACAATGGCTGCTTTATGTGTAGTTTTTCATTGATTCTATCGTATTTCTTTGTGAATGTCTGAAAGAAAATGAAACTCAGGGTGGTATATGATACCATATATGTACTCTGAATGGAGGAGCAGACTCAATGGGCTGAAAGATCTAATTCTGCTCCCGTGTCTTATGTTCTTATCAGTGCAAGTAAAACAGAGGAAGACACACAAAATGCTGGAGGAAATCAGCAGGCCAGGCAGCGCCTATGGAAAAAAGTACAGTTGACATTTTGAGCCGAGACCCTTTATCAGGGCTGGGTCTGTGCATGTGTTGCTTGGACTTCCAGCATCTGCAGATTTTCTGTTGTTCGTGATTGAAATATCACAGAGCAGCTAAGTAAATGGGAGTCCTTACAGGGGGGCAGAATGGGAAAAGTATACAAACAGATCATATAAGCTGGAAGCAGGACCAGGCTATCAGTTCCTTGTTCCTGCCTTAAAGTTCAATAAGAGCATGAGTAACCTTCACTTCAGTACAACTTTTCTTTGCCAGCATCAGAATCAGATAAATTGTCATTGACCTGGGTGCTCTGACAGGTATAGAGATATCAAAATTGCACCTGTTATTTGCGGTCTGACAGGTCTGGGGATCTGTGGAGATACCAGAACTGTACCTACTGTTTGTGGTCTGATCTGATGGGTGTGGGGGTGTGTGAATGTGTCGACGCTGTACCTTTTGTCTGTGGTCTGACGCGTGCGGGGTATCTGTGGAGATGTTGGAGTTATACCTGTCGTATGTGGTCTGATGGGTGTGGGGGTCTGTGGAGGTATTGGTGTTGTACCTGTTGTCTGTGGTCTGATGCGTGTGGGGGGTCTGCGGAGATGTTGGTGTTATACATGTCGTATGTGGTCTGATGGGTGTGGGGGTCTGTGCAGATGTTGGTGTTATACCTGTCATATGTGGTCTGATGGGTGTGGGGGTCTGTGGAGGTATTGGTGTTGTACCTGTTGTCTGTGGTCTGATACGTGTGGGGGGTCTGTGGAGGTATTGGTGTTGTACCTGTTGTCTGTGGTCTGACGGGTGTGGGGGTCTGTGGAGGTATTGGTGTTATACCTGTTGTATGTGGTCTGATGGGTGTGGGGGTCTGTGCAGATGTTGGTGTTAAACCTGTTGTATGTGGTCTGATGCGTGTGGGGGTCTATGGAGGTACTGGTGTTGTACATGTTGTCTGTGGTCTGATGCGTGTGGGGGGGTCTATGGAGGTACTGGTGTTGTACCTGTTGTCTGTGGTCTGATGGGTGTGGGGGTCTGTGGAGATGTTGGTGTTATACCTGTCGTCTGTGGTCTGATGGGTGTGGGGGTCTGTGGAGGTATGGGTGTTATACCTGTCGTATGTGGTCTGATGGGTGTGGGGGTCTGTGGAGATGTTGGTGTAATACCTTTTGTCTGTGGTCTGATGAGTCTGGGGGGTCTGTGGAGATGTTGGCGTTATACCTGTTGTATGTGGTCTGATGGGTGTGGGGGTCTGTGGAGGTATTGGTGTTGTACCTATTGTCTGTGGTCTGACGCATGTGGGAGTCTGTGGAGGTATTGGTGTTATACCTGTTGTCTGTGGTCTGACGCATGTGGAGGTCAGTGGAGGTATTGGTGTTGTACCTGTCGTATGTGGTCTGATGGGTGTGGGGGTCTGTGGAGGTATTGGTGTTGTACCTGTTGTCTGTGGTCTGATGCGTGTGGGGGTCTGTGGAGATGTTGGTGTTGTACCTGTTGTCTGTGGTCTGACGCATGTGGGGGTCTGTGGAGGTATTGGTGTTGTACCTGTTGTCTGTGGTCTGATGAGTCTGGGGGGTCTGCGGAGATGTTGGTGTTATACCTGTTGTATGTGGTCTGATGGGTGTGGGGGTCTGTGGAGATGTTGGTGTTATACCTGTTGTCTGTGGTCTGATGGGTGTGGGGGTCTGTGGAGGTATTGGTGTTATACCTGTTGTCTGTGGTCTGATGGGTGTGGGGGTCTGTGGAGATGTTGGTGTTATACCTTTTGTCTGTGGTCTGATGCGTGTGGGGGTCTGTGGAGATGTTGGCGTTATACCTGTTGTATGTGGTCTGATGGGTGTGGGGGTCTGTGGAGGTATTGGTGTTATACCTGTTGTATGTGGTCTGATGCGTGTGGAGGTCTGTGGAGGTATTGGTGTTGTACCTGTCGTATGTGGTCTGATGGGTGTGGGGGTCTGTGGAGGTATTGGTGTTGTACCTGTTGTCTGTGGTCTGATGCGTGTGGGGGGTCTGTGGAGATGTTGGTGTTGTACCTGTCGTCTGTGGTCTGATGCGTGTGGGGGTCTGTGGAGATGTTGGTGTTATACCTGTCGTCTGTGGTCTGATGGGTGTGGGGGTCTGTGGAGATGTTGGTGTTATTCCTGTTGTCTGTGGTCTGATGGGTGTGGGGGTCTGTGGAGGTATTGGTGTTGTACCTGTTGTCTGTGGTCTGACGCATGTGGGGGTCTGTGGAGGTATTGGTGTTGTACTTGTTGTCTGTGGTCTGATGGGTGTGGGGGTCTGTGGAGGTATTGGTGTTGTACCTGTTGTCTGTGGTCTGATGGGTGTGGGGGTCTGTGCAGATGTTGGTGTTATACCTGGTGTATGTGGTCTGATGGGTGTGGGGGGTCTGTGGAGATGTTGGTGTTATACCTGTCGTCTGTGGTCTGATGGGTGTGGGGGTCTGTGGAGATGTTGGTATTATTCCTGTTGTCTGTGGTCTGATGGGTGTGGGGGTCTGTGGAGGTATTGGTGTTGTACCTGTTGTCTGTGGTCTGACGCATGTGGGGGTCTGTGGAGGTATTGGTGTTGTACCTGTCGTATGTGGTCTGATGCGTGTGGGGGGTCTGTGGAGATGTTGGTGTTGTACCTGTTGTCTGTGGTCTGATGGGTGTGAGGGTCTGTGGAGGTATTGGTGTTGTACCTATTGTCTGTGGTCTGACGCATGTGGGGGTCTGTGGAGGTATTGGTGTTGTACCTGTTGTCTGTGGTCTGATGGGTGTTGGGGGTCTGTGGAGATGTTGGTGTTGTACCTGTTGTCTGTGGTCTGATGGGTGTGGGGGTCTGTGGAGGTATTGGCGTTGTACCTGTTGTCTGTAGTCTGACGCATGTGGGGGTCTGTGGAGGTATTGGTGTTGTACCTGTGGTCTGTGGTCTGATGGGTGTTGGGGGTCTGTGGAGGTATTGGTGTTATACCTGTCGTATGTGGTCTGATGGGTGTTGGGGGTCTGTGGAGGTATTGGTGTTGTACCTGTTGTCTGTGGACTGATACGTGTGGGGGTCTGTGGAGGTAATTGTGTTGTACCTGTTGTCTGTGGTCTGACGCATGTGGGGGTCTGT
The DNA here is from genome assembly GCF_030144855.1 of Hypanus sabinus. NCBI lineage: Eukaryota > Metazoa > Chordata > Chondrichthyes > Myliobatiformes > Dasyatidae > Hypanus > Hypanus sabinus. The sequence continues at coordinate 17,464,446 of NC_082708.1, forward strand.
GGAGGTATTGGTGTTGTACCTGTTGTCTGTGGTCTGATGGTGTGTGGGGGTCTGTGGAGGTATTGGTGTTGTACCTGTTGTCTGTGGTCTGATGGGTGTGGGGGTCTGTGCAGATGTTGGTGTTATACCTGGTGTATGTGGTCTGACGGGTGTGGGGGGTCTGTGGAGATGTTGGTGTTATACCTGTCGTATGTGGTCTGATGGGTGTGGGGGTCTGTGGAGATGTTGGTGTTATTCCTGTTGTCTGTGGTCTGATGGGTGTGGGGGTCTGTGGAGGTATTGGTGTTGTACCTGTTGTCTGTGGTCTGATGCATGTGGGGGGTCTGTGGAGATGTTGGTGTTGTACCTGTTGTCTGTGGTCTGATGCATGTGGGGGTCTGTGGAGGTATTGGTGTTGTACCTGTTGTCTGTGGTCTGACGCATGTGGAGGTGTGTGGAAGTATTGGTGTTGTACCTGTCGTATGTGGTCTGATGCGTGTGGGGGGTCTGTGGAGATGTTGGTGTTGTACCTGTTGTCTGTGGTCTGACGCATGTGGGGGTCTGTGGAGGTATTGGTGTTGTACCTGTTGTCTGTGGTCTGACGCATGTGAGGGTCTGTGGAAGTATTGGTGTTGTACCTGTTGTCTGTGGTCTGACGCATGTGGGGGTCTGTGGAGGTATTGGTGTTGTACCTGTCGTATGTGGTCTGATGCGTGTGGGGGGTCTGTGGAGATGTTGGTGTTGTACCTGTTGTCTGTGGTCTGACGCATGTGAGGGTCTGTGGAAGTATTGGTGTTGTACCTGTTGTCTGTGGTCTGATGGGTGTGGGGGTCTGTGGAGGTATTGGTGTTGTACCTATTGTCTGTGGTCTGACGCATGTGGGGGTCTGTGGAGGTATTGGTGTTGTACCTGTTGTCTGTGGTCTGATGGGTGTTGCGGGTCTGTGGAGATGTTGGTGTTATACCTGTCGTCTGTGGTCTGATGGGTGTGGGGGTCTGTGGAGGTATGGGTGTTATACCTGTCGTATGTGGTCTGATGGGTGTGGGGGTCTGTGGAGATGTTGGTGTTGTACCTGTTGTCTGTGGTCTGATGGGTGTGGGGGTCTGTGGAGGTATTGGCGTTGTACCTGTTGTCTGTAGTCTGACGCATGTGGGTGTCTGTGGAGGTATTGGTGTTGTACCTGTGGTCTGTGGTCTGATGGGTGTTGGGGGTCTGTGGAGGTATTGGTGTTATACCTGTCGTATGTGGTCTGATGGGTGTTGGGGGTCTGTGGAGGTATTGGTGTTGTACCTGTTGTCTGTGGACTGATACGTGTGGGGGTCTGTGGAGGTAATTGTGTTGTACCTGTTGTCTGTGGTCTGACGCATGTGGGGGTCTGTGGAGGTATTGGTGTTGTACCTGTTGTCTGTGGTCTGATGGGTGTGGGGGTCTGTGGAGGTATTGGTGTTGTACCTGTTGTCTGTGGTCTGATGGGTGTGGGGGTCTGTGCAGATGTTGGTGTTATACCTGGTGTATGTGGTCTGACGGGTGTGGGGGGTCTGTGGAGATGTTGGTGTTATACCTGTCGTCTGTGGTCTGATGGGTGTGGGGGTCTGTGGAGATGTTGGTGTTATTCCTGTTGTCTGTGGTCTGATGGGTGTGGGGGTCTGTGGAGGTATTGGTGTTGTACCTGTTGTCTGTGGTCTGATGCGTGTGGGGGGTCTGTGGAGATGTTGGTGTTGTACCTGTTGTCTGTGGTCTGACGCATGTGGGGGTCTGTGGAGGTATTGGTGTTGTACCTGTTGTCTGTGGTCTGACGCATGTGAGGGTCTGTGGAAGTATTGGTGTTGTACCTGTTGTCTGTGGTCTGACGCATGTGGGGGTCTGTGGAGGTATTGGTGTTGTACCTGTCGTATGTGGTCTGATGCGTGTGGGGGGTCTGTGGAGATGTTGGTGTTGTACCTGTTGTCTGTGGTCTGACGCATGTGAGGGTCTGTGGAAGTATTGGTGTTGTACCTGTTGTCTGTGGTCTGATGGGTGTGGGGGTCTGTGGAGGTATTGGTGTTGTACCTATTGTCTGTGGTCTGACGCATGTGGGGGTCTGTGGAGGTATTGGTGTTGTACCTGTTGTCTGTGGTCTGATGGGTGTTGGGGGTCTGTGGAGATGTTGGTGTTATACCTGTCGTCTGTGGTCTGATGGGTGTGGGGGTCTGTGGAGGTATGGGTGTTATACCTGTCGTATGTGGTCTGATGGGTGTGGGGGTCTGTGGAGATGTTGGTGTTGTACCTGTTGTCTGTGGTCTGATGGGTGTGGGGGTCTGTGGAGGTATTGGCGTTGTACCTGTTGTCTGTAGTCTGACGCATGTGGGGGTCTGTGGAGGTATTGGTGTTGTACCTGTGGTCTGTGGTCTGATGGGTGTTGGGGGTCTGTGGAGGTATTGGTGTTATACCTGTCGTATGTGGTCTGATGGGTGTTGGGGGTCTGTGGAGGTATTGGTGTTGTACCTGTTGTCTGTGGACTGATACGTGTGGGGGTCTGTGGAGGTAATTGTGTTGTACCTGTTGTCTGTGGTCTGACGCATGTGGGGGTCTGTGGAGGTATTGGTGTTGTACCTGTTGTCTGTGGTCTGATGGGTGTGGGGGTCTGTGGAGGTATTGGTGTTGTACCTTTTGTCTGTGGTCTGATGGGTGTGGGGGTCTGTGCAGATGTTGGTGTTTTACCTGGTGTATGTGGTCTGACGGGTGTGGGGGGTCTGTGGAGATGTTGGTGTTATACCTGTCGTCTGTGGTCTGATGGGTGTGGGGGTCTGTGGAGATGTTGGTGTTATTCCTGTTGTCTGTGGTCTGATGGGTGTGGGGGTCTGTGGAGGTATTGGTGTTGTACCTGTTGTCTGTGGTCTGATGCGTGTGGGGGGTCTGTGGAGGTATTGGTGTTGTACCTGTTGTCTGTGGTCTGACGCATGTGGGGGTCTGTGGAGGTATTGGTGTTGTACCTGTTGTCTGTGGTCTGATGGGTGTGGGGGTCTGTGGAGGTATTGGTGTTGTACCTGTTGTCTGTGGTCTGATGGGTGTGGGGGTCTGTGCAGATGTTGGTGTTATACCTGGTGTATGTGGTCTGACGGGTGTGGGGGGTCTGTGGACATGTTGGTGTTATACCTGTCGTCTGTGGTCTGATGCGTGTGGGGGGTCTGTGGAGATGTTGGTGTTATACCTGTCGTCTGTGGTCTGATGGGTGTGGGGGTCTGTGGAGATGTTGGTGTTATTCCTGTTGTCTGTGGTCTGATGGGTGTGGGGGTCTGTGGAGGTATTGGTGTTGTACCTGTTGTCTGTGGTCTGACGCATGTGGGGGTCTGTGGAGGTATTGGTGTTGTACCTGTTGTCTGTGGTCTGATGGGTGTTGGGGGTCTGTGGAGATGTTGGTGTTATACCTTTTGTCTGTGGTCTGATGCGTGTGGGGGTCTGTGGAGATGTTGGTGTTATACCTGTTGTATGTGGTCTGATGGTTGTGGGGGTCTGTGGAGGTATTGGTGTTGTACCTGTTGTCTGTGGTCTGATGGGTGTTGGGGTCTGTGGAGGTATTGGTGTTGTACCTGTTGTCTGTGGTCTGACGCATGTGGGGGTCTGTGGAGGTATTGATGTTGTACCTGTCGTATGTGGTCTGATGGGTGTGGGGGTCTGTGGAAGTATTGGTGTTGTACCTGGTGTATGTGGTCTGACGGGTGTGGGGGTCTGTGGAGGTATTGGTGTTATACCTGTTGTCTGTGGTCTGATGCATGTGGGGGTCTGTGGAGATGTTGGTGTTATACCTGTCGTATGTGGTCTGACGCATGTGGGGGTCTGTGGAGGTATTGGTGTTGTACCTGTTGTCTGTGGTCTGATGCGTGTGGGGGTCTGTGGAGGTATTGGTGTTGTACCTGTTGTCTGTGGTCTGATGAGTGTGGGGGTCTGTGGAGGTATTGGTGTTATACCTGTCGTATGTGGTCTGATGGGTGTTGGGGGTCTGTGGATGTGTTGTGGGCTTTCCACACTGGAGCCTCTGAAAAGTTCCCTTTCTTCCTTAATCATGGCTTTTCTTTCCCTCAGCTGAAGGAGATGATATATCTTGCTCCTTTTCTTGCAACCCCTCTCCCCACTGCACAGAGCAAGAACCATGTTTCTGATTCTAACTTTTTACCTCAATAGCCTTCATGCGCAACCAACACATCTGTGTAAAATTTCTACTGCCTTCGATTAAATTCCATGACCAGAGACATCTTCCCTTCTCTTCCCATGACCATTCCGGAGAGGCCCTTCCCTCCCTAATCCATTATTTCACCTCCACTATCTCCTCCCCTTTACAAAACACTCTGCTGAAGAAACATCAAGAGGTGTAACCACTGTCCTTCCACCAAGCCTACGAGATGACTGCTTTGTTGAAAACCCCCATTCAGTCCACAAGACCTACCATGATCTTTTGGATTCCTGCCTTTTTGATTCTCTGTCACCTTTAACTCTCTGCCTGCATTCCCGGAATGACCTGTCCCTAGCATTCTCCATTGTACCAAAAGTGTCCACTGCAAGTTTGGCAACCTGCACATTATCTTCTGTCTGGAGACATTATAACAATAGGGACTTCTTATCAAATTTGATTTCAGTTAACTTATCTTGGCCTGTTTCAAAACTGGCTGTTTTTTGCTGTGAGTTATTCATCCGTGATTATAACTTATTTTTTCTTTCTCCGCTGACTCTGCCTGATCTCCTGGACACATTCTGAAGTCAAAGTTCAAAGCAAGTTGGTTGTCAAAGTATGTACATCATATACAAACTTGAGAATTCATCTTGTCGCAGGCAGCCACAGCACAACAGAATTCGCTAAAAAGGCAGACGCAGCAAAGACCGATAATGAACAAATCATAAATAGAACATGAACTACAAAGTCTCCAAAATTAAGTCCACAGCTTCAGACTACAATCTGATTTACTCTGTCAGTGTTATTTGTCTCTAACTATTCCCATTAACCTGCAAGCCACATCAACAGTATTATAAACACAAGAGATTCTGCTGATGTTCGAAATCCAGACAAACACAAAGAAAAGCTGGAGGAATTCAACAGTTCAGGCAGCATCTGTAGAGAGGAATAAACAATTGACAATTCAGGCTGATACTTTCCTTCCTGATAATGTCTCTCGACTGCCAATGTTGATTGTTTTATTCCTCTCCATAGATTCTGCCAGACCTGCCATGTTCCTCTAGCATTTTGTATGTGTTACCTGAGATTCATCAATATTATTTCCACAGTGACCATAACTTCACCCTATAAGAGATATTCCTTTGTCCTATCCATCCCTCTCCCACCCTCTCTGCAAAACCAACTTGTTTTGTTTTTCTCTTACCCAGGTCTGATGAAAGTGTTTTGAACTAAAGCATTATCTGTTTCTCTTTCCATAGATACTGCCTGGTCCAGTGTTGGATCCAACTGTTTAATTCTTTGATTAAACTATTTAATTATAATTTTACTTGCAGCTTAACAATTTTCTGCTTGTATTTTAAGTCGTGTTTATATGCAGATAACAGTTTACTATGCTCTCTAGCAGTCACAGTGTGTATATACATTTGTTCAGTGTGCACTTTAGTGGTTATATTAGTATGATTCTGGAAAATGTTCTTTGTACTGAATTATTTGAATAAGAGATTTATTATTGGTGGACTCTTATCCACAAATTTGAATGGAACTTACATTAACTATGGGTATAAAAATTGCTGACCATAAGGCAGCGCCAGCTTAGTCTCTTATTTCCTAGTTTCTTTGTCTCTCCTTCACAGTACATATCTATCATTGTCTGTTTCAATTTTCCTTTGTTCTATTAATGCTTAATAAAATGATAATGAAGCAAAAAGTTTTCTGTGTCTTTCCTGACTTAGAACCATAGAACATTACAGCACAGAAACATGCCTTTTGGCCCTTCTTGGCTGTGCCAAACCATTTTTTTGCCTAGTCCCACTGACCTGCACCTGGGTCATATCCCTCCGAACCCCTCTCATCCAATTACCTGTCCAAGTTTTTCTTAAATGTCAAAAGTGAACCCGCATTCACCACTTCACCTGGCACCTCATTCCACACTCCCACAACTCTCTGCATGAAGAAACCCCCCCTAATGTTCCCTTTAAACTTTTCCCCCTTCACCCTTAACCCATGACCTCTGGTTTTTTTCTCCCCTGGCCTCAGTGGAAAAAGCCTGCTTGCATTCACTCTATCTATACCCATCACAATTTTATACACCTCTATCAAATCACCTCTCATTCTCCTACGATCCAGGGAATAAAGTCCTAACCTATTCAACCTTTCTCTGTAACTCAGTTTCTTAAGTCCCGGCAACATCCTTGTAAACCTTCTCTGCACTCTTTCAACCTTATTAATATCTTTCCTGTAATTAGGTGATCTAAACTGCACACAATACTCCAAGTTCAGTCTCACCAATGTCTTATACAACCTCACCATTACATTCCAACTCTTATACTCCATACTTAGATTTATAAAGACCAGTGTACCAAAAGCTCGCTTTACAACCCTATCTACTTGTGACGCCACTTTTAGGGAATCTAAAAGAACTTCTAAAAGAACCTTAGATTAATAACATCAGAATCTAACACTGCTGACTAAAGTTTAGCTTTATTTGTCACATGTACAGTACATCAAAACATACAATAAAACGCACCATTTTGCATCAATGACAGCACAGTCCAAGGATTGTGTTCAGGGAAGCTCCCAAGTGTTGCTGTTCTTCCAGCAGCAACATAGCATGCCTACAACTTAATAACTCTGTCTACCTTTGAAACGGGAAGAACATACAAATATCCTCACAAAAGAGTGGCAGTATTGAACCCGCGCCTAATGGCGTTATGCTAACCACTGCACTATTGTATTGCCTGACTCCAATTAACTGTTATTCATGCTGTTTGCTTTGGAAAAGAGGAAGCTAAGGGAAGTTCCAAATGAGGTGCATTAAAGGCCAAGATGGAGACTCTTTTAACAGCAGCAGAAAGCGAACTTCTCTGTAAAGCGATTGCATTAACCGTTACACTACGGTGCTGCCCCTACCATGCTCTCCTATGTTAATGTACATGAAATTTCAGAGTGATACTGTCATGATCCATGCCAGCCTATACACCTATGTTTGTTAATTGTTAGTGTATCTAGAGTCATTAAGCCCCTGTGATCTCTTGTGTAATCTTGTCAAGTTTATTGTGACTGGCATGGGTTTTCAGCAAATTGCGCTTAATTAAAGTGTATTCACAATTAGCGCGGATTGCGGGGTCCTGGTGTCCATTTTGAGAATGATTCATCCCGTGCTATCGCTCAGTCAAGGCACTGATGCTTGGTTGGAGATCTGATGAATAAACTCTTGTTTCTGTCTCAACATAGCCGGCCGGTAGTGCAGTGGCACCCGCACCGGACTTTGAGCCAGGTGATCTTGGGTTCGAATCTGGCCGGCTCCTTGCACGTTTTCCATCTGTGCTGGGTTCAGCGTTGAGCTAGCAATGTGGCCTCATAATAAAACAGACAAACGCTGAAGAGATGGCAAAAGCCACCCAACGAACCACAAGGTGAGGAGAGGAACTCAGCTCTGCCTCAATGTGAGAGTCTATCGTTCCTCCACACCTGGGTTCAGTCATCCGCCAGTGCACACAGTGACAGATACAGCATGGAATCTGGGTCCAACCCCTCACTTACTTTAATTCTGCATTAATATCATTTAGTGAATTAATCACTGGACAACAAATTTTTTTCAGAAGTGTTGCTTCCTCAGAATTTTTTTTTGTTTATGATAGACTGCTTGAAGATGAACACAAATATAATTTCAGACTACTTGTATCACGTAGGAATTTGGAGAAACAACAAATTAACTTTTATTGAATATAATGTGTTTAATTGCATAATGGTGCTGATGCTTTGCAATAGTTCAACTAAGTTAAAATGTTTTAGTTAATGATTTTCATTTGTATTCAGTGTCTGAGGCTTCTCGCTTAACTGTCCAGCAATAATTTGCCAGCATTGATGGATTCCAGTTGCCCTGGTATCTTTTCTCCATGACCACAATGTCCTGGTGAAGCCTTTCACCATGCTCATCACCAACAGCTCCAAGATTTGCAGGGAAGTCTAAATGAGAATGCAGAAAATGAATCTTTAGTGACATGTTGCATTTCATGGTTTTATATGCTTGAAGCATGCTTTCAACCAGCTGCATGTAGCTTGGTGCTCTGTGAAAGCTGATAAAAATTTCAACAACATCCTTGAATGCCTTCCATGCGATTTTCTCCGGTCCCACTAGAAATTCTTCAAGTTGCCTGTCATTGATGACCTGTTTGATTTGTGGACCAACAAAAATGCTTTCCTTAATCTTTGCATCAGTTATTCTGGGAAGCATCTGTCTCAAATATCAAAATCCTTCATGGAAATTTTTGTGCCTAGTGATACCAAATTCCATCCTTAAAGTCCTGAACCCAATAATTATTACTAAAACCTGTCCTGCCATGCAGCAACAGCACCGCCTAAGCCTGCCCAAGCGTGCCTGGACAAGGTAGGAAACTTTCCAGCTTACATTGTAGGCAACATTTTAATTGACTTGAATTATGAATTGAAACAATAAGCATAAGTTTATTTTAGAAAATGATGCATAATAGGGAAATTTCATGGTGATTTTCATGATCAGTAGCCCAAAATTCATAAAATATACCTAAAGGTATTCAGGAAGCAAAATCTTTGTTGTCCAGTAATATTAATCTTATTTTAATTCTTCCCACAGTCCCTTCAATCTCTCTCCACCCCTTCCCCCAGATTCTACCACACACTAGGTGGCAACTTACTACTAATCTACCATCATGTCTTTGGGATATGGGAGAAAACGGGAAGATCCAGAAGAATCCCACAGCAATAATGTGTAAACTCCGCATAGATAGCATCCTGGAACAGGACTGAACCCTGGACTCTGGCGCTGATTCTGATTCCAAAACAGACATAGCACAGCTGAATAGTTTCATTAAGTTTAGAGACTTCCTGGAAACTTGACTCAACTGTTCCGTTAACTTGTCCGACCACCTTCCTGCAGCTGCGCCCACGGACTACCCACCCCTTATATCTTACTTGTTTTGCACTGTGTAAGGTTATACCATTCAGCACATAGCTGAATATTTCTGTCAAAATGCATTATGTTGTGTGTTTCTGTGCCGGATTTCAGCTGTCGTGCACACTGATACTCAAACACAAAGTCAGTATCTTCCAAAAAGATCAAGGCTAAGGCAGAAAGTACAGGAACTAGAAGGCCCACACCTCAAGGTTCAACAACAGCTTCTTCCCCATTGCCACCAGGCTCTTGAACTGATCTGGAAAACCCTAAATTGGATGATATTTTCTTTCTCTTTCTCTCTCAACTTGCACTAACGTCATCGGGTTCATATTGTAAGTTATGTATAGTTTAACTTATGTTTGAAACAAATTGTGCTGCTGCTAAAAGTTTTATTGCATGTTTACTCTGACTATTCATGCCACAGGAAGGGGATTTAGAAACTGGAAGGACAAAAAGACTTGGGAGTTAAAATGCAAAGTTCCCTAAAGGTTAGCTTACGGATTCAGTTGGTGGTAAGGAAGGTTTATGCAAAGTTAGTAGTCATTTAAAGAGGACTAGAATAGTAAAAAACAAAGATGTAACACTGATGTATGTACAGCGGTTGTCAGACCACAGTTGGAGTGCTGTGAACAGTTTTGGGCCTCTTATCTAAGCAAGGATGTGTTGGCATAGGAGGGGGTCCAGAGGAGGTTTATAAGAATTATACTAGGAATGAAAGGGTTAATGTATGAAGGGACTGATGGCTCTACACATCTACCTACTGGAGTTTAGAAGAATGAGTGGGATCTTATTTAATCTACTGAATATTGAAAGGCCCAGATAGAGGAGACATGCAGATGATATTTCCTACAGTTGAGGTGTCTAGGACCCGAGGGCGCAGCCTCAGAATAGAAGAACAGAGATAAGGAGGAATTTCTTCAGCAAGAGGGTGGAATTCCTTGCCACAGACAGCTGTGGAGGACATCACTGGATATGTTTAAAGTGGAGATTTGATAGGTACTTAGCTTAAAGCGGAGGTTGATAGGTAAGAGTGTCAAAGGTTACAGGGAGAAGGCAAGGGATTGAAGTTGGGAAGGAAAATAAATCGGCCAGGAATGAATGGTGGAGCAGAGTCAATGGTTTAATTCTGGTTCTATGTCTTATGGCCTTATAAACTTGAACTTGAACACGAATCCATTCACATCTTGAGAACGGGAAGCATATATATAATAAGTTATCCATTGCCTCAAGAATTAGCAGAATGCAAAGAGATTTTCCTTGTACGGTAATTATCATTACAAATAAAACAACAGGTCTTTAAGTGTTGTTCAGCAGCTGCACTGATATCAGCTTATGAAATTTAATTTTAATTTTATTTAACTCATAGCTTCTTAACTATTGCTAAGGAAATAGATCTTGACAATAGTGTCTTGTATTTTTCTCAGTACAACCGTGGTCTAAAAATGAGTCACAAGCCTAAATTTAACTCCCATACATACCACATTATTGGTTAGCAATTGTGTCCCTCAAAATGAGCCAAATTTTGTTATAAGATTTGTGAAATGCTGAAAAAGCTGAGAAGGTTTAAAGAAATGAGTTATCTTTAAATTTTCAAAAATACCCCAAAATGAGAAGCCATAAGTTCAAAATATGTTATTAATTAAGCAAAAAAGCCTGGATTGTTCATAACCTATTTGTGCCTCAAAATTTGAGGTGACAAATTTTATTACTGAAGCCACAAATCTTTCTGTTGGCAATCGATGAAGCAAGCAAGGTTTAACCACGGCCTCACTTCAGTCCTTGCAACATATAACCTGCCTGACGTTCATTGACAAATGAGATGGGTGGATGAGGACTCTCCTGAGATTTTTTTCAGGGTGATGGGCTCCGCTGTGGACCATTGGGTGACAGAGCTGATGGTATTGGGAGGTGGTGGAAGTGGGGTGGGCAATTAATGGCCAGCGGTGGCTGCAGAGAACAAGGGAAGATGACAGAGAAGAGGACACACACCGGGAGGGAAGCACGTGGCCACTTGCTAGGGAATGAATGCTGACCATGATTGAGAGCGAGTGGGGGAAGTGACACTTGCTGAGTTCCTCCAGCATTCCGGGTTTCCAGCATCTGCAGAATCCCTTGTGTTGATGAGAAAGAAGAGACTGCGTGTGTTCCCTTGAGTGCTTGCGCCTGTGTGTGTTTGCGTGTGTGTGTGCCTGTATGTATGCGTGTTTGCATATTTCTATGTGCACGTGCACAAATGTGTCTTTGTATATGCATGTGTCTGTTCTTGTCTATGCAAGTGTATGAATGTGCATCTGCGTAGCATGCTGTATGTGCAAGCGTGTGTTTCTGGACTGTATGGTCTGAGTCTTTATGTGTTTCAAGTCTGCCCGTGTGTGTCCGGGCGTGTGTACCTAGTCCGTGCACAGTGAAGTCTAATTTCTGATAAACCTTCAACTATTTGTTCTTCTGCCAGTGGAGAAAGCTCTTCCTCCTGTTAGGGACCACACTAACATTATGGTTAGTGTTATTATGGATGAACTAAAATGTGAACCAGTCTTTCGGAAATAAACCTGTACACAATATAACTTCCAACTGATACTCTATGGTAAACCAACCATTCTAATTCTGGCTCATTGGAATGACTAGGGGAAGGCTCAAGGTGAGTTTTGCTGCCATTAGCAATGAAACGGAACATCCCTTGCCAAGTAATAGCCAGTTCAGGGCACAGTCGTAAACAGACGAGATACTGCAGATGCTGGAATCCAGAGCAACACAGACAAAATGCTGGAGGAACTCAACAGGTCGGGCAGCATCTATGGAGAGGAGTAAAGAGTTGATGTTTCAGGCTGAGCCCCCTCAACATGACAGAACGTATTTTGTCACTTCACCTTTTGGTTAGCAGTATATTCATAAAGCCACCCTTCAACACTGTAACAGAAGGGGTATATTTTGGGCATCTGCAGTTTGTACACAAAGGCTTTTGGAGCACACACCATGTTGAATGTTGTGTGCTCTGCTAGCAGGGATGTGCTGCCATTGTAAATATGAATTCTGTAAATTTACCATATTCAAAATGTTAAAATTTAAATAGGTGATTATAGCAATTGAAACTGTAGTTAATCATTGCAAAATGCTGGAGGAACTCAGCAGGCCAGGCAGCATCTATGGAAAAGAATAAACAGTCAACGTTTTTGAGGGGAGACCCTTCATCAGGATCCAAAACGTTGACTGTTTACTCCTTTCCATAGATGCTGCCTGGCCTGCTGATTTCCTCCAGCAGCTTGTGTATGTTGCTTGGATTTCCAGCATCTGCAGTTTTTCTCCTGTTTGTAATTAATTGTTTATTGGTACCTTCATGTTGAAGAAGTATACAACATCGTGTTAAGAAAGTGAAATTCTCTCGCATTGTTCTGGACTCACTCTCTCCTGGGAGTTCACTATGTGAATAAAGACTTCTATATTTCACATTTATGCCTTAAATATCTCTAATGTATCAATCTCTACTACCACCCCTGGCAGTAAGTTCCATGCGTCCGCCACTCCCCGTGCAAAAAACCTACCTAAGAAATCCTTTCCATACTTTTATCAAATCACCTTAAATTTTGCTCCCTCATGTTAGCCATTTCTGCCCGGGGAACAAAAGTGCTGAGTGTCCACTCTAATCACCTTGCACAACTCCATCAAATCACCTCTCAAACTCCTTCACTCCAAAGAGAAAAGCCTGAATTCACTCAATCTTTCCTCATAGGAATTGGTCTCCAATTCAAGTAGCATTCTGGGAAATCCCCTCAGTATGCTCTCAAAAACTTTACCATCCTTCCTAGAATGAGGCAACCAGAACACCACATAATACTCAAAGTCTACACAATACTCATAATACTCACCACACAATACTCAAAGTGCTAGAGGAACCCAACAGGCCAAGCAGCCTCCATGAAAATGAATAAACTGTTGATATTTTGGGCCAAGCCCTTTCATCAGGACTGGAAAGGAAGGGGGAAGATGCCAGAATAAAAAGAAAGGGGGGAGGGAAAGGAGTACTAGTTAGAAGGTGATAGACGAAGCCAGGTGGGTGGGGGAGGGTGATGAAGTGAGAAGCTGGGAGGTGATTGGTGGAAAAGGTGAAGGTGTGGAGACTTGACTTGACAATGGAATCTGATAGGAGAGGAGTGTGCACTATGGGAGGAGGGGCTCTGAGGGGCTCCAGGGGAAGGTTATAGGCAGCTGAGGAGAATGGGTAAGAGGGTGGCCATTGTTTTTTAAAGGGCTGTTTAATGAAGGCCAACACAACACTATCAACCTGCATGGCAGCTTTGAGGGATCTATGGATGTGGACCCCAAGATCCTTCTGTTCCTCCACACTAATAAGAATTCTACCATTCTACCCTATGTTCTGCTTAGCAAAGAATTATTATCTTCAATAATGCAGATGAGATCATACAACCTGAGAGAAGAAAGGGGCTATCAGCTCCTTGTTCCTGCTTCAACGTTCAAAAAGGTCATAAGTGATCTTGCAGCTCAACACCACTTTTCTACACCAGTATCAGAAACAGGTTTATTATTTTTGACTATAGTACTGTGCAAAAGCCTTTGACACAGATATATATAGCTAAGGTGCTAAGTCTTTTGCACAGTACTGTAGTAACTTTATGTATTGCACTGTACTGCTGCCACAAAAAAAAATTTCATGACACTTGTGAGTGATGATAAAGCTGACTCTGGCGTGGGTCTCTATTGTGGACTGAGAGTGGGAAGAGGGTGGTGAGCGAGGAATCCTGGTTGGGAAAAGGGGAAGGGAGAGGGGAGGGAGCGGGAAGCACCAGAGAGACATTCTGTAATGATCAATAAACCAATTGTTTGGAATCAAGTGACCTTGCTTGGTGTCTTAGGACTGCGTAGGTCTGCATCTGCACCACTCCCAGCCACTGGCACTCCTTCTCTGCCACCTGTCCCACCTGCCTCCCGCAGCACTCTTCCCTCATCGTTCACAACATCCATTGCCCCCACCAGATTTACAAACTGTGCAAAATTCTTAGGCATCCTAGCTATATATATATATATATTTGTGTTTAAGATTTTTGCACAGTACTGTAGGTGATGTGAAACTTCTTGTTAGGAGACAATACATTGCAAAGACAGAAAATTTCAAAAGTAAATAGTGTCACAAAAAGGAACAATGAGATAATATTCACTGGTTCATGGACTGTTAAGAAATTTGACAGCAGAAGGGCAAATCATTTTGCTGAATCATTGAGTGTGGGTTTTCAGGCTCCTGTACCTCCTTTCTGATGGTAGTAACATGAAGAGGGTATGTTGCAGATACTGAGGTCTTTAGTGCCTTCAATCCCCATATTTCTTGATTCCTTTAGAATCCAAACATTTCCAAGATCATAACACATAGGAGAAGAATTATAATATTCAGCCTATCGAGTTTGCTTTACCATTTCATCATGCCTGATCCACTTTCCTGTCAACCCCATTCTCCTGCCTTTTTCCCGTAATATTCCACGCTCTGACTAATCATGAACATATCTATCTCTGCCTTAAATGCACCCAGTCACTTGACCTCCACAGCTGTCTGTGGCAACAGTTTCCACAACCTCACCACCCTCGAGCAAAGAAAATTCCCCCTCATCTCTGTTCTAAATAGATGGCCCTCTATTCTGAGGACATACCTCCGGTCCTAGACTCCCCCACTATAGGAAACATCCTCTCCATATCCACAATCTAAGCCTTTCAGCATTTGATTGGTTTCAATGAGATCCCCCCCCCCCCCCCCCACCACCATTCTTCTAAGTTCCAGTGAGTACAGGCCCAGAGCCATCAGCACTTCTCATACGATAAGCCTTTCATTCCTGGAAACCTTTTTGAGAACCTCCTTTGTACCCTCTCCAATGCCAGCACATCTTTTCTTAGATAAAGAGCCCAAGACTGCATACGCCAAGAGCAGGCCGACCGATGCCTTATGGAGCCTCAGCATTACATCCTTGTTTTTATACTCTAGTCCTCTCAAAATAAATGCTAACATAGGATTTGCCTTCCTCACCACCGACTCAACCTGCAAGTTAACCAAGCCCCTTTGCACCTCAGGTTTTTGAATTTTCTCCCTGTTTGGAAAATAGTCTAGGCTTTTATTTCTTCTACCAAAGTGCATGATCACACACTTGACTCTATGCTGCATCAGCCAATTCTTTGCTTGTCCTCCTAATCTATCTAAATCCTCCTGCAGCCTCCCTGCTTCCTCAACACTGCTTGCCCCTCCACCTATCTTTGTATCATCCACAAACCAGGCCAGAATGCCATCAATTCCAGTAGCCAACTCATTGATTGACAATTTAAAAAGAAGCGGTCCCAATACCAACCCTTGCATAATACCACCAGCAGCCAATCAGAAAAAGTTTCCCTTTATTCCCACTCTTTGCCTCCTGCCAATCAGCAAATTCTCTATCCATGCAGGTATCTTTTCTGTAATACCATGAGCTCTTATCTTCCTTTAAGCAGCCTCATAAGCAGAACTTTGATAAAGGCCTTTTAAAAAACCAAATACATTCACTGAGTCTCCTTTATTCATTACTTCCTCAAAGAAACAATAAAACTGGCTGGCTGCATTATGGTCTGGTATGGGAACACCAATGTCTTTGAGTAGAAAATCCTACAAAAGGTAGTGAACCTGGCCCAGTACATCACAAGTAAAACCCTCCCAAAGATTGAGCACATCTACATGAAACGTTGCCGCAGAAAAGCAGCATCCATCATCAAAGATCCTCACCACCCAAGCCATGCTCTTTTGTCACTGTTGCCATCAGGTAGGAGGTACAAGTTCCTCAGGACTCTCACCACCAGGTTTAAGAAGAGTTCCTACCCCTCAACAATCAGATTCTTGAACAAAAAGGGATAGGTACACTCATTTAAGGACTCTATTATATTGTTATTTCATGCTCGTTATTTAATGTTATTTATTTATATCTGCATTTGCACAGTTTGTTTACAGTTAACAGTTCCTAATGTTTACAGTTTATATAGACTTACTACGTATGCCCACAGTAAAAAACATCTCATGGTTGAATGTGGTGATATGCATGTACTCTGATAATAAATGTTACTTTGAACTTTGAAGAATTACAATAGGTTTGGCAGGGAAGATTTTCCCTCTGTAATTCCCTTTCCTCCACTGTAATACTGATACAGCTGACTTTATTTTCTCCCTCTTAAATTGCAGGGTGAATTCTATCATGTAAAGGCTCTTTTACCTGAAGCTACCTAATCAAATCTGATTCATTATACAACACCCAATCCAGAATAGCTGATCCCCTAGTGGGCTCAACCATGAGCTGCTCTAAAAAGCCATCTTGTAGGCATTCTACAAATCCGCTCTGTTGAGATCCAGCATCAACCTAATTTTCCCAATCTTCCTGGATATTGAAATTCCCCATTACAATCATATCATTATCCTTTTGACATGTCTTTTCTATCTCCCATTGTCCACATCCTGGCTACTGTTTGGAGGCTTGTAAACTCCTTTGCTGTTACTGAACTCTCCCCACAAGGGTGCTACATCTTCTGATCCTACGTCATCTCTTTCAAAGGATTTGATTTCATTTTCTATCATCAGAGCCACACCACCCCCTTTGCCTGCCACCTGCCCTTCTGATAGAATGTGTATTCCTGAATGTTAAGTTCACAACTATAATCTTTTCTTGGCCACATCTCAGCAATGGCTACAATATCTGGCATGCCAGTATCTAACTGCCCTACAAAACCATTTACCTTTTACCGATAACTTTGCCCATTCAAATATAATGACCTTCAGTCCTGTATTTGTCATCCTTCTTGATTTTGCCTCAAGTCATTCTGCAGCTCATCCCAATGACCGCAATCTTCCCCTATATCATCTGCCTGTCCTTCCTCACTACACACTGCAGTTAGTTGTCAAACCATCTCCCCCATCCTCAGCCCTATCACTCCCACCCCCTCCCACCAAATTAATTCAAGCTCTCCCCAACAGTTCTAGCGAACCTGCCCCCAAAGATATTGGTTCAGGTATGATCTGTCCTTTTTCTACAGGTCATAACTTCCCCAGAAGAGATCCCAATGATCCAGAAATCTGAAGCCCTTCCCCCTGTATCAGTTCTTCAGCCACACATTCACCTGCCGAATCATCCTATTCTATCCTCACTTGCGTGTGGCACAGGCACGGTTGTGCACTTTGGTGTTAGAAATATAAGTGCAGACTATCTTTTAGACGGGGAGAAAATCCAGGTATCTAGGATGCAGAGGGACTTGGGAGTCCTTGTGCAGAACATCCTGAAGATTAACTTGCAGGTTGAGTTGGTGGTGAGGAAGGCAAATGCCATGTTAGCATTCATTTCAAGACGTCGAAAATACAAGAGCAAGGATGTGATGCAGGGGCTTTATAAGGCACTAGTGAGGCCTCACCTTGAGTATTGTGAACAGTTTTGGGCCCCTCATCTTCGAAGAGATGTGCTGGCATTGGAGAGGGTCCAGGGGAGGTTCACAAGGATGATTTCAGGAATGAAAGGGTTATCATACGAAGAATGTATGAAAACCCTTTTACCGATAATTTTGCCCATTCAGATATATTTTGAGGGTAAGAGGAACATTAGTGAAGGTAAGAGGAACGTTTGATGGCTCTGGGTCTGTACTCACTGGAATTCGGAAGGATGTGGGGGAAACTCATTGAAACCTTTCGAATGTTGAAAGGCCAAGACAGAGTAGATGTGGAAAGAATATTTCCCATGGTGGTAGAGTCTAGGACAAGAGGGCACAGCCTCAGGATAGAGGGGCACCCTTTCAAAACAGAGATGCGGAGAAATTTCTTTTGCCAAAGGGTGGAGAATTTGTGGAATTTGTTGCCATGTGCAGCTGTGGAGGCCAGGTCGTTGTGTATACTTAAGGCAGAGATTGATAGATTCTTGATTGACATGGTATCAAAGGTTACGAGGAGAAGGCCGGGAACTGGGGCTGAGGAGGAGGTGGAAAAAAAAGGGATCAGCCACAATGAATGGCGGAGCAGACTCGATGGGCCAGATGGTTTGATTCTGCTCCTGTGTCTTATGGTCTTAAGTTCTATGGTCTTATGGCATAACTCCAGAGACTACTACCCTACAGGTCCTGTTTTTCAGCTGTTCATGGGTTCAATGCCCACTCAGGTATCGGATGGCAGAGGGGAAGAAGCTGTTCCTGGATCTCTGAGTGTGTGCCTTCAGACCTCTGTACCCCCTTCCTGATGGTAACAACGGGATGAGGGCATGTCCTTGGTGGTGGGGGTCCTTAATGATGGACGCTGACTTTCTGAGGCACCGCTCCTTGAAGATGTCATGGATACTTTGGAAGTTAGTGCCCGTGATGGAGCTGACAAATTTTACAATTATTTGCAGCTTACTTCAGTCCTGCATAGTCCCGCCCTCATACCAGACAGTGATGCAGCCACCCAGAATGCTCTCCACAGTGTATCTGTAGAAATTTGCGAGTGTTTCAGGTGGCACACCAAATCTTCTCTAACTCCAAGTGAATTATAGTTGCTGTCTTCATTCAAACATTCAAAGGAGAGTGTAGAATGGTTAGGTATAGAGAGTGAACTTAAGAATGTGAAGTGTTTCGGCTACCTTTCAGAAGTACTCGAAAACTGTATATAGGAAATAAGCCCACTGAGATATTGATAACATAGTCTTCCTTTTGTGGCTGAATTAGATGAACCACACAGGCAGGTTTAGCAGAAAATGTGTAGGCATCTAAGAGATAGTGGGCCTTGGGTTGTCCAGCTGACCTCATATGTTGACTCTTGTTTCTGTTTTCAGAATTCTCTGTTCTTTGTTTCAGATTTCCAGCATCTTCTGGTTACTGACATTCTAGTGGGGTATAGATCGAGTCAATGCAAGCAGGCTTTTGCAGCTGAGATTAGCTGACAATAGAACTAGAATAGAAGTTACTGCCAGTCTGAGAGGCGGACAGGTCTGCGAGCCGAAAATTGGTGCAGAAGCAGAGCCGAGGAGTCAGACATCAGGAAGAGCCGTGGTAGTAGGGGACTCCATAGTAAGAGGTATGGAAAGGGGTTTCTGCAGCAACAGGCGACACTTAAGGATGGTGTGTTGCCTCCCTGGTGCTAGGATCCAGGACATCATGGACCGATCGCAGGGAATCCTCAAGGGTGAAGGTGAACAGCCGGAAGTGGTAGTGCATGTCGGCATAAATGACATCGGGAAGAACAGGAAGGACATTCTGCAGCGGGACTTCAGAGAACTCAGAAGAAGGCTGAAAAGCAGGACTTCCAGGGTGGTTATCTCTTGTTTGCTTCCAGTTCCTCATGCTGGAGAGGGCAGGAACAGGGAGATAATGGATCTGAATGTGTGGCTGAGGAACTGGTTCAGGAAGCAAGGATTTACATTCTTGGACCACTGGGATCTGTTTTGGGGTAGGGATGAATTGTACAAAAGGGACGGGTTGCACCTTAATAGGCGGGAGACCAGCATTCTGGCAGACAGGTTTGCCACTGCAACATGGATGTGTTTAAACTAAGTAGTGGGGGGGAGGGGATGAACTGGAAATATAAGGATGGAGTTAAAGGGAAAGTGAAAATAAGAAAAGTTAAAAAGGACAACAGAATCAATGGAGTAGAAAGCTCAAGAAGAGATCATACGGTATGGCCAAGTGAAATAGAAATTGATATGAAAGAAGAGTGGAGTACCGAATTAGAAGTATTATGTATGAATGCACGAAGTATAAGGAGTAAAGTAGATGAGCTTGAGGCTCAGTTGGAAATTGGCGAGTACGATGTTGTGGGAATAACTGAGACGTGGCTTCAAGTGGACAAGGCCTGGGAAATGAATATTCAAGGATATACATCTTACCGAAAGGACAGACTGACTGGCAGAGGGGGTGGGGTGGCTCTGTTGGAGAGGAATGATATTCTGTCCCTTGCGAGGGGGGACATAGAATCTGGGGATGTAGAATCAGTTTGGATAGAACTGAGAAATTCTAAGGGTAGCAAGACTCTAATGGGAGTTATCTACAGGCCCCCAAACAGCAGTCTGGATGTAGGGTGTAAGTTGAATGAAGTGTTAAAATTAGTAAGTCGCAAAGGTATTGATACAGTTGTCATGGGGGATTTCAACATGCAGATAGACTGGGAGAATCAGAATGGTACTGGACCCCAAGAAAGGGAGTTTGTGGAGTGCCTCTGAGATGGTTTCTTTGAACAGCTTGTACTAGAGCCTACCAGGGAGAAGGCAATTCTAGATTTTGTGTTGTGCAATGAACTGGATTTGATCAAGGACCTCGAGGTAAAGGAACCATTAGGAAGTAGTGACCATAATATGATATGTCTTAACCTACAATTTGAGAAGGAAAAGGGAAAATCGGATGTGTCAGTATTACAGTTGAAAAAGGGAACTATGGAGCTATGAGGGAGGAGCTGGCCAAAGTTCAATGGAACAATACCCTAGCAGGGAAGACAGTGGAACAAAAATGGCAGGGATTTCTGGGAATAATGCAGAAGGTGCAGGATCGGTTCATTCCAAAGAGGAAGAAAGATCCTAAGGGGAGTAAGGGGCAGCCATGGCTGACGAGGGAAGTAAAGGGCAGTATAAAAATAAAAGAGAAGAAGTATAACATAGCAAAGATGAGCGGGAAACCGGAGGACTGGGAAGCTTTTAAAGAGCAACAGAAGATAACAAAAAAGGCAATACGCCAAGAAAAAATGAGGTACGAAAGTAAACTAGCCAAGAATATAAAGGAGGATAGTAAAAGCTTCTTTAGGTATGTGAAAAACAAAAAAATAGTTAAGACCAAAATTGGGCCATTGAAGACAGTAACGGGTGAATTTATAATGGGGAACAAGGAAATGGCAGATGAGTTGAACAGGTACTTTGGATCTGTCTTCACTAGGGAAGATACAAACAATCTCCCAAATGTAATAGTGGCCAAAGGAACTAGGGTAAAGGATGAACCGAAGGAAATTTATATTAGGCAAGAAACGGTGTTGGATAGACTGTTGAGTCTGAAGGCTGATAAGTCCCCGGGACCTGATGGTCTACATCCCAGGGTACTTAAAGAGGTGGTTCTAGAAATCGTGGACACATTGGTAATCATTTTCCATTGTTCTATAGATTCAGGAACAGTTCCTGCTGATTGGAGGGTGGCTAATGTTGTCCCACTTTTCAAGAAAGGAGGGAGAGAGAAAACAGGAAATTATAGACTGGTTAGCCTAACGTCAGTGGTGGGAAAGATGCTGGAGTCAATTATAAAAGAGGAAATTACAACACATTTGGATAACAGTAGAAGGATCAGTCCAAGTCAGCATGGATTTATAAAGGGAAAATCATGCTTAACTAATCTTCTGGAGTTTTTTGAGGATATAACTATGAAAATGGACAAGGGAGAGCCAGTGGATGTAGTGTACCTGGACTTCCAGAAAGCTTTTGATGAAGTCCCACATAGGAGATTAGTGGGCAAAATTAGGGCACGTGGTATTGGGAGCAGAGTACTGACATGGATTGAAAATTGGCTGGCTGACAGGAAACAAAGAGCGATTAATGGGTCCCTTTTAGAATGGCAGGCTGTGACCAGTGGGGTACCGCAAGGTTCGGTGCTGGGACCGCAGCTGTTTACAATATACATTAATGATTTAGATGAAGGGATTAAAAGTAACATTAGCAAATTTGCTGATGACAGAAAGCTGGGTGGCAGTGTGAAATGTCAGGAGGATGTTATGAGAATGCAGGGTGACTTGGACAGGTTGGGTGAGTGGGCAAATGTATGGCAGATGCAGTTTAATGTGGATAAGTGTGAGGTTATCCACTTTGGTGGCAAGAACAGGAAGGCAGGTTACTATCTAAATGGAATCAAGTTAGGAAAAGGAGAAGTACAACGAGATCTAGGTGTTCTTGTACATCAGTCAATGAAAGCAAGCATGCAGGTACAGCAGGCAGTGAAGAAAGCTAATGGCATGCTGGCTTTTATAACAAGAGGAATTGAGTATAGGAGTGAAGGGGTCCTTCTGCAGTTGTATAGGGCCCTGGTGAGACCCCACCTTGAGTACTGTGTGCAGTTTTGGTCTCCAAATTTGAGGAAGGACATTCTTGCTATTGAGGGAGTGCAGCGTAGCTTCACAAGGTTTATTCCCGGAATGGTGGGACTGTCATATGTTGAAAGATTGGAGCGACTGGGCCATTTAGAACAGAGATGCGGAAAAACTTTTTCACCCAGAGAGTGGTGGATATGTGGAATGCTCTGCCCCAGAAGGCAGTGGAGGCCAAGTCTCTGGATGCATTCAAGAGAGAGTTAGATAGAGCTCTTATAGATAGTGGGGTCAAGGGATATGGGGAGAGGGCAGGAACGGGGTACTGATTGTGTATGCTCAGCCATGATCACAGTGAGTAGCGGTGCTGGCTAGAAGGGCCAAATGGCCTACTCCTGCTCCTACTGTCTATTATCTACAGAGATGATAGGTTAAGTGTGAATGATGAAATGTTTCTGGAGAAGATGAGGGGGAGCTTCTTCACTCAGAGGGTGGTGAGAGTGTGTAACGAGCTTCCAGTGGAAGTGGTGAACGTCGATTTGATTTCAACATTTAAGAGAAATTTGGGTAAGTCCATGGACAGGTGGGATGTGGAAGGCTATGGCGCAGGAGTAAGCCAATGGGTCTGGATAGGTTAATTGTTTGGCATGGACTAGCTGTGCTGAAAGATCTGTTTCTTTGTTGTAGTCTTCTATGATTCTATGACTGGTTGTGTGGCTTTATGTAAATAATCAGTTGTATGACTTTATTTCTTTTTTTAGAACTGGAAACAGTGTAGTGTGCAGCACTATGCTAAAGTCTTAGGCACTCGAGATTTTTTATGGGGCTTCAAATCGTATGGCCTTCACAGAGCCCTGATCTTAACATCATCGCAACTGTCTGGGATCACCTGGAGAGACAGAAGGAAGTGAGACAGCCAAAGTCTGCAGAAGAACTATGGCAAGTTCTCCAAGATGCTTGGAACAACCTACCAATTGATATTCTTATAAAACTGCACAACAGTATACTTAAGAGAATTGATGTAGTTTTAAAGGCAAAGGGTGGTCACATCAAATATTGATTTTATTTAATATTTTATTGCTTACTGCTCTTTATAGTAATCTTTTGATACTTATAAACTTTTTAATTCTTAATTTTGAAAGCATATTTGCTTTGCATCATTTTTTTTTACATGTGCCGTAGACTTTTGCATAGTTACTGTAAGGTTTTGGATAGTATGTAAAGTTGTGCACCTTTAAGAATTGAACCAGTCATCTTGTGTGACTAGTTACATTTTTTTGCCTAACTCTATGGGTTAGTTGGAAGTTATTGGCCTCAATAAATAAAGGATCCGATTGTGACAATAACAGCAGGAGGTGTGGCTAAAGGCTGATTTATACTTGTGCGTCACATCTACGCCATAGGTACCGCGTACCCTAAGCTGTACCTATGCCATACTCTACACTGTAGGGTGACGTACACCTCTCCAGAAAAGTTACTCACATGTCGCGGCGATGCAGACCGCAACAACTGTGATTGGTCCGCTTGGTAGCATCTCATTTCCTCCTATGCATTTCTGGTTGCTTATTCTCCGCCATGTCTGTAGGCTGTGCGTACGCCGATATGAAATAGATGAATCAAATCGTCAAATCTACCTGCTGATATGCGAAAATGTTTGAAATACATTTTCTCGCCCATGTCGCTCATGAAGAAATTCAACAAAGTGGTATAGAAACCCCACCGCCAACTAGCGTTTTGGCGCACACCAAACGCATGCTCGCTACGGCGTAGAGTGACGCAAAAGTGAAAATCAGGGTTACGGTGTAGGCTGCGGTGTAGCCCATATACACAAGTATAAATCAGCCTTAACTCAATAGGGATTAATGAGGCTGGATGGCTGAGAGGTGGCTCAAGTCCAGCTGTATGGATGGTCCTACAGGCAGCTGGACAGTAGGAGACGATTTGTGCTGTACGACTTTAGAAGCTAAACATATATTCTGTACCCTCTGAGAGAACTGAGGCTCTGTAAATGTATAGGGTCATCATTGTCTTTATTATGTGCTGTGCCATAATATGTGGGTGATCACGGTCTTCCATCTGTCTTTAACCTAAGAAGTTCTAATAAGCTCTTCAAAACTTTTGCCTGTCCATCCCTCGTTGTAACTCATGAATGTCCCAAGGTGTCAATCACAACATTTTCTTCCATCAATTTTTCCCATCACTGTAAGATGTTCGAGTTTCCCTTTCCGCAGTACATGTCCCAGAAATTCCAGCTGCCATTTCCTGGTTGATGGCATCAGCTCTTTTCTTATTTCGGCTTTTTGCAGCACTTCCTCAGTTGTTACTCTGTCTAGGGTGGGAAGCCAGAAGAGGAAAGCAAGGGGAAGGGCTAGAGGAAGAGAAAGAGAGAGAGGGGGTTAGAAAGAGAGCAAAAGGGAAAGAAGAAGATAAAGAAATAGAGTATGAGAAAAAGATGGTGAAGGAGGCAGAGCAAGGGAGAAAAAGAGAAGTGAAGAAAGAACAGTGACAGAGGGGGGGGATAGACAGAGAGTAAAGGGAAAAAGGAGAACATTAGAGAAAGAGGGAGAAGGAAGAAGAGCAAAAAAGAGGGAAGGAATGGAATAAACAGAGCAGAGAAAGAGAGAGAGCAGAGAGGAAGAGGGAGAGCACAAGGGAGAGAGCGAAAGGGATGTGCTGATGCAGATGCTAGTGGGGTTAAAGATGAGAACAATCTCACAATCTCTGTTCTGTTAAGGAGATGTAGGTGAGAACAGATGTGCAGGAAATGGAGTAAATATGTGTGAGATTTCCATCAACCACTCCACCAGCAGAAAGCCTCATGTGTGAACAGAAACGGCAAAGATGGAGAAACAAAGGTGATAAAGAAAGAGTATAGCACACAAAATATTACAGCACAGTATAGGCCATTCAGCCCACGATGTAATGCCGACCCTTTAACCTACTCTGAGAATCATCTAACCCTTCCATCCCACATAGACCCCTCCATTTTTCTCTCATCACCATATCTATTTAAGAGTTTTTTAAATGCCCCTAAAGTATCTACCTCAACCACTAACCCTGGCGTTCACCTACCACTGTCCATGTGAAATAAATCCTTCCCCTATGCTTTCCTCCATCACCTTAAAATTTTGCACCTTCATATTAGCCATTTATATCCTGGGAAAAAGTCACTGGCTGTCCACTTGATCTATGCCCCTTATCATATTGTACACCTATATTAAGTAACCTCTCATCCTCCTTAGGTCCAAAGATAAAAGCCTAACTCACTAGACCTATCCTCATGATACATGCACTTAAATCAGGCAGCATTTGGGTAAATCTCCTCTGCACTCTCTCTAAAGCTTCCTTCCAGAACTGAACACAATATTCCAAGTGTGGTCTAACCTGGGCTTTATAAAGATGCAGCCTTAACTCGGGGCTTCTGAACACAATCATCTAACTAATGAAGGCCAACACACCTGTACGCCTTCTTAACCAGCCCATCAACTTGCAGGGCAAATTTAAGGGATCCATGGACGTGGGCCCCAGGATCCCTTTGTTCCTCCACACTATTGAGAACCCTGCCATCCACCCAGAATATAGTTTCCTCATGAATGCAGAATTCAGCACCAATACATGCATTGATGTAGTGGAGAAAGAGTTAGGGAGGGTTGCCAGAGTAAGTTTGGAATAAAGACTCTTCCAAGTAGCCAAGGAAAAGACAGGCATAGCTGGACCTCATGTGAGTGACCATGGTTAACTCGCAGGCCTTGTCCCATTCCACTAGTCCACCCAGTATCTCTTTCCCTTTGTTCACCTTTTCTATCCTCTCCTGCTTGTTTCCAAGATTTGTTATGCTCCTGCATCAGTTTCTACTGGGTGATTGCTCACAATCATCTGTCCACATCTAGATTTCTTTTCCCCTTCTTTACTTTTCCTATTACTGCACTTTCTCCAAATGGTTCCATCTGCCCATCATCTTCCCTGGACTAGCAGAACTCAATGGGTCCAGCAGCATCAGTGGAGGGAAATGGTCAGCTGATGTTTCAGGTGCAGGCCAGTCCAAGTGTGACGGACAGCACTCGGTAAATACACTTCTTACACACGCGTACACCCTGCCTTTTCAACCTTCTGTCGATGTGTTGATTGTGCGCACATCTATGTCGTCCCCAGTATATTCTTAAAATGGGTTGACTTTGTGATGCCAGACCCCCCTCACCCCCATACATGGCAGGATATTCCATTTCATTCGTAATGGGGTTGTGTAAATCTGTATATATTGTTTGTATATAACATGTATATATTGTACTTAAAGGTAGATACTTTGGTTTAATTTGTAATAATTTTAAGTACTTTGTGGGGTGCTTGCTTCATAGTCTAATTCATGTGTAGTTTGAAGTTAACTTTGTTGGTAATTAAAGATGATATGTCCTGGTGCTTTAAAAAAAAGGAGATAATTGCCCTCAGTGGGGGAGAGATAAGGGAAACCAGTATATTCCAGTAGTCAAAATAGAACAGAGCTTTGTTTTCTGGTAGATATCTGTTTGTAAAAGTTGGCAGTTTTGTTTTTGCTATTTTTGTTAACACTTGTAAGTTTGATTTGTGACACCCCTGATAAACACCCTTGCACTAAAGTGCTAGGCAATTCTAACCATTTTTTTTCTTTGGTCATAACCCACGTATCTAGCACCAAGTGAAAGGTCTTGACCTAAAACAAAATGTGACAAATAGTTTGCTTTGAAAAAGTAGGGAAAAGTAGTGATAAATAACTTAATCTAGTTCCACCTATACCTTGCCCCACCCATTTATACCTGATTCCATCTGATAATTTATTATTTTGATTTTTTTTCTGTTTCTACCTTTCACCTATGTCTCTGTATGTGAACTGTATTGTTACACCTCAGAGTATTTACAGTAATGAACAACGGAACTGAATCATTTGCTGTTTTGCAATACTCTGCAACAGCATTGTTTTGTTACATTGGAGGGTCAGGAAATCCTCTAGTGGGTTAACTGCATTGTTTATTAAAACCCATCCCTGTCAATGTGACTAAGCCCTATAGAGCGTACTGGCTCTGGGACTGGGATCCAGAACTAGTCACCACATATTAGGAAAGAATGTGAATACTCTATAGACGTTGCAGAAAAGTCAAGAGTATTAAAAAAAATGTATAAAACAAGGCTATCTGAGCTCTCAGGACTATCCTGCCATTTAATATTGTCTGTCCAAACTTCACCTCTTCTCTGTGCTCATTCTTCATAGCTTTCAATTCCCTAGTCTTTCAAAGACTTACCTAGTTCTTTAATTACACCCCACGTTCTAGCTTCCACAGGCGTAGATATTCACTGTCCTCTTGGAGAAGTTCAGATGCACCTCTGTATTAGATGACTCCACGCTCCAATGTTGAAACTTTCCTCTTTCTTTCATTTATTTTTATTGAGAGAGAGCGCAGACCAGCCCTTCCTGCCCTTTGAGCTGCGCTGCCCACAACCCCACTGTGTAAACTTAACCTAATCACAGGACAACTTACAATGATCTATTAACCTACTAACTGGTACATCTTTAATAGACAATAGACAGTAGGTGCAGGAGTAGGCCATTCGGCCCTTTGAGCCTGCACTGCCATTCAGTATGATCATGGCTGATCATCCAACTCAGAACCCTGTACTTGCTTTCTCTCCATACCCCCGATCCCTTTAGTCCCAAGGGCCATATCTAACTCCCTCTTAAACATAGCCAATGAACTGGCCTTAACTGTTTCGTGTGACAGAGAATTCCAAAGATTCACCACTCTCTGTGTGAAGAAGTTTCTCCTCATCTCGGTCCTAAAAGGCTTCCCCTTTATCCTTAAACTGTGACCCCTCATTCTGGACTTCCCCAACATTGGGAACAATTTTCCTTCATCTAGCCTGTCCAATCCCTTTAGAATTTTATACGTTTCAATAGATCCCCCCTCAGTCTTCCAAATTCCAGCGAGTATAAGCCTAGTCGATCCAGTCTTTCTTCATATGAAAGTTCTGCCATCCCAGGAATCAATCTGGTGAACCTTCTTTGTACTCCCTCTATGGCAAGAATGTCTTTCCTCAGATTAGGGGACCAAAACTGCACACAATACACCAGGTGGGGTCTCACCAAGACCTTTTACAACTGCAGTAGAACCTCCCTGCTCCTGTACTCAAATCCTCTTGCTATGAATGCCAACATACCATTTGCCTTTTTCACCGCCTGCTGGACCTGCATGCCCACCTTCAATGACTGGTGTACAATGACACCCAGGTCTCGTTGCACCTCTCCTTTTCCTAATTGGCCACCGTTCAGATAATAATCTGTTTTCCTGTTCTTGCCACCAAAGTGGATAACCTCACATTTATCCACATTAAATTGCATCTGCCATGAATTTGCCCACTCAGCTAACCTATCCAAGTCACCCTGCATCCTCTTAGCATCCTTCTCACAGCTAACACTGCCACCCAGCTTCGTGTCATCCGCAAACTTGAAGATGCTGCATTTAATTCCCTCATCTAAATCATTAATATATATTGTAAACAACTGGGGTTCCAGCACTGAGCCTTGCGGTACCCCACTAGTCACTGCCTGCCATTCTGAAAAGGTCCCATTTACTCCCACTCTTTGCTTCCTGTCTGCCAAGCAATTCTCTATCCACATCAATACCATACCCCAATACCGTGTGCTTTAAGTTTGCGCACTAATCTCCTGTGTGGGACCTTGTCAAAAGTCTTTTGAAAATCCAAATATACCACATCCACTGGTTCTCCCCTATCCACTCTACTAGTTACATCCTCAAAAAGTTCTATAAGATTCGTCAGACATGATTTTCCTTTCACAAATCCATGCTGAATTTGTCCGATGATTTCACCTCTTTCCAAATGTGCTGTTATCACATCCTTGATAACTGACTCTAGCATTTTCTCCACCACTGATGTCAGGCTAACTGGTCTATAATTCCCCGGTTTCTCTCTCCCTCCCTTTTTAAAAAGTGGGGTTACATTAGCCACCCTCCAGTCCTCAGGAACTAATCCAGAATCTAAAGAGTTTTGAAAAATTATCACTAATGCATCCACTATTTCTTGGGCTACTTCCTTAAGCACTCTGGGATGCAGACCATCTGGCCCTGGTGATTTATCTGCCTTTAATCCCTTCAATTTACCTAACACCACTTCCCTACTAACATGTATTTCCCTCAGTTCCTCCATCTCACTAGACCTTCGGTCCCTTGCTATTTCCGGAAGATTATTTATGTCCTCCTTAGTGTAGACAGAACCAAAGTAGTTATTCAATTGGTCTGCCATGTCCTTGTTCCCCACGATCAATTCACCTGGTTCACCTGGCGCACAGACAACATACATGGTCAAGATTCAATTTTCAAAATTATTTATTGTTGTTCTTCAGCACATGAGTGGAGAGGAAAATGAAGTGATGACTACTCCTGATCTAATGCAGCATAAAAATACAATAAGCATAAAATGCAATTCAAAAATTAAACACAATAAATACAAATTTAAAAGCATTAAAAATAATATATAAAAAGGCAGATCTGAGCCGAGGCAGAGTCGAGGCCGTGGGGGCCCAGGCCCGAAAGGGAGTAACAAGACAATATTTGGTCGGTGTAAACGCTAAAGGGTCAGGGTGTCTGGGCCAGAGGTAAGGCACAGACCAGTTTTCAGCTCACTGCTCGGTAAGGTTTACTCAACTCTACGCTGAGGCTGTGGCCTGCATCTAATGGGCTTCTGGGCCATCTGCAGTGATGACCGGCTTCATGGCTGTGAACTCACTTTCGTGAACTTCAGTTCTGAATGCTATTTATTTACTTTTTATTGCTTGCACAACTTTTGTTCTTTTTTTTTTGGACTTTGGTTGTTCAATCCTTTTTAATAGGCCCCATTGGGTTTCTTTGTTTTGTGGCTGTCTGCAAGGAGATGAATCTCATTGTCATATATGGTATACGCACTTTGACAATAAATTTACTTTGGTCCATAAAACACAATCCGTCCATGCATATAACAGTTACTGTACATTGTATCTGCATAAAGTGATGATAGGTGACATGAATGTAGTGATGATGGGGGTTGGTGGGGTGGGTTAAAGAGTGGAGGTGTTCATCAGCCTGACAGCTTCGAGAAAGTAGCAGATCTTGGGTCTAGTTGTCCTGTGTGGAATCTGCGTAGCCTCTTCCCTGATGGGAGTGGGACAAATAATCCATAAGCAGGTGGATGGAATCCTTCATGATTTTGCTGGCCTTTTCCAGGTCCTTTGTTTATATATGCCCCTGAGTGTTGGTAAGCTGGTATCAGTGACATGTTGGACAGTTTTTAACTACCCATCGTAGAGCCATCCTGCCACCACAAAGCAGTTTCACTCCATGCAGTAATGCAGAATATTAGGGTGCTCTCTCCCCACTGCACATCTGCAGAAGGTCGTGAGTATAGAGGTGCGTAGATCAGATCTCTTCAGCCTCCTTAGAAAGTCGAGGCATTGGTGAGCTTTTTTGACTGTGGAGGATGTGTTCCGGGACCATGAGGTGGGCATTCCCTAGGAGTCAGCAGGTGCTTGCGGTCCCCACTCCCGTGCAGTCGATGTGAAGAGAAGTGTGAGGGAGGTGGTATTCCAGACACAGGTTGCAATATCTGGAAAAAGGAGGAGCCAGTGGCTCGACCTCATTAGGAGCTTGATAAGATTCGTCTGTGTGACCAACGACACTTCCAACTTTCTACAAGTGGACAGTGGAGGGACTGGTTGTGTCATCGTCTGGTATGAACCATCCAATGCACAGAATTGTAAGAGGCTGCAGAAGGCTGGTCATCCCCACCATTGAGGACATTCTCAAGAAGCCGCGGCTCAAGAAAGTGGCATCCATCATTCTGGCCCCTCACCATCTGGAACGTGACTTCTTCTTGTTACTGCCAACAGGGAGAAGGTAACAGGGGCCAAAGACCCACACTCAATGATTCAGAAACAGCATTTTTATTTCCACCATCAGATTTCTCAATGGTCCATGAACACTGCCTCATTATTCCTGTTTCCATTTATATTTTGCACTGTTTATTTTGTAACTTACAGGTTTTATTTCTTGCACCGCACCTCAAAGCAACAACCTTTACATCAGGTATCAGAGATAATGAACTGGCTGTGAGCTTGTAGTCACTGGAATTTAGAAGAACAAGGAGAAGATCTCATTGAGAGATATTGAATATTGAAAGGCCTAGATAGAGTGGACATGGAGAGGAGGTTTTGTATAGTGAGGAGACTAGACCAGAGTGTTCAGCCTTAGAGTATAACAATGTTCCTTTAGAACAGAGATGTGGAAGAATATCTTTAGCCAAAGGGTGGTAAATTTGTGGAATAATCGCCACAGATGGCTGTAAAGGCTAAGTCATTGGATATACTTAAAGTGGAGGTTGATAGGTCCTTGATTAGTAAGAATGTCAAAGGTTACGGGGAGAAGGCTGGAGAATAGGGTTGAGATGGGTAATAAATCAGACATGATGGAACGGTGGAGCAGACATGATGGGCTGAATGGCCAATTCTGCTCCTATTTCTTATAGTCTGACCAAGTCCTACAAAAAGTAGTGGATGCAGCTCAGTCCATCATGGGTAAAGCTCTCCCCACCTTTGAGCACATCCATATGGAGCGTTAACCACTGGTGGCACAGTGACATCAGTGCCAGACTCCGGAGCGAAGGTTCTCGGGTTCAAATCCAATCGAGCTGCTCCCGGACACGCTTTCCATCTGTGCCGGGTTGAGAGTCGAGCTCGCAGCTCAACCTTGTAAAAAAAACCCAACTGCGCTGAGAGAAGGTCGTGGGGGACCACTCATGGAATCTTTCCTCCAAGCCAACCACTTGAAAAAAAGAGTGGTCGTCGAGGCTCTGGCAGAATTTGGCACACACACAAAAAAAAATATGGAGCATTGCATCATTGACCCCCCCACCACCCAGGTCATGCTCTTTTCTCACTAGAAGGTACTCGAGCCTCAGGACTCAAACTAGCAGATTCTGGAACAATTATTATCCCTCAACCATCAGGCTCTTGAACCAAAAGGGTAACTTCACTTGCTCCATCACGAAACTGTTTCCACAACCTATGGACTCACTCTCAAGGACTTCTCATATAATCTTCTTGATGTTTATTGCCTACATATTTATTGTTATTATTTCTTTTTTTCATATTTATAGTTTCTTGTCTTTTGCACATTGGTTGGTCTCTTTCATTGATTCTGTTATAGTTACTGGATTTATTGAGTATGCTCACAAGAAAATGAATCTCAGGATTGTATGGGATGACATGCTGTATATGTGCTTTGATATGAAATTTACTTTGAGCTTTGAATGTTGGTCTTATGGTCTAAATCTGATTCTGATTCTCAGGAATTCACCTGCTGTATTTCCTTTGGACTGCCTCGCTATTTTATAATTTCTTAGGTAAGGCAAGCAGAACTGTGTATACTATTCCAGACAGTCTCACTGACACCCTGTGCAACTGTAGCAAAACTACTCCAACCCCTATGTCATGAAGGTCAATATGCCATTTGCCTTCTTAAGTACTTGATGTCACATTTGCTAACTTCTGTGACATATGCATAAGAACCCTGTCCTCTCCTCTTTTGGTGTCTCTCCCTATTTGGATAATAATCTTAATTGGCTGCAGTCTACCATCGCTGCAGGACTTGTATGTGTTGAGGAAAAGAAGTGGGCAGGAAAAATGATTGTAGACACTATCCACCCTGCAAACTGCTTTTTTCAAAAGTTCCCTTCTGGAAAGTTCCAGAGGATTACAAAAATAAAAACTTCACCCTGTCTTAAAATTTCTTCCCCCAAGCAGTTGATCTGATCAACCATTCTAGTTAACCGCCAGCCCCTCTATCTATTAACCGCGTCACTGCACTTTAAACCACTTTTTAAAATGCTGTTTACATTGTAAATACATACTGGTATTTATGTATTTATGCACATTTTAATCCATATCCATCCTGTAATCTTTAAAGTTCAAATTTCTAAGTAAAATTTATTATCAGAGTACATACGTGTCACCACATAGTACTTAGTACATCTATAGAACAGTTAAAAATAGCACCAATGTACATCGGTGACTCTCTGCGGCTGCAGAAAATTGTACCAGTTTTAATTACATTTTTATATAATTCTTTATTCTCATAATTATTGAATGCATGTCATGCCAACACATGGCAGGAAAATCCTATCCTGCCTAATTACATTCACGTAACCAATTAACCGACTAGTCCTTACGTCTTTTTGGAATGTGGGAGGAAAGCGAAGCAGCTGGAGGAAGCCCATGCATTCATGGGGAGAACGTGTAAGCTCCTTACAGACCATGGTGGAATTGAACCCTGGTCGATGGCACTGTCATAGCCTTACACTAATCTCTATGCTACTGTGCTGCCCCAAGTTGTGTTCCTTCTTGTAAAAATGTTGTGTAATTTCTGTTTAACTTTTGTTTTCCTTGTGAATACTCCTGATCCAATGCAAAGCAGCACACCCAAAATGCTGGCGGAACTCAGCAGGTCAGGCAGCGTCCATGGACGTGTGCAGTTGAAGTTTCAGGCCGAGACCCTTCTTGATGCAAAATGCCTGTGGCGGTGCTACAATTGTTTTTCGTTGTTTCTGTGCACGCACCTACTTCAGCGGCATGGTGGTGTAGTGGTTAGCACAACGCTTTACAGTTCCAGCGACCTGGGTTCAGTTCCTGCAGCTGTCCGTAAGGAGTTTGCACTTTCTCCCCCTGACTGCGTGGGTTTCCTCTGGGTGCTCCGGTTTCCTCCCACAGTCCAAAGACTTACCGGCTGGTCAGTTAATTGGTCATTATAAATTGTCCCGTAATTAGGCTAGGATTAAATCCGGGGTAATCGATTGGCGTGTCTCGAAGGGCCAGAAGGGCCTATTCCGCTCTGTATATTGCAACAAACTCAAGTTTGACTCCGAGAAACTTAGATTGCTTTCTCTCAAATGTTGGAAGCTCAGAGAGATCTGACAGAGGTTTATCAATTCATGAGAGGCATATGGGGAAGATGTGTTGGCACGTGGCCAAGTGGTTAAGGTGTTCATCTAGTTATCTGATGGTCACTAGTTCAAGCCTTGGCTGAGGCTTGCGTGTGAGTCCTTGCACAAGGCACTTAACAACACACTGCTCTGCAACGACACCGGTGCCAAGCTGCTCGGGTCCTAATGCCCTTCCCTTGGACAACATCGGTGGTATGGAGAGGGGAGACTTGCAGCTTGGGCAACTGCCGGTCTTCCATTAAAAAAAACCTTGCCCAGGCTTGTGCCCTGGAAACTTTCCAAGCTGCAAATCCATGGTCTATCGAGACTAACGGAGGCCTACTACTACATATAGGGAAGATGGTTAGAGTCTTTTGCCCAGGGTAGAAATATTAAGCACTAAAGAACATGGCTTTAAAATGGTGGGGAGGAGTTTAAAAGAGATGTGTAGGGTAATTTTGTTTTTATCCAGAGAGGTACAGTACTGTATATTGTTTAAAATAGGCAAGGGGTGGTGAAACAGAAATACGAATACTTAGCTTTGTATTCACTCTGTAGTATTTAGTTTTATTTGGTAGCTGGAAAGATATAACATACAGTATGGTGCAGAAGTCTCAGACACCCTCACTATATACAGCATGTACCTAAGATTTCTAGATAGTTCTCTAGCTATAGAGTCATAGAGTCTTAGAAAAGTACAGCTCAGAAACAGGTCCTTTGGCTCATCTAGTTCTTGTTGAAACTATTCAAAATGCCCACTCCTATCAATTTGCACTGGGACCATAGGCCTCTCTACCCCTCTACCACCCATGTACCTATCTAAACTTGACATAAACATTGAAATCGAGCTCGCATGCACCACTTGTGCTGGCAGCTCTTTCCACAATCACGCGGTCCTCTGAGTGAAGAAGTTCCCCTCATGATCCCCTTAAACTTTTCACCTTTCACCCTTAACCCAAGACTTCAGTTGTAGTCCCTCCCATCTGGAACGTGCTGCCAGATCAGTAGCATAAAGTGTAATTTGCTAACTAGAAAGACTTTGTATACAGTATGGTGCAGAAGCCTTAGGCATCCTAGCTATACATATGTGTCGAAGACTTTTGCACAGTAGAGTAGGTAACTGAAACGTGCTGCCAGGGGTGGTGGTGAATGCAAGAGCGGAGTTTAGCAGACATTTAGACTAGTACATGAACATTCAAAGAATGGAGGGCATGTAAGAGCAGATAGGTTTTGTGCAAGCTGGCATCATAGAAAGAATAGACTTTGTTGGCCAAAGGGACTGAGGTTGAGCTGTACTGTTTTAAGTTCTATGCAAGCAAGCCAACATTCCTGCAGAGACCTGCCTTTCTCACTGACTAAATGGTTGACTGGTTAAAGGCTTTCATTTCAATAAGAAGGGGAAAACAATTGCTATCTTGCCTGTGAGCTATTTACGCAAATGGAGCTTTCACACCTCTTGCTTGTGATGGAGCCTATCCGACCACTCACTCAGTTACCATCAACTCTGCAAGCCTTCATGGTGAGAACCTGACTAGGAACTTGCAAATACCACAGTTTTGTTTACCATGTTGTGGTTTGACCCTAACCCGATTCTGACCAGTGAATGAAAACCATGAAAGAAAACTGCAAATGTCGGAAGCCTGAAACAAAAAGAACAAATATTGGAAGAAACTCAGCTGGCCAGGTCAGAATCTGTGGAGGGAGATCCTTCATCAGAATTAATAAAGGAATTACATCTTGCTTGGATGCTAATTGATCTGCTGAGCTTTTAAGGATCAAAGATTAACTTGCTTCACCATACATACTTGCAAGTTTTAGGAATTTGCTGTAGTGTGTTGGTCTGGTATGCAATAAAACAATGTTCAAAGTTCAAAGTAAACTTATCAAAATGCACAACTCTACATCACTATATACTGAGATTCAGTTTCTTGTGGGTATTCAGAATAGAATGTGTCTTTTACATGTTAACTCTCTGCAAAAGGACATTTTGGTCTAAAAATATTTAGCAGGTGACAAAAACATTTGCATTTGACTCTTGTCACTGCAAGATGTTCCGAACTGCACTTCAGTCAATTAAACGAAGAGGAAGAAAGGATGCCTGTTACTCTTTTGGCATTTTGGGCTGCAGAGGATGTCCTCCATTTCTGTCTGTCCTTGGCCATCAGAACCAATTTTGGTCTTGGTCTTACCAGTGTTCAGGGATTCTTTCATCATGCCATTAGCTTGCTTTTGGTTTTCACTACTGTCAAGCATGCAGATCCCAGGTGGAGCCTCAGGAATACCATTGCATTCAGATGTAAAACAACTCTTCATTGCTGTTTCCCTAACAATTTTGTTTAACCAGTCAGGGTTGTTAGCCCTAAGCTGAACCCCCAAACTCTGGAGAACCAGTGGACCACTCTTAGTCTGGCTTCTTCCCTTTGCTCTGTTTGGCATGGGTGACCCTACCAAGAGTCAAAGCTCAAGACCCTGACTCCAGCCAACATAGGTCTCCAGGTCACTGAAGTACGCAAGCCTTCAAGCCCTACTGCAAGGTTGTGGTCTTCTTGGAGGCAATTAAATGAAGTTTCTCCTGTAACGTGTGAACATTTGCTGGTAGTTTTCAAAGATGCCTGTTGCATGAATCATAGATTCAGACAACATGGAAAAAGGTCCTTCCACCTGTTATGTCCATACAGCCATCAGGTGCCCATCTAGATTCATAGGGTCAGAGAGCACTACAGCACCGAAACAGACTCATAGGACTATCTAATCCATGCTGAACTATTCTTCTGCCTAGTCCCATCTACTCAAACCTGGACCTCAACCCTCCATACCTCTCTCATCTATATTTCTCTTACTTTCTGGTTGTGATACTTAGTTGCCAACAACCCACAAAAGGGAATCATCAAATTGTCAAGCCTGTGAGAAATTTGTGTTAAAATGAGACAATTCTTCTAATCTCACGAGAATATTAGCTCCATCTGTTTAATTCCTCCTCAAACCAAAGTTCAAGCTCAAAGAGAAATTCATTATCAAAGTCACAACATACTATCCTGAGATTCATTTTTTGTGAGTATTGAGAGATTGCGAGCAGATACAAAGAAACACAAAAGAATCAATGAAAACGATACACAAACAAAGATGGATAACAAACCCAAAGTGCAAAGGAAAACAAACTGTGCAAGTATGAAATAATCAAACAATAAATAATAATAACAAAGTTGTTGTGATGGGAGATTTTAATGTCCCAAGTATTGATTGGCATCTCCCAAGAGCGAGGGGTTTAGATGGGGTGGAGTTTGTTAGGTGTGTTCAGGAAGGTTTCCCGACAAGAGGAGAGGCTGTACTTGATTTTGTATTGGGAAATGAACCTGGTCAGGTGCCAGATCTCTCAGTGGGAGAGCATTTTGGAGATAGTGATCACAATTCTATCTCCTTTACCATAGCATTGGAGAGAGATAGGAACATACAAATTAGAAAAGTGTTTAATTGGAGTAAATGGAATTATGAGGCTATCAGGCAGGAAATTGGAAGCTTAAATTGGAAACAGGTGTTCTCAGGGAAAATTACAGAAGACATGTAGTAAATAGGGGATATTTGTGTAGAGCTCTGTATAGGTACTTTCCAATGATACAGGGATGTAATGGTAGGGTACAGGAACCGTGGTGTACAAAGGTTGTAATAAACCTAGTCAAGAAGAAAAGAACAGCTTACAAAAGGTTCAGAGAGCTAGGTAATGTTAGAGATCTAGAAGATTATAAGGCTACTAGGAAGGAGTATAAGAAGGAAATTAGGAGAGCCAGAAGGGGCCATGAGAAGTCCTTGGTGGGCAGAATTAAGGAAAACCCCAAGGCATTCTATAGATATGTGAAGAGCTAGAGGATAAGACGTGAAAGAATAGGACCTGTCAAGTGTGACAGTGGATAAATGTGTATGGAACTGGAGGAAATAGCAGAGGTACTTAATGAATACTTTACTTCAGTATTCACTATGGAAAAGGATCTTGGTAATTGTAGTGATGACTTGCAGCGAACTGAAAAGGTTGAGCATGTAGATATTAAGAAAGAGGATGTGCTAGAGCTTTTGGAAAGCATCAAGCCAGATAAGTTGCCGGGATTGGATGAGATGTACCCCAGGCTACAGTGGGTGGCAAGGGAGGAGATTGCTGAGCCTCTGTCGATGATCTTTACATCATCAATGGGGACGGGAGAGGTTCTGGAGGATTGGAGGGTTGCAAATGTTGTTCCTTTATTCAAGAAAGGGAGTAGAGATAGCCCAGGAAATTATAGACCAGTGAGTCTTACCTCAATGGTTGGTAAGTTGATGGAAAAGATCCTGAGAGTCAGGATTTATGAACATTTATAGAGATATAATATGACTAGGAGTAGTCAGCATGGCTTTGTCAAGGGCAGATCATGCCTTACGAGCCTGACTGAATTTTTTGAGGATGTGAATAAACACATTGATGAAGAACAACACAAGGAAATCTGCAGATGCTGGGAATTCAAGCAACACACACAAAATGCTGGCGGAACGTAACAAGCTAGGCAGCATCTATAGGGAGAAGTGATGTCGACGTTTCGGGCCGTGACCCTTCATCAGGAGTAACTGAAAGGAAAGATAGTAAGAGATTTGAAAGTAGGAGGAGGAGGGGAAAATGCGAAATGATAGGAGAAGACTGGAGGGGGTGGGGTGAAGCTGAGAGCCAGACAGGTGATTGGCAAAAGGGATACAGAGCTAGAGAAGGGAAAGGATCATGGGATGGGAGGCCCTCGGAGAAAGGAAGAGGGAGGGGAGCACCAGAGGGAGATGGAGAACAGGCAGAGTGATGGGCAGAGAGAGAGAGAAAAAAAAACTAAATATATCAGGGATGGGGTAAGAAGGGGAGAGCATTAATGGAAGTTAGAAAAGTCAATGTTCATGCCATCAAGTTGGAGGAACAACACCTTATATACTGGCTGGGTAGCCCCCAACCTGATGGCATGAATATTGACTTCTCTAACTTCCGTTAATGCCCCACCCCTTCTTACTCCATCCCTGATATATTTAGTTTTTTTTCTTTCTCTGCCCATCACTCTGCCTGTTCTCCATCTCCCTCTGGTGCTTCCCTCCCCCTTTTTTTCTCTGTAGGCCTCCCGTCCCATGATCCTTTCCCTGCTCTAGCTCTGTATCCCTTGTGCCAAATATCTGTCTGGCTCTCAGCTCCACCCCACCCCCTCCGGTCTTCTCCTATCATTTCGCATTTTCCCCTCCCCATCCTACTTTCAAATCTCTTACTATCTTTCCTTTCAGTTAGTCCTGACGAAGGGTCTTGGTCCGAAACATCGACATCGCTTCTCCCTATAGATGCTGCCTGGCTTGCTGCGTTCCACCAGCATTTTGTGTGTGTTACATTAATGAAGAAAGAGCAGTAGATGTAGTGGATATGGATTTCAGCAAGGCATTTGATAAGGTACCCCATGTAAAGGCTTATTGAGAAAATAAGGAGGCATGGGATCCAAGGGAACATGGCTTTGTGGATCCAGAACTGGCTTGCCCACAGAAGGCAAAGAATGGTTGTAGACAGGTCATACTCTGCATGGAGGTCGGTCACCAGCCGTGTTCCTCAGGGGTCTATTCTGGGAACCTTACTCTTCGTGACTTTTATAAATGACCTGGATGAGTAAGTGAAGGGGTGGGTTAGTAAGTTTGCTGATGACTCAAAGGTTAGAGGTGTTGTGGATAGTGTGGAGGGCTGTCAGAGGTGACAGCGGGACATTGATAGGATGCAAAACTGGGTTGAGAAGTGGCAAATGGAGTTCAACCCAGATAAGTGTGAGGTGGTTCATTTCGGTAGGTCAAATATGATGGCAGAATATAGTATTAATGGTAAGACTCTTGGTAGTGTGGAGGATCAGGGAAATCTTGGGGTCTGAGTCCATATGACGCTCAAAGCCACTGCGCAGGTTGATTCTGTGGTTAAGAAGGTGTACGGTGTATTGGCCTTCATCAATTGTGGAATTGAATTTAGGAGCTGAGAGGTAATGTTGCAGCTATGTAGGACCCTGGTCAGACCAAACTTGGAGTACTGTGCTCAGTTCTGGTTGCCTCACTACAGGAAGGATGTGGAAGCCATAGAAAGGGCGCAGGGGAGATTTACAAGGATGTTGCCTGGGTTGGGGAGCATGCCTTATGAGAGTAGGTTGAGTGAACTCGGCCTTTTCTCCTTGGAATGAAGGAGGATGAGAGGTGACCTGATAGAGGTGTACAAGATGATGAGAAGCATTGATCATGTGGATAGTCAGAGGCTTTTTCCCAAGGCTGACGTAGTTGCCGCAAAAGGACGTGGGTTTAAGGTGCTGGGGCGTAGGTACAGAGAAGATGTCAGGGTTAAATTTTTTACTCAGAGAGTCGTGAGTGCATGGAATGGGCTGCAAACAATGGTGGTGGAGGTGGATATTATAGGGTCTTTTAAGAGGCTTTTTTATAGGTACATGGAGCTTAGTAAAATAGAGGACTATAGGTAAGCCTAGTAATTTCTGAGGTAGAGACATGTTCGGCATAACTTTGTGGGCCGAAGGGCCTGTATTGTGTTGCAGGTT
Source organism: Hypanus sabinus (assembly GCF_030144855.1). NCBI lineage: Eukaryota > Metazoa > Chordata > Chondrichthyes > Myliobatiformes > Dasyatidae > Hypanus > Hypanus sabinus. The sequence continues at coordinate 17,505,080 of NC_082708.1, forward strand.
TTCTATGTTCTATGTTCTAAATAAATAAACAAATAATATTGAGAACATGAGTTGTAAAGTCCTTGACAGTGAGTCAATAGATTGTGGAATTAGTTCAGAGTTGAGGTCAGTGATGTTTTCCATGCTGATGAAGGAGCCTGGTGTTTGAGGGGTAATAAACTGTTCTTGAACCTGGTGGTGTGGGTCCTGAGGCTCATGTACCATCTTCCTGATGCAGCAGCGAGAAGAGAGCATGGTCTGGATGGTGGAGATGCCTAATAATGGAGGTTGCTTTCTTGTGGCAGTATTCCTTGCCCTCCCCCACCCCCCCCCCATTGGTTAGAGTCGACTATGGGTGTTGTGCCCCAACTCTCTAGGCGATACGTATGCCAAGGCAGTACGATATGGAGTGCACCTGTCATGTAGCAGGCATCCCCTCCCCACACAGCTGATGAATCCAAAGGACCAGCAGAGACCAACACAGTTTGGCACCAGTCATCACAGGAGTTGCCAGTCAGCGTCGAAGTCAATGTAGGAACCCCAATTCCGTATTTCCTCAGGGTTTATAAGTACATATATGTTACCATATAGAACATAGAACAGCACAACACGGGAATAGGCCTTTCAGCCCTCAGTGTTGTGTCAAACCAATCAAACTAATAATCAAATGGCCAACCAAACTAATCTCTTCTGCCGACACAAAACCCATATCCTTCCACTATTCCTCACATTCACGTGTCTATTTGAACATTTCTTATAAGCCTCTCCAGTAACTTCTCTGCAACTGATATGAGACTCACCGGTCTATAGTTTCCAGGTTCCACTCTTGAATAATGGAGCCACATTAACTATTTGGTAGATCATCTGGATCTTGCCTGTAACTACAGAGGACAAGCAGATATTGGTCAAAGCCCAGCAATCTCTTCTCTTGTCTCTCTCCATAATCTGGGATATATCCCATCAGGCCCTGGGGATTTATCCACTTTAATGCCCTTTAAGAGACCCAACGCTACCTCCTCCTTTACCCCAAAATGCCTGAGCAAATCAATATGCTCTGCACTGATCTCCCACTCCCCCAAGCCCTTCTCCTTGGTAAACACTGAGGTAAAGTACTCATTAAGGACCTCACCCACATCTTCCGCATCCAGGCAAATTCTCCCCTCACAGTAGAACAAAGATCTGTGATAAATATGTTGGAATGGACGTGCTGTGCTCACTGTCTCAATTATGTGACTATGACACCTTGAAATCCTGTTTATTCATTCTTTCAAAAGTATCAATTCTTGTGAAAAGCAAATGGTTTTCACAGGTTTTCAAACCTGTGATTTTCTAGTTACACTTTTCATCACAAGCACTGTCACCTTGAAATAACCACTGCTGATGCATCGGAGCAGGCAAAAAAAAAATCACTTAAGTATAAAAGAACCAGACTCAATGGGCCAAATAGCCTAATTCTGCTCCTATGTCGTATGATCTCATGGAGATAATGGAAGTATGAAATTAAATGAGAAAATCCTGGAAATGCCCAGCGACGCTTGTCGAGAGGGTAAACGCAAGCTTGCATTACAGCACACTGTTACCTTTCAGAATTGGAAGTAGCAAGAGACTCAGACAAGTTTTGACGTGTAGAAAAAGGCAGAGGACCGTTGAGAGCGTGTCGGGGTTGTGGCAAGGTGCCAGTGGGAGGTGTTGGTGAAGGAAAGAATCAAATGAAAGGTTTGTATCTGTGTGCAGAGTAGGAGGTACTGAATGATACAAGGATATCTTCAAGGAGCAGTGTCTCAGAAAGGCAGCATCCATTATTGACCTCCAGCACCCAGGGCATGGCCCTTTCTCAATGTTACCATTTGGTAGGAGATACAGAAGCCTGAAGGCACACACTCAGCAATTCAGGAACAGCTTCTTCCCCTCTGCCATCCGATTCCTAAATGGACATTGAACCCATGAACACTACTTCACTTTATATATATATAATTTCTGTTTTTGCATGATTTTTAATCTATTTAATATATGTATACTGTAATCGATCTATTTATTTATTTATTTATCTATCTATCTATTTATTTATTTATTGTTATTTTTATTATTATTTTATTATTTTTTTCTTCTTCTATATTATGCATTGTATTGAACTGCCTAGTTAACAAATTTCATGATACATCCCAGTTATAATAAACATGATTCTGATTCTGAAGCTTAAAATGCACAAAAAGAAAGAGAAAATGGATTTACATCAGATCTAATCATCAAATCTAGCAAATTAATTTATCCAGTTATCTAATCTGGCTTGTCTGTCTGCTATTACCATTGCTTTTAGGTGAGAAAGTCTTGTGACTCAGCAAACTCAGATAAGCTCTGACTAGCACACCAACTTTGTCTGTCTGCATCCCGTTCCCTTTTTGGTTCCTTGTCATGTTGCTGAGAGATAAACTTTCTCACTCTCATGTTAGCAGAAGATCTTTAACTATCTGCTGAGTTTTTAGAATGCAGTTGACCCACTGGGTGGTGAAAGGTCTCAATGCAGCGCATACTGGTCTCATGTTAGGGTGTAACAGCATTGTTGAGTAGTCCATAAAACCAACCCAAACACTGCAATTACTTAGAAAGTGTTGTAAGTTATTAATTCTTATGGCAACCTACATTCAGTAGTCCACTTTATTAGGTGCACCTGTATACCTGATTCTGAATGGAAGTATCTAATCAGCCAGTCATGTGGCTGCAAGTCAACGCATGAAAGCATGCAGACATGGTCAAGAGGTTCAGCTATTGTTCGGGCCAAACATCAGAATGAGGAAGAAATGTGATCTCAGTGACTTTGATGTAGATTGATGGCTCTTGTGGCTAAAGGGATCGGGGGTATGGAGAGAAAGTAGGTACAGGGTTCTGAGTTAGATGATCAGCCATGATCATACTGAATGGCGGTGCAGGCTCGAAGGGCCAAATGGCCTACTCCTGCACCTATTTTCTATGTTTCTAATGATTGTTGGTGCCAGACGGGTTGGTTAAAGTGATGAACTGCCGACGGGGTTTTCCACACACAACAGTCTCTAGAGTTTACAGAGAATGGTGCGAGAAACAAAAAAAATGCAGTAAGCGGCAAAAAGGCCTTGTTAATGAGAGAGCTCAGAGGAGAATGGCCAGATTAGTTCGAGCTGACAGGAAGGCAGCAGTCAGTAACTCAGGTAACCACACGTTACAACACTGCTGTGCAAAAGAGCATGTCTAAAAGCACACAAGGTACTGGAGGAATTTTGGTGAAGGGTCTCAGCCCAACATATTGACTGTTTATTCCTTTTCATAGATGCTGTCTGAACTACAGAATTTGTGAGTCTTACTCTTAGACAGGCACTTGGATGATAGAAAAATGGAGGGCTATGTAGGAGGGAAGGGTTAGATTGATTTTAGAGTAGGTTATAAATCTGACACAACATTGTGAGCCAAAGGACCTGCATTCTCCTGTACTGTTCTATGTTCAGTATATAAAAGGGAATGAATTAAAACAATGAAAAAGTGGACAAAAAAAAAGAAATATTTATATTTAAGTTAATTTATCCTCTCCTCTAATCAACTGCAATGCCAAACTTTACCCTTGCTCCAATTGTTCTGTCTTCTTCCCTCCCTCCTGAGGTGCAAATAGAGTACATACCTTCGGGCATTTCATGTCCTGAGGACATCTTGGAGTCACTCACAGCCTTTTTGATACGTGACGAATGTTACGATCTAGAAAATATATCCTCTGCCCCAGAATCGATGTTCTGAAGGACAGTGTGAAACTTTGAGAGAAAGGGGAAAATCAGTCATTTTCCTCCAAACCACTAGGTGGACCCAGATGTATCAATATCACACACTTCAGCCAATGATGGGCATATCTCAAAGATGCATCTCTTTCAGTATGTACCAAAGAACTTTTCAGGCAATAAAACATTTTTCAGTAAACTCACAGACACAATGGAGCAACCACAACTAAACAGTTAGTCCCAGAAATTATGCACGTTTTATTCCATATCTGTATTTTAGCCTCTAATTTTATTTTTATATAATTCTTTAATATTTATAATTCCTCAATCTTCCAAAAGATTGTAGGGTTGCAGGATTGCAGGAGATTGGGACTGAGAGGGACGCAGATCAACCATGAAGAAATGGTGGAGCAGGCTCAATGGGCCAAATGGCCTACTTCTGCTCCTATACTCTGACAGGTTAAAGAAAATTGTGTTGTAGGGTTTGGAGGCTTGTGTGCCACAATGACCCAGAGCCCAATGACTGTTGGCTTTATGCTTTGGCTCTTGGTAGGGTCACCCATGTCAAGCAGGTCGAAGGGTAGAGGCCAGAGTAAGAGTGGTCCACTGGGCCTCCAGGTTCAGGGGATCCTCTCAGGGCTAACGACCCTGACTGGAAAAAACAAAATGGTTACGGAAACAGCAATGAAGAATCCTTCTACATCTGAGTGCAATGGTCTTCCTGAGCCTTGCATGACTGAGAGTAGCGGAAACTGAGAGGAAGCCACTGACACTTTTAAGGAAACCCTGAACACCACCAAAGACGGAGGACATTCATTGCTGCCCTACGTGTAGCAGGTAGTAAGTAAGCATTGATTTGCCAGGGCATGGAAGGATACAGGGAGAAGGCAGGAGATTGGGACTGAGAGGGATGCAGATCAACCATGAAGAAATGGTGGAGCAGGCTCAATGGGCCAAATGGCCTACTTCTGCTCCTATACTCTGACAGGTTAAAGAAAATTGTTATGGAAACAGCAATGAAAAATCCTAGATCGGTGTGCGACAGAATGGACATAGAGAGATGGAGCATCTTCATTGCTCCCCAAAATGTCGGAGTTGTAATGGGCAGTAAGTAAGTGAGTATGATTACTGAATGTTGTTGTTTTTCATTGGATGTCATACTGACACACCACAGGAAATTCCTCATACATGTAAAATGCGTGTAGTGAATAGATTTCATCCTTGGTCCTTGATCAGTGGTAGAACTTGGTGGCAGCTATTGAGAATATTAAAAAATAAAGAAAAAAAGACTAGTGTAAGGGGAGGCTAGGTGATTAGCTCAGACATAGATGGCTGGAGGGTCTGTTTCTGTGCTCTATGACTTCATTACAGTAAAGAAAGCTGTGAAGTTGCTGTAAGACATCACAAGTTGGTGGCTGTGTTTTTCTTTCGAATAGTTTCTGGAGTCACCAAGTTTAACAAATATGTACCTTGATAATAAATTTACTTGGAACTTTGAACATTGAAGTGCATTTCCCAGCACTGTGTTTCAGTTCTGTATTAGTGTAGGAAGCTTAGAATGAAAATCATGTATATTTCCTGCTAACTTGCACATGTGTGAAGAGACATCTTGTGACAATTTGCAGTCATGTTCTTACTTAATTACTCGGGCCCATCCCCCTGCCCCTTACTGGGGCATAAGCCACTGACAGTAGCTTGTCAGTGTCTTGGGCCAGTCTTTCATGTTGTCTCCAGGTGCAGCCTATCTTCATGGCATATCTCTTCATTTCCAGGGATGAAGTCTTTGGGGCTTCTGTTGCTGTTGTCGCTCTGGGTTTTTATGGGATGGGGAATCTCGCCATGCCCAATCATCCTTCTATCACAGCTGGGACTGTCCATGGCAGAGTTAGCAGTCATGTGCCCCAGCTGCTAATTTTGTTCTTTCAAAAACAAAAGCATCATTGCTTTTGGTTATATAAAATGTTTAGCGCTCAATGCGACATGCAGAGTGGTTGTTGTACTAAACTGTTGGTTAACTCTTAATTTCGAAGCAGCTGTTTCTGCTAGCTGGAAGGAACTCTGTTCTTGCCGGCTATACGCCCTCCATGTACATCTTTGCCACCCGGGGGTCACCCGATTTTACCATTTCGTGAAAGCCTGGAACCTGCCGTACTCCCTTGAGGACATCAGGACAATGACCAGGGACTGCCAAGTCTGTGCTGAGTGCAAACCGCACTTCTACCATCCTGAAAAGGCGCAACTTATCAAAGCCACCCGCCCCTTTGAGCGACTGAGTGTTGACTTTAAGGGCCCCCTTCCCTCCACCGACCGCAATGTCTACTTTCTCAACATTATCGACGAGTACTCGCGGTTTCCCTTTGCCATTCCCTGCCCCGACACCACTACCACATCCGTCATAAAAGCCCTGCACCAGCTCTTCACTCTGTTTGGATATCCCTGCTATATCCACAGTGATAGAGGGTCCTCCTTTATGAGTGACGAGCTGCGCCAGTACCTGCTGGCTAGGGGCATTGCTACTAGTAGGACCACGAGCTATAATCCCTGGGGAAATGGACATGTGGAGAGGGAAAATGCCACAGTGTGGAAGGCCACACTTTTAGCCCTTAAGTCAAAAGGGTTGCCGGTCTCTCGATGGCAGGAGGTCCTCCCTGAGGCACTGCACTCTATCCGCTCTCTGTTATGTACGTCCACCAATGCCACCTCTCACGAGCGCCTATTCTCTTTTCCCAGGAAGTCTGTCACTGGGACCACCCTACCAGTTTGGCTGACGTCCCCAGGGCCAGTGCTGTTCCAGAAACATGTGAGGAGCAATAAATACTCCCCGCTGGTCGAGAGGGTTCACCTTCTACATGCAAACCCCCAGTATGCTTACGTGGTCTTACCTGATGGGCGGGAGGACACAGTCTCCGTCCGCGACCTGGTGCCCACAGGAGCAGCAGACCACTACCCCGAACACTCCACGGTAATTATGAACCCTGTACCCGAGGTGACACCGCGCACACCGAGCCCTACACAGACTCCTCACGACACTCCTATACCGGGCGTCTCGCACGCGTATATACCAGGTGCCTCACACATGCATGAGGGATCACTGACGCCTAGTGGGCTGACACCTCCAGTTAGGCCGGAACTAGCACAACCACCATCTCTGGTGCAATCACCACCGGCACCTGTGCAATCACAGCCAGTGCTACGTAGATCGCAGTGACAGATTCGACCACCTGATAGACTTAAACTGTAAATATACTTGTAACAAACTTCACCCCATGGGGACTCTCTTTTAAAACAAAGGCGGGGTGGATGTGGTGAACTACGTATCCCTGTCTGGACCCCCCCCCCCCCCCACTGACTGCTCCTGTGGCCCTTCCCACTGACCATGGCTCCTCCCATAGACCCCGGTATAAAGGCAATTGAGGCCTGAGCCCTGCCCTCAGTCTCCAGGATGTAGTGTGGTGGTCAATTGCTGCTTGTTCTTTCTTCCAGTCAATAAAAGCTGATATCTCGCCTCCCGTCTCAGAGAGTTATTGACGGTGCATCAAGACCATAGGACACAGGAGCAGGATAGGTCTTTGGGCCCATTGAGTCTGATCTGCTATGTCATCATGACTGATTTATGTTCTCTCTCAACGCTGTTCTCCTGCCTTCTCCCCTTAACGTTTGACACTCTTACTAATCAAGAACCTATCAACCTCTGCTTTAAATTTGCACGATGACTTGGTCTCCACAGCCATCTGTCGCAATGCATTCTGCAGATTCACCTCCCACTGGCTAAGGATATTTCTCCTCATCTCTGTTGCAGCAGTCATTTGAAAGTGAACCAAAACTGCTCAGTAACTGGTTGACACGGTATGACACACTTCAAATAGCAAAGTTCCAAACTTCGATCCTTTATTAAGACACCAGCAAAGACGAACAATGATATAGCAATAAAAAAACTAACAGAACCAGAAGTCGCTATATAACAAAACAAGTGGTCTATTACGGATACAATAGCGATCTAGCGAGAAATTAAGAATCTTAGCAATTTTTTATAGTCAACAAAATTATGTCATCCCGTGGCTCACCCCATGGTTTCAACTCTCAACTAGATTAAACTGACTCAAGCATGAATATGTAACTATACTCATTTACTTCTACCACGCCCCAACTCCCATGACAAAATTAATAAATGTGCATCACCAAATATAACCACAGACAGACAGAAAATAGATACATGGCTTCTACATCTATTCTAAAGAGACATTCTTCTGCTCTGAGGGTGTGCTCTCTGGTTCTAGATTCTCACTAGAAGGACACTTCATGTTTATTTTATATTCAACATTTGGTAATTTTCAGTGAGATCCTTCCTCTCACAGTATGACATCTTGTTACAATCACCAGTCATATTCCCCAACTGTTTATTTTCCTCTTTCAAAATCAAAACCATTTTTTATTTCTAACAAAAATGTTTAAGGCTTAATGCCACATGCAGAGTGATTGTTGCACCAAACTGCTGATTAACTCCTTAACTATTTCTAAACAGCTCCACACGGTGATCTGTAAGAACTCTTTCAGAATCAGAATCAGGTTTAATATCACCAGCATATGTTGTGAATTTTTTTAACTTTACAGCAGCAGTACAATGCAATACATGATAAATAAATATAGAGAAAAAAACGGAGTTAGATTAGTATATATATGACTATTAAATAGTTAATTTAAAATGTAGTGCAAAAAAAAGACAAATAAAAAAGTAGTGAGGTAGTAATTATGGGTTCAATGCCCATTTAGGAATCGGATGGCAAAGGGGAAGAAGCTGTTCCTGAATCGCTGAGTGCGTACCTTCAGGCTTCTGTACCTCCTTCCCAATCGTAACAATGAGAAGAGGGCATATCCTGGGTGATGGGGTCCTTAAAGATGGACGCTCCCTTCCTAAAGCCCAGGTCCTTGAAGGTGTCTTGGATACTACAAAGGAAAGTATCCATGATGGAGCTGACTAATCTTATAGGTCTCTGCAACTTCCATCTTGTGCAGTAGCCCCACCGCCCCATACCAGAACCCAGTTTTAGTGAGATTTCCTCTTGCTTCCCCTCTGTAAGGGCTTCCATTCCTTTAGTTACTCCATTGTATTTTCTCTGTTAAGTCCATGAGACATGGGAAAAGAATCCTAGAGAGATTTCATTCAGTGTGTGCATGAAATGAGAGGAGTATGACATGTTAGAAGCATATAAGATCCTGAAGGATGAATAGAGGAAATAGTCATTGTTTATGTTGAAGGAGCACCCATTTATAATATAGACTAAGAGGAGATTTGATAGAGGCATATAAAATTACCCATGCTTCCTCTAGCTCAAATCATGGTAAAATGGTAAAATGCAAGCAGAATTTTTCCACATGAGGTTAGATGAGATTACAGCTGAAGGTCATGGGTTGAGGATGAAAGGTGAAATACTTGAAGGGAACATGAGGGGAAAGTTCTTCACTCAGAGAGTGGTGAGAGTGTGGAACAAGCTGACAGCGCAGGTGGTGCATGCAAGCTCGATTTCAGCTTTTGAGAGAATTTGGATAGGTGCATGGATGAGAAGGAATTTGGTGGATGGGACTTGGCTGTTTAAATGTTTTGGCACGGATGGACTGAATGCCTGTTTCTGTGCTGTAGTTTTCTATGATTCTATTAAACAATTATTTCACTCTGAGTCATAGAGAATTACATAACTATAAAGCATGGAAACAGGCCTTTCAGCCCATCTTGTCCATCCAAGCCAGTGCCTTTCCCCAGCATTGGGTCCAAAACCCTGAAAACTTCATGAGACATTGAGGCTTTATAAGGTATTGATCAGACCACACTTGGAATACTTTGATTAGTTCTGGGCCATTTATCAGCGGGTGGTAAATCTATGGAATTCATTGTCACATACAGCTGTGGAGGCAAGTCATTGAATATATTTACAGCAGAGGTTGATAACTTCTTGATGAAGGTTCTTGGCCCAAAACATTGACTGTTTACTCTCTTCCTTAGATGCTGCCTGGCCTGCTGAGTTCCTCCAGCATTTTGTGTGCATTGCCTGCACTTAATTGAATGTTTCATATTTGGTGTACAGTTTCAAGATCAATACTCAACATTGTTTAATGACATTTTCAGTACACAAGTGTAAAGGAGAAAGAAGTAATTGTTACTCTGCAGCACGAAAGCACAATGAGATAAAGAATAGAATAATAAAAAAACATAAATTTAGATACAGAAGATAGTAACATTTATTTATTGAAATGCAGTGTGGAACAGGTCTTTCTGGCTTTTTGAGCTGCACTGTCCTGCAATTCTGCAATTTAATTCCAGCCTAATCAAGGGACAATTTACAATGACCAATTGACCTACCAACCAGTACGTCTTTGGATTGTGAGAGGAATCCAGAGCACCCGGAGGAAACCCACGCGGTCACGGGGAAAACGCAGAAACACCTTACAGGCGGCAGCAGAAATTGAACCTGGGTGGCTGGTACTGCGGAGGGTTGTGCTAATCAATGGTGCTGCCGCGCTGTTTCCGTAAGCCTGCATAGATCGATTATATGTCTATAAAGTGATGCTAGGCACAGGAGAGTCTGTACAAGGTGACTGACAGGTGACAAATAAAGCAAATCTAAAAGAAGGCTGACCTGCTGAGCATTTCTTGCACTTTCTGTCTAAAATTTCATAACCAAATCTGAGTCTGCAACTGGTGCACCATTGATTTAATCACTGACCCTAACTGAATATCCTTGACTGGCCTGGTACTGAGCAGCCTGCTGATAGATTCCAGTGACCAGCTGGGAGACAATTATGCTGCCTACAATTCACCAGCCACAGCTCGAAGAGAAGAGAGCAGGTTTCCTTCAGAGAAAAATATTAGCAAGCGTGATGTGTTTTAACTACATTCCAGAAGTTTTGTGATCATCCTGGCTCTTGAATTGCATGATCCATAATTAAATGAACTTCCCCAACTCTGTACTCCTTGCTAACATATCCATGCTTCCTCTAGCTCAAATCATGGTAAGTAACAAAATATCTTACCTTAGTTGTGTGGATGATACTCAAATTTATATAACGATGCCATCAAGTGACTATGGTCCCATACAATCATGAAAAAAACTGTACTGAGCAAATCACTGATTGTTGAGCCAAAATTTCCTCCAGTTAAATGAAGAGAAAACCGAAGTAATTGTTTTTGATGCCAAAAAAGAACACTTAGAATCCCTATCACTACAAACTACAAACCAAGCCAGAAATCTTGGTGTTGTGATGGTGTCCGACCTATATTTTAACTTCCACATTAAGACCACTACAAAGTCAGCCTACTACCATCTGAGAGTTAAAGGGCTTAAGTCTCAGCAAGATCTAGAAAAACACATGCATGCATTCATTTTTAGTAGGCTTGCCTACTGTAATGGCGTTTTCACAGGTCGTTGTAAAAGTATCCCTCAGACAGCTGCAGCTCATTTAGAACACTTCTGCTAGAGTTCTCACCTAAAAGCAAGAAAGTAGAACACATTATTTCAGTTCTCAGATCGCTACACTGGCTTCCTGGCTATCAGAGGATTGATTTTCAAAGATTACTACTGGTTTATAAAGCACTGAATGGTGTAGGTCTAAAGAACATCTCCAATCTCTTGCTGTATTATGAACTTTCCTGAGCTCTCAGGGGCTCTGCTTACCTTCCCAGGATCAAAACTAAAAATGGTGAAGCACTTTTTAGTTACTACGCTTCACATATCTGGAATAACCTTCCAGAGGATCCAACTTCAAGCTCTTTAATCGAGGCTTAAACCTTTTCTTTTTGTTGTAGCTTTTAATTAGAATCTCCTGCACTGTAACTTCTATTAATTATTAGATTAGATTAGACTCAAATTTATTGTCATTGTGCCGAGTACAGATACAAAGTCAATGAAATGCAGTTAGCATCTAACCAGAAATGCAAAGAATGGTGTTATTCACAAAATAACTGTGAATAAAAAGTAAGTGCTATAGCAAACAAATATAAAAATACTGAGAATACAATATGGGTGCAGTGCTGCTTAGTGTGGTGATGTGAGGTTCAGCAGGGTCACAGCCTCAGGGAAGAAGCTCTTCCTGTGCCTGCTAGTGTGGGAGCAGAGGCGCCTGTACTGCCTACCGGATGGGAGGAGAGTAAAAAGTCTATGATTAGGGTGAGATGCATCCTTGATAATGCTTTTCACTTTGCCCAGGCAGCGTTTATGGTAGCATATCTATTTTTTGTGTAGTTGTATTCTCATACATTGTCTGAAATTTGATGTTTGATTTTTATCTTGCTCTACATAAAGCACTTTGAATTGCTTTGTGTTTGAAAAGTGCTGTACAAATAAACTTGCTTGCTTATAAACAGTGCCAGTACTGATTATCCCTCAAGGTTAAAAGAATTGGCTTTATGATAAATATTGGGTTCATAAACAATGTAGAGATGAAATCTCAACAGAAAAATTAGAAGAAGAAGGGCTGAAAAGTAGCAGATGGAACTTAAAGTGTGATGTGTTTCACTTTGGCAGGATCAACCAGGTTAGGTCTTACACGATGAATGGTCGGGCACTGAGGGGTGTGGTAGCACAAAGAAATCTGGGAATATAGGTCCACAATTCATTGCAAGTGGCATTACAGGTTGGCAGGGTTATAAAGAAAACTTCTGGCACATCAGCCTTCATAAATCAATGTATTGAGTACAGGAGATGGAATGTTATGTTGAGGTTGTATAGGACATTGGTGAGGCCTAATTTGGAGTATTGTGTGCAATTTTGGTCACCTCCCCTACAGGAAAGGTGTAAATAAGATTGAAAGAGTACAGGGAACATTTACAAGGATGTTGTCGGGTCTGCAGGAAATGAGTTGTATGGAAGGATTGAATAGGTTAGGACTTAATTTCCTGGAACATAGAAGATTGAGGGGAGATTTGTTAGAGGTATACAAAATTATGAGGGGTATCAATAGGGTAAATGCAAGCAGGCTTTTTCCTCAGAGGTTGGGAGGGACTACTACTAGGGATCAAGGGTTAAAGGTGAAAGGTGAAAAGTTTAAGGGGAAGATGAGGGGAAACTTCTCTCAGAGACTTGCGAGAGTATGGAATAAGTGGTGCATGTGAGCTTGATTTCAACATTTAAGAGAAATTTGTATAGGTACATGGATGATCAGGCTATGAAGGGCTATGGTCCTGGTGCAGGTTGATGGGTGGAGGCAGTTTAAATGGATCAGCATGGACTAGATGGTCTTTTTCTGTGCCGCACTTTTCTTTGACTCTGTGACTATGACTCTACGAACTTCCCCAGCTCTGTACCCCATACTAATAAGCACCACTAGTACTATTATCCCTCAAGGCTAAAAGAAATCAGAAAAATAATGCCTGTATGATAAATATTAGATTTATAAACAATGTAGAAAAGAAATCTGAATAGAAGAAGTAGAAGAAGATGCGAGAAAAGAAATAAAATGGACCAAAATTCAGTGGGAGAGCACATAATAAGAAAGCTGCAGGAGAAACAGAGGGGCATTGGACTATGGAAGCAGCATCCCAGACAGAGAGGGTAGTGAAGAAGGAGCTTTGTACACTGGTCTTCATCGGTCAAGGCATTGAATACAGAAGTTGGGAAGTTATGTTGTATAAGACAATGGTGAAGCCACACTTGGGACACTGGGTGTTCCCGAACTTACCAGGAACAAACACAAAATGCTTGAGCAACTCAGCAGGTCAGGCAGCATCTATGGAGAGGGATGAACGGGCTGAAGTACCGACTGTTCATTGCTCTTCATAGATGCTGTCCAATCTGTTCAGTTCCTCAAGCGTTTTGTGTCTGCTTCTTTGGATTTCCAGCAGCTGCAAAATCACTTGTGTTTATGATTTACCAGAATGCTGCCTGGACTAAGCAACGGGAGTTATAAGGGCAGGCTGTAAGGACTAGAACTTTATTCCATGCAATGTAGGACATGGAGGAGTGGCCTGATAGAGGTATATAAGATCATGAGAGGAATAGGTGAGGTGAAAACACATTGTCTTTTCCCCAAGAGGTGGGTAAGTCTTCTTCTCAGGTAATGGGAGTTTAAAACAATAAGATATTGTTTAAGATCAAGAATGAGAGATTTAAAAGTGACATCAGGGACAGCTGCTTCATGTAGATGGTGCTCCATATTTGTAATGAACTGGCAGAAGTAGTGGCTGAGGTGGGCACATTAGCAGCATTAAGCCACCCTCCTGGTAAATCCAGGGGTAGAAAAGGTTTCGAGGGCTATGTACCAAATGCAGGCAGGTTGGACTAACCCACTGGGCAACAGGATCAGCATGGCCAAATTGGGCTGAAGGACCTGTTTCCAAGCTGCCATGCAAAATGGAAACCAAAGGCAGTCGAAGTTCCACAAAAGATTAAAAATGAGGGACATTCCACTGGAGACAACGCAAATCAGCAAGATACTAAAGGCACAAGAGTCCTGAGGCTCATACTGATGGAAGCAATGAGAAGAGAGAATGTCTTAGGTTCTGTGTGGAACGAGCTTCCAGTAGAAGTGGTAGAGGCAGGTTCGGTATTGTCATTTAAAGTAAAATTGGATAGGTATATGGACAGGAAAGGAATGGAGGGTTATGGGCTGAGTGCGGGTCAGTGGCACTAGGTGAGAGTAAGCGTTCGCTATGGACTAGAAGAGCCAAGATGGCCTGTTTCCATGCTGTAATTGGGGTGGTTGGTGGGGGAAGTGTTAGGGGTGCTGGAAGTTCTTTACACAGAGATTCGTGAATGCATGGAACACCCTGCTGGATTGGTGCTAGATGTAGATACACCAGGGACATTTTAAAAACACTTAAGACAGCCACAGGTTTGAATAAGAAATAGAGGGATAGGACGTAGGTTAAATGATCTTTGAATAGATTAAAAAGTCAGCACAACTTCTTGGGCCAAAGGGCCTGTGCTGCACTGGCATTTTCTGTGTTCTAAATGTAAGGTCACCAGATTATTCTGTAACCAAATAAATATTCATGAGTAATCCAAAACTCCATGATTTCAAAACAAGATTCTGAAGATTAGATTCCAATAAACTTCAGTCTTAATATTTGTATTGCTTCTTTGCATAAATTATGGAAAAGCACTTGACATTAAATAAACACTAGAGGGAGAAAGAATTAATCAGATACTGTAAATTGAAACTGACAGCGAGTGGGAATGTTCTTGCATAGACAACAAATTTACTAAATATCATTTAAGCTGAAGGGTTTGCTTCCCTGTGAATATCTTATGATCTTTGTAATGTATAAAATTTAACCCCTGCTTCCCTCTCTTGGAAGAGATGTCAGTGTGACTCACTGGGCCACTGCCCAGAGCTCAGACAGAAGCTGTGCTGACAGTCCGCTGATTCACATCAAGGGTCAGAGCCGGACCAGTTTCTGCTTTTCCCCAGTGGACACAGACATGCTCGAGAAGCCTGATTGACAGGAATTTGAGTCTTATTATCAGGCACAAAGTACAGCTATAACTGGTCACAGTCTGGCCACCCACAAGTGATCAGTTCATTACTGAAACCTGACTCAATACTACTGAACTTAAACTCTTCAATCCTATTTCTTGAGATGGAGAGTAGAATGAGTTAAAAAATGGCTGCTTGATGCTTGGCATGGATTGGTGTGCTAAATGGCCTGTTTCTAGATACAGCAGAAAAGCTGACTCTTTGGGCCACCGAGTCCAAGCCTACCATCAAGCACCTATTTTTCAACTCAACCTATGATAACCTACTTTAATCTCCCATCAACTATTCCATCCCTCCACTTTCTTCTTCTCACTGACCCACTAGGGGCAATTTACAGCAACCTATTAACCAGCAAAGCAAGGGAATCTGGGTGCTGGAAATCCAGAGAAACACACACAAAATATTGGAGGAACTCAGCAGGTCAGATAGCATCAAAGGAAAAGAATAAACAGCTGATGTTTCAGGCTGAGACACTTCATCAGGATGGAGAAGGAAGGGGGGAGATCTCTCAATTAAAAGGGGGAAGGGAAAGAGACTAGTTGGAAGGTGATAGGTGAAGCCACCACCGGGGTGGTGGGAGAGATCAAAGGCTGGAGAAGGAAGTATCTGGTAGGAGAGGAGAGTGGACTGTAGGAGACTGGGAAGGAAGAGGGACCCGGCGGAGGTGAGAAAAAGTAAAAGGTGAAATAACCAGACAACCTGCATGATTTTGGGATATGGGAGGAAACGGAACTATAATTTCCCAGTGACAAATGATACTCCGTGGTCACAGGGAATACATAGATTCTGCAAGGACAGGACTGGAGGTTGAGACTGAGCCTGTAACTGTGAAGGAGTGGTTTCACTGGCTGCGCTATTGTGTCTCCTTAAATACGTGGAATATTTATATTTTATTGAGAGGTGCTATGCAGAATAGGCCCCACTGGCCCTTCAAGCCACGTCGCCAATGAACCACTGATTTAATCCTCGCCTAAGCACAGGTCAGTTTACCAGTTTACCTTATTAACCAATATGACTTTGGAATGTAGGGAGGAAACTGGAGCATGTATTGGAAACTAATGCGTCCATGGGGAGACCGTACAATCTCCTTCGAAATGATGTCAGAATTGAAATCCAAAATCTGACACCCAGAGCCCCAATAGCATCACGCTAATCACTATGCAGCCCTGGTGCCCTGGTGCCCTGGTGCCAATAGAGCAGTATAGCATAGGTGCAGGCTCTTCGGCCCATGACTTGTGCCAAAGTTATTAAACTATTAAACACCGAACTAAACAATACCAGTATCTCTCCATTCCACCTGTCCATGGGAAATGTCGACTGTTTATTCCATTCCTTAGATGCTGCCAGGCCTGCTGAGTTCCTCCAGCATTTTGTGTGTGTGTGTCCCTTTCCAGTATCTGCTGTTTTTCTCGTTTTATGCCCAGACCATTTCCTCTGGACTTACCGCCATCACTTTATCTGAATGCCCTCTGGTGTTAGACATTACGGCGCTAAACTTCTCTCAGTTCTCCCCTCAGCCTTTGCTGCTCAGGAGAAAACAACCTCGCCTTATAGCAGACACCCTCTAATCAAAGCCGCTCCTTGTTGAACCTCTTCAAATCCCTTTATCTCTTTCCCAAGATGAGACCAACAGAAATGAATCCTGCCTCACCTGAGTTTTATAATGGTGCAGTGTAACTTCTTGAGTCTTGAACTTATTGCTTTGATTAATAGGACAAGCATGCCAGACAACTACATTGCCACCCTATAAAACTGTGTAGAGAATTTCAGGAACTTATGGACTTGGTCCCTGTTATATCTTGTAACTCTAAAACATAAAACAAACTGAAATAAAAAATGGAGCTGGGAGTAACATGTCTTCGACTTTCTTTCTTGATTTAGACGCACACTTATGACATGGTGCCATAATGACACAAGCCATTCACATATAATCCTTAATGAATTAAGTAAACAACAATGAATGCTTATTCAAACAATATATTTATATTTCCAGCAGCACAGTTGGATCGGGAGTGAGAGAGAAGGCTACTCATAGGTCCATGAAGGACATTTAAAAAAGGAGAATTCCCAGGCTTTCAGTATTTTAGTGCGGATCAATCAAATCACGATTCATTAGCAAAGACAAATGAAAATAAGGCAGGGGCAAGTGGAGAGGCCATTGTGTGAGTGGACCAGTGTTGGATGAGGAGGCTTTGGCTCATCAAGCATAGGTGCAACCTTCCCTCGAAGGTGTGCGCGTGTGCATGCGCACACATCTTTTGCTACTAGCGCACAAAGGAATTTAAACTGCGTACAAACGGTTGTCACCCTTTTCCCCATTGGCATGTTACATATATTTCATGATCGTACACAATCACATTTCTTTTTCCAGTTTCTGATGTGGGTGGTATTGACAACGTGAACTGCAATGATTTGCCTGCAGATTTTAGAAATGGCATACTTAAACTGTTTTTACCGAAGAAATTATTCATTCACTCTGTCAAATTCCAAAGAAGCAAAGAGCATGAAGCACAAAAGAACTGCTGATCATTTAAAGCAGAATGGCTTAATGAAACAGTAGAAACTGCTACACCGAAAGCCCATGAGCTTAGGAATGTGCAGCTACGAAAAATATTTATGTACAATACAGAAACTGGTGTCACCTGTGTGTATTGTTGCGATGCAAAAGTTGCAAAAGTTGCCAAGTCAAAAAAAGTAGAGTGATATTTGGAAACTTGACTTCTTAAAGCATCATTTAGCAAGTAAATCACATATGAATGGTGTGAAAAAACCTTCATTACCCACAATAGGCCTGCTATGTACATTTTGTGAGAGTGCAGATGAATGAGAGTGAAAATGGTTAAACCCAGAGGAGTTCAAAGTTCTTATTGACATTGTTTTGCTAGCTATTAAAAGGAATACCTCTAGATATAAAACTCAGTGCACACACGGTGTTGTCACTGGCAAAAAATTGCACAGCACAAGATTTTTTGCGTACACTGGTCATTACAAATTTGAGAGAACATTGCTTGTGTGATGTAAGTATCTCATAAGTTTCCTCTTCTTCATTTTCCCTCTGTTAGTTCCTAGATAGTGCAGTTGTGTTCTTTGTGTGAGATGTGGGAACTCTGGGAGATATCCAGCCTCCCAGATAACATCTGTCCCAGGTGAGAACATGTTAAAGAAAAGGTCTTATTGAAACACAGGGAACTACAGAGGAAGTGCTGGATACAGTACTTCCCTTTACACCTTCTCCGTCAGTACCATTCAGGGCACCAAATAGTCCTCCCAGGTGAGGCAGAATTTCAGTGAGAGTCTTTTGGGGTCATCTACTGTATGTAGTGCTCCTGGTGTGGCCTCCTGTACATCGGTGAGACCTGACGTAGATTAGGAGAGCGTTTCACTGAGCACCTATGCTCCGTCCGCCAGAAAAAGCGGGATGTCCCAGCTGCCAGCCATTTCAATTCTACTTCCCATTCCCATTCTGACTGATGAGTCCATGGCCTCCCTGCTGTCACGATGAGGCCAAACTAAAGTTTGAGGAGCAACACTTTATATCCCGTTTGAGTACCCTGCAATCTGATGTTATGAACATAGAATTCAGGACTGAGAGGGAAGGGGGAAGACATCAGAATGAAAAGGTGAGGGAAGGGGAAGGTGGCTCGCTGGAAGGGGATAAGCGAAACCAGGTAGGTGGGAAAAGTCACGGGCTGGAGAGAAAGGAATGATAGCAAAGGAGAATGGGCTATAAGACAAAGGGGAGGAGGAGGGAACCCAATAGGAAGTAATAGGCAAGTGAGAAGAGGTAAAAAGTCAGAGTGGGGAATCGAGGAACTTTACCGCATGTCACTTTTGGTTCTGTGCCAAGCTCCTTCTTTTTGTTCACCCTAGTCTTAGCCTTCTTACTAATGGAAGAAGTTTTATCCCATCTATTCTGTTGTGGCCCAAACCCATTCTTTGCAATACCAACTTCTCCCTTATGCAGATAAGTTCTTCATCCCTGAAATCATTTGGTATATTCTTTCTGCACACTTTTCAAAGCCATTACATCTTTCTTAATCCATGCTAACCAAAGCTGATGACAACATTTCACTTATGATGAAACCATATTCCTTATGCATTTTTAAACCACTTTCTCAACAATCAAAGTTCAAAGTAAATTTATTATCAACTACTTACGAGGGGTGATTGATATGTTTGTGGCCTAAGGTAGAAGGAGTCAACTTTAGACAACCTAGCACATTTATTTTTGAACATAATCCCCTCCTTACACACTCAGTCCAGCGGTCGTGGAGCATACGGATCTTGGACCTCCAGAAAGGGTCCACAGCAGGGGTGATTAATAAGCTTGTCGCCTAAGGTAGAAGGAGACATAAGGTAGAAGACAGCTCTTGTTACGTGCACATGTAGGTCAACTTTTTGAGTGATTATGCAGAAAGTTTGAAGTTAATAACTCATCTCCTTCTGCCTTAGGCTACAAACTTATCAATCACCCCAATGAGTTATTAACTTCAAACTTCAAACTTTCTGCATAATCACTCAAAGAGTTGTACTGTTTTCATTTCCTATTTAACATCTACTGTTTTCTTCCTCACAGTTAACAAAACCAGCCAATTTTTGTGGCATTTGTATGTTGAGCAATTGTGCAAGTTGTTAAGATATATTAAGAATAACAATAATGTGAATCCAGAGAACTCCACTGTGCACTTCCCTTAGTCAGAAAAGTAATCTTTCAGTATTATTCTTTGTTTCTTTTTATTTAATCGTTTTGCAATATCTGCTCCTAAAGCCTCTGTTATTCCCACACCTACTGTTGAGGACAAATTTATCAGATGACATTATCAAAGTACAAAGTAAATTTATTACTGAAGTATGTATGCAATCCTTTCTGCATTGAAATATATGCAGCTCCAAACATTAGTCCCACCATGCTCAGCCTTTGGATTCCTGACTTCGTATGAGGTCTTAATGATATCTGGCTCCACAACTTGTTCCGTTCTGGCATGCTGCTTCCTATCTCTCTGCAACTCTATCTTAAACACCTAGCAAACTTTCCCTCTAGAATATTAGACCTGCTCCAGTTTAGATGTAAAATACCTCTTCAGTACAGGTCCAACCTTCCCTGTAAGAGAACCCAATGATCCAAAATTCTGAAGCCCTTCCTCCTTCGCATCTTGTTAAACTGTATGATCTTCCTACTTATGGCCTCACCAGCGCGTGGTGCAGGTAGCAGTCCTGAAGTCACAACCCTGGAGATGATGTACTTTATATTTATTGTGTCCCTGTTTACCCTCCGCAGTTTTTATTGAAGTAGAAAGCATATGTCAACCATTCTGTGTATGGTGGCACGAAACAGCAAAGAGTTGTGCAGACAGCTCAAACCCTCCTGAAAACCAGCTTCCCCTCCATGGAATCCACCCACAATTCTCCTTGCTTTGGTTAAGCAGCCAACATAATTAAGGACCACTTCCGCCCTCCCATCGGACTGAAGTTACAAAAGCCTGAAAGGACGTGCCACCAAAGGTTCAAAGGCTAATTTTATTATCAAAGTACATATTCAGTATACAATACCAAGATTTGCCTTCTCCAGATAGCCATACTATACAGAAAACCATAGAAGTCGTTGAAAGAAAGACATCAATTCCACCCCCCACCATGGACAATAAAGAAAAGAATCAAAAACCCGCAGAGCCCAAGCCCTCCCTCTCACAAAAGCTAACAGAGGAAGCACCAAGAAAAAACAGCAAGAACATTACACCCCAAAACCCCATTCCCTCCCCTCCAGTCGGCAACAAGAAAGAATGGGTGAGAACACAGAAACACAGAACTCAGGAACAACTATCTCACTGTTATAAAATTCTTGAATGGATTACGTGAACAAAAATGAAGAATTCCTGACCTTGTAATCTGCATTATCATGGCCTTTGCAGCTTACTATTTATCTGCACTTTCTCTGTAACTCTAGCCCTATGTTGTGCAATCTATTACTGTGCTTCCCTTGTACTACACTTAATGTAAAGGGGGGAGAGGCACTACGGGATGTTCGGGGAATCGATGTCCATCGCATCAGGTTGGAGGCTACCCAGAAGTTCCATCTGGGTAGCCTCCAACCTGATGGCATGAACATCAATTTCTTGAACCTCTGGGAATGGCGCCCACCTCTGCTTCACCATTCTCCAACCTTTTCCCTCTCTCACCTTATCTCCTTGCCTACCCATCATCTACCTCTGGTGCTCCTCCCTCCTCTTCTTTCTTCCAGGGCCTTCTGTCCTCTCCTATTAGATTCCGGATTCTCCTGCCCCGTATCACTTTCACCCACCAACTTCCCAGCTCTTGACTTCATCAAAACTTCATCAAAACTTCACTCCTGGTTTCACATATCACCTGGTGTTTCTCTCTCCTCTCCCTCCACCTTTTATATCTACTCCTCAGTAATTTTTCACCAGTCCTGCTGAAGGGTCTTGGCCCAGTACAATAGACAATAGACAGTAGGTGTGGGAGTAGGCCATTCGGCCCTTCTAGCCAGTACCTCCATTCACTGTGATCATGGCTGATCATACACAATCAGTACCCCGTTCCTGCCCTCTCCCCATATCCCTTGACCCCGCTATTTATAAGAGCTCTATCTAACTCTCTCTTGAATGCATCCAGAGACTTGGCCTCCACTGCCTTCTGGGGCAGAGCATTCCACAGATCCACCACTCTATGGGTGAAAAAGTTTTTCCGCATCTCTGTTCTAAATGGCCTACCCTTTATTCTTAAACTGTGGTCTCTAGTTCTGGACTCACCCATCAACGGGAACATGCTTCCTGCCTCCAGCATGTCTAATCCCGTAATAACCTTACATGTTTCAATCAGATTCCCTCTCATCCTTCTAAATTCCAGTGTATACAAGCCCAGTCGCTCCAATCTTTCAACATATGACAGTCCCGCCATTCCAGGAATAAACCTTGTGAACTTACACTGCACTCCCTCAATAGCAAAAATGTCCTTCCTCAAATTTGGAGGCCAAAACTGCACACAGTACTCAAGGTGGGGTCTCACCAGGGCCCTATACAACTGCAGAAGGACCCCTTCACTCCTATACTCAATTCCTCTTGTTATAAAAGCCAGCATGCCATTAGCTTTCTTCACAGCCTGCTGTACCTGCATGCTTGCTTTCATTGACTGATGTACAAGAACACCTAGATCTCGTTGTACTTCCCCTTTTCCTAACTTGACTCCATTTAGATAGTAACCTGCCTTCCTGTTCTTGCCACCAAAGTGGATAACCTCACATTTATCCACATTAAACTGCATCTGCCATACATTTGCCCACTCACCCAACCTGTCCAAGTCACCCTGCATTCTCATAACATCCTCCTGACATTTCACACTGCCACCCAGCTTTGTATCATCGGCAAATTTGCTAATGTTACTTTTAATCCCTTCATCTAAATCATTAATGTATATTGTAAACAGCTGCGGTCCCAGCACCGAACCTTGTGGTACCCCACTGGTCACAGCATGCCATTCAGAAAAGGACCCGTTAATCGCTACTCTTTGTTTCCTATCAGCCAGCCAATTTTCAATCCATGTCAGTATTCTGCTCCCAATACCACGTGCCCTAATTTTGCCCACTAATCTCCTATGTGGGACTTCATCAAAAGCTTTCTGGAAGTCCAGGTACACTACATCCACTGGCTCTCCCTTGTCCATTTTCATAGTTATATCCTCAAAAAACTCCAGAAGATTAGTTAAGCATGATTTTCCCTTTATAAATCCATGCTGACTTGGACTGATCCTTCTACTGTTATCCAAATGTGTTGTAATTTCCTCTTTTATAATTGACTCCAGCATCTTTCCCACCACTGACGTTAGGCTAACCAGTCTATAATTTCCTGTTTTCTCTCTCCCTCCTTTCTTGAAAAGTGGGACAACATTAGCCACCCTCCAATCAGCAGGAACTGTTCCTGAATCTATAGAACATTGGAAAATGATTACCAATGTGTCCACGATTTCTAGAACCACCTCTTTAAGTACCCTGGGATGTAGACCATCAGGTCCCGGGGACTTATCAGCCTTCAGATTCAACAGTCAATCCAACACCGTTTCTTGCCTAATATAAATCTCCTGCAGTTCATCCTTTACCCTAGTTCCTTTGGCCACTATTACATCTGGGAGATTGTTTGTGTCTTCCCTAGTGTAGACAGATTCAAAGTACCTGTTCAACTCATCTGCCATTTCCTTGTTCCCCATAATAAATTCACCCGTTTCTGTCTTCAATGGCCCAATTTTGGTCTTAACTATTTTTTTGCTATTCACATACCTAAAGAAGCTTTTACTATCCTCCTTTATATTCTTGGCTAGTTTACTTTCGTACCTCACTTTTTTCCTGGCGTATTGCCTTTTTTGTTATCTTCTGTTGCTCTTTAAAAGCTTCCGAGTCCTCCGGTTTCCTGCTCATCTTTGCTATGTTATACTTCTCTTTTATTTTTATACTGCCCTTTACTTCCCTCATCAGCCACGGCCGCCCATTACTCCCCTTAGGATCTTTCTTCCTCTTTGGAATGAACCGATCCTGCACCTTCTGCATTATTCCCAGAAATACCTGCCATTGTCGTTCCACTGTCTTCCCTGCTAGGGTATTGTTCCATTGAACTTTGGCCAGCTCCTCCCTCATAGCTCCATAGTTCCCTTTGTTCAACTGTAATACTGACACATCCGATGTTCCCTTCTCCTTCTCAAATTGTAGGTAAAAACATATCATATTATGGTCACTACCTCCTAATGGTCCCTTTACCTCGAGATCCCCGATCAAATCTGGTTCATTGCACAACACAAAATCTAGAATTGCCTTCTCCCTGGTAGGCTCTAGTACAAGCTGTTCTAAGAATCCATCTCAGAGGCACTCCACAAATTCCCTTTCCTGGGGTCCAGTACCATTCTGATTCTCCCAGTCTACCAGCATGTTGAATTCCCCCTTGACAACTGTATCATTACCTTTGCGGCATGCCAATTTTAACTCTTCATTCAACGTACACCCTACATCCAGACTGCTGTTTGGTGGCCTGTAGATAACTCCCATTAGGGTCTTTCTACCCTTAGAATTTCTCAGTTCTATCCATACTGACTCCACATCCCCTGATTCTATGTCCCCCCTCGCAAGGGACTGAATATCATTCCTCACCAACAGAGCTACCCCACCCCCTCTGCCAGTCAGTCTGTCCTTTCGATAAGATGTACATCCTTGAATATTCATTTACCAGGCCCTGTCCGCTTGAAGCCACGTCTCAGTTATTCCCACACCATCGTACTCGCCAATTTCCAACTGAGCCTCAAGCTCATCTACTTTATTCCTTATACTGCCAATGACTGTACTCTTTCCCATAGATGCTGCCTGCATTGCTGAGCTCCTCCAACATTTTGTGTGTTGTTTAGGTTTCCAGCATCTGCAGATTTTCTTTTGTTCCTATCCCATCTAGTCCTGTTACAGTATGGGAATCCCAGTCAGAATGTGGAAAATTAAAATCACCTCCTATGACAACATTATATTTCTTTCAACAGCCTGTAATCTGCAGATTTGTTCTTTCCATCCCCTCTGACTGTTGGGTAGTCTGCAATAAAGCCCCATTAACATGGTCATACCTTTCTTCTTTGTCAGTTCCACCCATAACAGCTCATTAGGTGAGTTCTCTAGTCTATCCCAACTGATCACTGCTGTGACACTTCCCCTTACTTCCTCCTTTAATCCCTCTCACTCTGCCACATCTAAAACAACAAACCCTGCAATACTGAGCTGCCAGTCCTGCCCCTCCTGCCGCCAGTTCTCACTAATGGCTACAATTTCATAATTCCAGGTGTTGATCCATGCTCGGAGCTCATCTGCCTTTTCTACAATGTTTCTTCCATTGAAGTATACACAGCTCAGGGCTTTAGTCGCACCATGCCCAGCCCTTTGGTTTCTGACTTTGTCTGAGGTATTACCAACGCCTACCTCTACGACCTCTCCACTATCTGCTCTGACACTCTGGTTTCCATCCCCCTACAACTCTAGTTCAAACTCCACCATGCAACAATAGCAAGCCTTCCCACTAGGACATCAGTCCCCTTCAAGTTCAGGTTTAAACCATCTCTTCTGTACAGGCAACACGAGTGAATCTGTAGATGCTGGAAATAAATAAAAAACACAAAATGCTGGCAGAACTCAGCAGGCAAGGCAGCGTCTATGGGAGGAGGTAATAACGACGTTTCAGGCCGAAACCCTTCATCAGGAGGACCGGTACAGGTCCCACCTTCCCTGGAAGAGAGCCCAGTGATCCAAAAATCTTAAGCATTTCCTCCTACACCAACTCCTTAGCCACATATTAAACTGTACATCCTTCCAATCTCTGGACTCACTAGCACGTGCCATGTGTAGCAATCCTCAGACAACAACACTGGAGGTCCTGCCCTTTAACTTAACACCTAACTCCCTGAACTCCTCTGCAGAACCTTGTCTCTCGTCCTACTAATGCCATTGGTACTTACATGGCCCACAACTTCTGACTGTTCACCCTCCCACTTAAGAATACCGAGGACTTGATCCAAGATATCCCAGACCCTGGCACCTGGGAGGCAACATACCATCCGGGAATCTCGTTCTCATTGGCAGAGCATCCTTTCTGCTCCTTTCAGCTCGCCTCTCTTCTCTTACAGAGTCACTCAATGCCAAAAGGAGATGACTGCTGTGGCTCTTTTCTCCCGATCATTCTTCCTCACCAGGTATACCTGTTGTTGAGGGGGATAGTCGCCCGGGTAATCTACACTGCTGTTTAACCCCTTTCCCTTCCATGTGATATTTAATGATAATAAAATTGTAAATACCATTTGGCCAGCCCCTTTGTAATATGTGACGGCAGAATGGCAACAAGCAAACTGTGAAACAGTCTGAGGTGTCAACTTTGCAACTGCTGATCTGTTGATTCTTCAGTGTTTTTCACTAGAATTTCAATGTTTTCGATAGTCACCACAAAATCATTAGCAGAAGTGAGAAATTTCAAAAGAGCCTTCTCTTCACAAAATGAAGAAATAGCTATAAATAGCCTTTGATATAAAGACCCGATGTAGATTGGGAGACCGCTTTGCCGAGCACTTATGCTCCATCTGCTGATAAAAGCAGGGTCTGCTGTTAGTCACCTATTTCACTCCTACTTGCTATTCCCCCTTCCAATATGTCTGCCAAAGGCATCCTCTACTGCTGTGATGAGGCTGCACTCAGGCTGGAGGAGCAACACCTTATATTACGCCAGGGTGGCCTCCAACCTGATGGTATGAACATTGCTTTCTTGAACTTCTGGTAATTGCTTACCCTATCACCATTCCCCAATCCTGTTTCCCTCTCTCACCGTATCTCCTGACTTGCCCATCACCTCCCTCTGGTATTCCTCCTCCTTCCCTTTCTTCCATGGTCTTCTGTCCTCTACTATCAGATTCCCACAACTCCGGCCCTTAATCTCTTCCACCAATCAACTTCCCAGCTCTTTATTTCATCCCTCCCCCTCTCCCAGTTTCAGCCACCACCTACTACCCTGTACTTCTTCCTCCCTCCCCCCACCTTCCTACTCTTTCTCTTCAGTCTTAGCCTGAAATGTTGACTGTTCACACTTTTCCATAAATGCCGCCTGGCTCACTGAGTTCCTTCAGCATTTCATGTATGCTGCTATAAATAACAATTACTTAATTGTAGGCCTCCATTAGTCTCAAGAGACCATGGATTTGCACCTTGGAAAGTTTCCAGGGCGCAAGCCTGGGCAAGGTTTTTTTTATGGAAGACCTGCAGTTGCCCAAGCTGCAAGTCTCCCCTCTCCACGCCATCGATGTTGTCCTAGGGCATTAGATTACGTAATTATGCATTAGAAAAAATGGTTTTGTTCAGTTTATAAAAATTCCGAGGAATTGTTTGGCTTGTACTGCTTTTGATGCTCCCTTTCAATATTTGCCAACATCCCAAGCGGGGTTAGAAATGAAAGGTACAGAATTTAGGCTAAATCCAGATGACATTTTCATTAGATGGCACAATGTGGGAGGTTCTTGCTTGCCATATCATGAGAGAATAGAACAGCAAAGGAGAAGATGCAAAGAGGTACCCAGGGATAATAATATACCACACCCTGGGAAAGGCTTCACTGCTAACGCAATGGTCTTTAAGTAGAAGCAGGGTTTGGGTTATGGTTAGACATAACGGGAGCTTTGGAATGTTAGCCGTCCAATGACAGGAGTGTCTTTTACGTGCTGCGTGCCTGACACCGGCGTGTGAACTGGGCCTTTGGTTCGGCGGGAGATAAAGGGAGAAGACGATGGAGAGAACTGGTTGCAGGACTCGACCCGGAAGTGGAGCCATGATCTGAAGAAGGACGGGGAGATCGAAGGAGGATCGGCAAAGGGGGAATCATGAGCTCCAACTTGTGCACATTAGACTGTTTAATTAAAATGGGGCCCTCTACTTTTACTGAACTCATTTCTGCTTACCTTGACACTGTTTATCCCCCCCCTTGTTCAATCGCTTCCCACCTATGTTCGTGACACTTCTCATGCTTTGAATTTTTTCAATGATTTTAAGTTCCCTGGCCCCCACCGTCTTATTTTCACCATGGACGTCCAGTCCCTATATACCTCCATCCCCCACCGAGATGGTCTCGAAGCTCTTCACTTTTTTTTGGATTCCAGACCTAACCAATTCCCCTCTACCACCACTCTCCTCCGTCTAGCGGAATTAGTTCTTACTCTCAATAATTTCTCCTTTGGCTCCTCCCACTTCCTTCAAACCGAGGGTGTAGCCATGGGCACCAGTATAGGTCCCAGTTATGCCTGCCTTTTTGTTGGCTTTGTGGAACAGTCCCCCTCTTTTCCCCCTCCTCATCCCCCTTTTTCCTTCGCTACAATGATGACTGCATTGGTGCTGCCTCCTGCACGCATGCTGAGCTCATCAACTTCATTAACTTTGCCTCCAACTTTCACCCTGCCCTCAAATTTACCTGGTCCATTTCAGACACCTCCCTCCCCTTTCTTGATCTTTCTGTCTCAATCTCTGGAGATGGCCTATCTACTGATATCTACTATAAGCCTACAGACTCTCACAGCTACCTGGACTATTCCTCTTCCCACCCTGTCTCTTGCAAAAAGGCAAAAAGGCACCTTTCTCACAATTCCTCCGTTTCCGCCGCATCTGCTCTCCGGATGAGGCTTTTCATTCCAGGATGAAGGAGATGTCTTCCTTCTTTAAACAAAGGGGCTTCCCTTCGTCCACCATCAACTCTGCTCTTAAACGCATCTCTCCCATTTCCCGCACATCTGCCCTCACCCCATCCACCCGCCACCCCACTTGGGATAGGGTTCCCCTTGTCCTTACCTACCACCCCACCAGCCTCCAGGTCCAATGTATAATTCTCCGTAACTTCCGCCACCTCCAACGGGATCCCACTACCAAACACATTTTCCCTCCCCCCCTTTCTGCTTTTCACAGGGATCGCTCCCTATGCGACTTCCTAGTCCACTTGTCCCCCCCATCCCTTCCCACCGATCTCCCTCCTGGCACTTATCCTTGTAAACGGAATAAGTGCTACACCTGCCCTTACTCTTCCTCCCTCACCACCATTCAGGGCCCCAGACAGTCCTTCCAGGTGAGGCGACACTGCACCTGTGAGTCGGCTGGTGTGGTATACTGTGGCCGGTGCTCCTGGTGTGGCCTTTTATATATTAGTGAGACCCGACACAGACTGGGAGACTGTTTCGCGGAACACCTACGCTCGGTCTGCCAGAAAAAACAGGATCTTCCAGTGGCCACACATTTTAATTCCACGTCCCATCCCCATTCTGACATGTCTTTCCATGGCCTCCTCTATTGTCAAAATGAATCCAAACTCAGGTTGGAGGAACAACACCTTAATACCGGCTGGGTAGCCTCAGTAGAATCCTGAGGTAAGAGATATCAGAGGAAGATTTGTCTCTTTCTTCTTGATGAATTGAGGTACGGATAGGTAAATTAAGTTACTGTTCACACATGGTTCCTCATTGAGCTGCCAGTGGTGGACAGGGTGAGGAGGTCCAAGTCATTAGCTGTCAACAACCCAGAGGGTTTATCGTGGGTCTGACATATCGATGCCATCCGGATGAAGGCGTGCCAGTGGCTACCCTTCATAAAGAGCTGGAAGAGAAATCTGGAAAATGTCTATAGATGCACCGTGGAGATACGTTTGCATCACCAGCTGGTCTGGAGGCTTCAATTGACGGGATCAAAAGAAGCTGAAGAAGGTTGTAGACTTAGCCTGCTCCTTCGTGGACACAGGCCTCCCCACCACTGAGGACATCTTCAAAAAGTGATACTTCAAGAAGGGGTATCTATTACTAAAGACCATCACCAGCCAGATCATGCTCTCTTTTCATTACTACCACAAGGAGATCCACACTCGACAGCTTCTTCCTCTCCAACATCAGATTTCTGAATGGTTCATGAACATTGTCTGCTCTCCTCTTTTGCAGCATCCACTTATTTATTTATACATCTATTTATTTGTCAATACATCTCTGTCTGCCTATGTAAGCATGTATGCATTTATCATAACTTATAATGCTTTTTCTTTATGTCTTGAACTGCACTGATGCCATAAAGCTAAAAATTCCATTACATATATCAGCATTTATAAACCTGATTCTGATTCAGTTTGTAAGTCGGAAATGTAGCCACCCAACAACATATTTAAATAAAATCATAGGCCAACTAAGGGCGGTGGGCAGTTCAGCCAGTGTGTTCAAGTCAAGCCTACACAATTCTCTGCATTATGCAGCATTATGTCCACAAACCGAGTTTGGACAAGGTAGAAGATGCCTGTAGACCCACAGCAAATGACAAACTATCCTCTCTGCCTCCTCAACACTCATTCAGATGAGCAGGTGGACAAAAGCTGGGGGGACATGTAGTCCTTTTTTTTGTTCTCTCTCTGCCCATCACTCTGTCTGTCCTCCATCTCCCTCTGGTGCTTCCCACCCCTCCCCCTTTCTTTCTCTCTCGGCCTCCCGTCCCATGATCCTTTCCCTTCTCCAGCTCTGTATCCCTTTTGCCAATTACCTTTCCAGCTCTCAGCTTCATCCCACCCCCTCCGGTTTTCTCCTATCATTTTGCATTTCCCCCTCCCCCTACTACTTTCAAAATCTCTTAATATTTTTTTCTTTCAGTTAGTCCTGATGAAGGGTCTCGGCCCGAAACGTTGACAGTGCTTCTTTCCACAGATGCTGCCTGGCCTGCTGCGTTCCACCAGCATTTTGTGTGCGTTGCTTGAATTTCCAGCATCTGTAGATTTCCTCGTGGTAGCCATTTTAATTCATGTTTTGGGATGTGCTTTGTTCAATTTGTTCATTCGCAGATGATGCTGAAAAGACCATTATTTATTGTCCAGCACACACCTACTGAATTATACTGGTTGCTCACTGATCTCACTGGGATTAACAGCCACCCATACAGTTGCATCTGAAGTCACATGCTGACTAAAACCAGACAAAGCTGACAGATTTCCTTCCCAATTGCACTTTTATAGCATTCTAGCATTTCCAAAGTCATGCTTACTAATATTAGCTTTTTTAAAGAAAAATTCAGACATTCCTAATTATTTTGAAGTTTGCTCATCAAAGGGTACAGCAGAATATAGATCTGTTCTAGATATGGATGGAGAAATGACAGATTTACACAGGAGACCCTGCATATGTTGGAAATCTAGAGTAACACACAAAAAATGCTGGAGCAACTCAGCAGGTCAGGCAGCATCTATGAAAAGGAATAAACAGTTGACGTTTCAGGTTGAGACCCTTCAACAGGACCTGCTTCTTCCCCTCTGTCATCTGATTTCTGAATGGACATTGAACCCATGAAGAGTACCTCACTACTTCTATCATTTCATTCTCCATTACTTATTTAAATTAACTTTTTATAGATATATATATTTCTTACTGTAATTTGCAGTTTTTTATTATTGTGTATTTCTATGTACAGCTGCTGCAAAGCAACTAATTTCATGACATAAGACAGTGATATTCAACCTGACTCTGATTCCTATTCTGCACTGGTTTCTTTCCACACGATATAGGTATCTGGGTTTGTATGTAAATGACCACTGTAAGTAGCCCCTGGTGTGTAGTGAGTGATAGAATGGGGGAGAAGAGTTAATGGGAATGTGGGATAAGTGTTTGAGATTACTGAGGGATCAGTGTAAATGGATGTTAGATATGTGAATTCAGTGGCTCGAGAGGCCTGTCCCAAGCCGTATTGGTATTGGAATTGCTCTCTTAAATATTTAAAGGTTTAAAGATTGGTTTGTTTCTCACTTGTGCATCAGAACATACAGTGAAATGAAATGTCTGTGTCAACGATCAACACAGTTACATGGATGTGCTGGGGGCAGCCCCAAGTGTCTCCATGTTTCCGGTGCAAACGTAGAATGCCCCAACTTACTAAGCTGTACACCTTTAGAACGTGGGGGGAAACCGGAGCACCTGGAGGAAACACACACCATCACAGGGAGAACGTACAAACTCCATACTGACAGAGCCCGAATTGAACCTGGTCGCATGCATGGTAGTTGCTACTTTTCCGTGCTTCCCCATTGATAGTTACCCCTACGATGATGCAATCATGTCATTGATAGAGATTGGTGAAGTGCCACCTGCTCTTTTCCGTGGCTGTTTCCTATTGGCCACAGGATTTTTGTTCTCTAAAGAGCGTTCTGAGAAAATAAAGCTTAAATGAGCCATCTGGCTCCAGTTCCTGAAATGTGTGTAGACAAATGTAATTAATTTCAGAGTGTTGAGTGGTAGTGTAACATCAGACATTCTGCATTCATTACAATCTGAGGAGATTTGGCATGGCCCCAAAGGCACTTGCAAATTTCCACAGATGCTCCCTGAAGAGCATACCAACTGGCTGCATCACTGTCTAGTATGAGGGGGTGGGGGAGGAACACTGCACTGAATTGTAATAAGCTGCAGAAAGATGTAAACTCAATCAGCTCCATCATGGACACTACCTCCATAGTATCCAGGACATCTTCAAGGAGCGATGTCTCAGAAAGGGGCATCCATCATTAAGAACCCCCATCACCCGGGTCATGTCGTCCTCTCATTATTACCATCAGGGAGGAGGTACAGAAGCCCAAGGGCAGATACTCAATGATCCATAAACAGCTTCTCCCCCTCTGTCATCCAATTCCTAAATGGACATTGAACACCTGAACATGACCTCTCTACTTTTTTCTTCTCTTTTTGCGCCACTTATTTAATTCAACTTTTTTGAATATATATACTTCTTACTGTAATTTACAGTGTTTATTATTATGTATTTCAATGTACAGCTGCTGCGTAACACCAAATCTCATTATCTTGGTTCTGATACTGAGCTGGTTTCTTCCCACAACTGAAAGGTATCAATGTTCATATGTTAATCACCACTGTAAGTAGCCCCTGGTGTGCAGTAAGGGGTAGAATAGGGGAGAAGAGTCAATGGGATTGTGGGGTGAGTTTTTGGGACTACTGAGGGATCAGTGCAAATGAATGATTGTTGTGTGAACTCAGTGGCTCGAGAGGCCTGTCCCATGACGTATTGGTATTGGAATTGCTCTCTTAAATATTTAAAGTTTTAAAAATTTGTTTATTTCTCACTTGTGCATCAGCATGTACAGTGAAATGAGATGTTTGTGTCAACGATCAACACAGTACATGGATGTGCTGTGGGCAGCCCCAAGTGTCTCCATGGTTCCGGTGCAAACATAGAATGCCCCAACTTACTAAGCTGTACATCTTTAGAACGTGTGGGGAAACCGGAGCACCTGGAGAAAACACACACCATCACGGGGAGAACGTACAAACTCCATACTGACAGAGTCCGAATTGAACCTGGTCACGTGCACGGTAGTTGCTACTTTTCCGTGCTTCCCCATTGATAGTTACCCCTACGATGATGCAATTAAGTCACTGATAGAGATTAGTGAAGTGCCACCTGCTCTTTTCCGTGTCTGTTTCCTGTTGGCCACAGGATTCTTGTTCTCTAAGGAGTGTTTTAAGAAAGTAAAGCTTAAATGAGCCATCTGGCTCCAGTTCCTGAAATGTGTGTAGACAAATGTAATTAATGTCAGAGTGTTGAGTGGTAGTGGAACATCAGACATTCAGCACCACGTTTTGCCACTGCAAGAGGTTCCCAGGAGGGGAAAGGAAATGGTTCAAGGATGTTCTCAAGCCTTTTAGAAGAAATGTGACATCCTCACTGGTTCATAATGGCCTGTGCGACCAGTCAGGATGGAAAAGGAAGATCCTATAACATTGAACATAGAACATAGATCCAGAAGAATACAACATAATACAGGCCCTTCAGCCCACAATGTTGTTTCCACCTTTTAGCTTACTCTAATATAAATTTAACCCATCTCTCCTATGTAGCCTTCCATATTACTTTCATCCAAATGCCTACCAAAGAGTCTTTTAAATGTCCCTAATGCACCTGCCTGTACTATAACACCTGGCAGCATGTTCATGCATTTATCAGTCTCTGCATTAAAAACTTACCTCTGATATAACCCTGATACTTTCTGCAACTCACCTTAAAGTTATCTTGTATCAGCCATGTCTTTGCTGGGGACATAAGACATTCCTAAGGCATTCAATTCAAGTTTAATTGTCATTTAGCCTAACATGAATACAGCCAAATGAGACAGTGTTACTACGGGAGCAAAATGCTAAAACACATTACCAACTGTCACACACAAGAAAACATTCACGGAATAAAACAGTCCTGATGTCCCACTCCCGCAACACCACACCTTGATGCCCAACCCTTGCACATGCAAGTCAATTAACCTATATGGAGTTTGTTAACTTATATGTGCCCTCTAATCCAGGCAGAATCTCTTCTGCACCCTCTCAAAAGCTTTTGCGTCCATCCTATAATAAGGCAACCAGAATTGAACACAATGGTCCAATTGTGGTCTTCTAACCTAGAGCTGCAACGTTTCTTCATGGCTCATGAACTCAATAGCCCTTAGCTCCTCATTTCTCTTCACAGTGTAGAACGGACTATTTAGTCCCAGGCTCAGTAATGCACAGTTACTTTTGGGACAACTATATCTTCTTATTACAAAGGAGCAGGGCACTCTTTTCAGGTGTGTTCTTCCATAGCAGGAGTTATTATATCATAGAATACACCATTAAGCAAGGGGTCCATGGACCTCAGACTGGGAACCACTGCTGTCAATCTTCTCTCCTCCTGGCTGTGTCAGACTGCAACAAATTCCTAATTCAGCCATTCAAGAGAAGTTGACACCTAGATATTCAAGTTGGTGAATCCAGAGCTTGAGGCCTGAGGTTCAGGGTCTCGTTGTCATTCAGTCCAGAGCTCGAAGTCCTGTCACTGGCAAGTCCTGGGACAGTGAAGATTGAAGCCCGAAGGTCGTTCACAAGTGTGGAAGTCAAGGCCTGACGGCAAAAACCCTGGCACTGGGTGTTGGAAAATCCACCAGGGACATTGAGTCCAATTGAGGCCGGAGGCCCATATTTGGTCTGTCCTGAGGTGGCAGGGACTGTCTGTGTGTGTGTGTGTGAGTTGGTGAACTGGAGGGAGGAAAGGGTTTGGTTGGCTGTTGTTGTTGTTTGTACTGTTCCGCTGAACACTCTGGCCATGCAATGTTGGCACCGGAATGTGTGGTGACACCAGAGGGCTGGCCCCTGCACATTCTTAGGTGTGTTGGTTGTTAACATAAATGACATGTTTCACCATATGTTTCGATGCACATGTGATAAATAAATGATCATGAATCATCTGGGTCTGATCCACTCCTCCTCTGCCTGAACCTTCATCATGCATAATACCATTCCCAGGCTGAGATAGATGACCTTGGTGTTCAGCCTGATGGGTTTTTTTGGTGTTGATGCAGAGACACTCTCAAAAGTGCCATAGAACTTTGGGGGGTGCAAGGGTGTCAAAGGATATAGGAGAAGGCAAGAGAATGGGGTTGAGATGGATAATAAATCAGCCATGATGAAATGGCAGAGCAAACTCGATGGGCCAGATGGTCTAATTCTGTTCCTATCTCTTATGGACAATACAGCAACTAAGCGAGGAACTCGAACATTAAGTTGTGGTACTGTGAAGTAGTTGGCTTAAAGTGATCTAAGGATTTTGTTTCCCAAATGACGAAACAGACTTTCATATTGTTGTAGAAGTCTTCCCAATATAGTTGTGAAATACTCTCACTAAATGCATTCTTCAAGTCCAGCTTTGTTTTTTTCTCTAACTCCTCCTCCGCCAGCCAAGCATTCTGCATCGTTTGATCTTTATAAATAACTACACATTGCATCAGACCTGTGGCCTTTATCATCTCACCAGAATATAGATCCAATTTTGCTAACAGATTGCTAATGGCATTTTGTTGAAACTTTTGAGTATGTGACCACCCAGAATCCAGATATCAGCAGTTGCAAAATTATTTCATGTAATACATTAGTCATTAACTTTCACTTCAATGTTAAATTTGTTGCATTTTCCCATCACTGTTCCATATGGCTATAAACTGAGCTTCAGTTTCAGAATACTTAAACACTTCAGTCAGAATGAGAATCAAATTTAATATCTCTGGCATTGATTGTGAAGGTTGTTATGTGGCAGCAGTACATTGCAATACATAATAAAATCTGTGAATTTCAGTTAGTATATATATTTAAAAAGTCGTATATATATATTTAAAAAGCCATGCAAATAGAGTGAGGTAGTTGTTTATTTGATATTTCAATAATATTAGAGTAACTTTGTGTAAAAGTATATTTGCTGATTAAGCATTTTTGTTTGTTTAAATATTTTATTGCAGGTTATATGTAAAATACATCAATTGCTTCCATCATCACGCTACCATATGATACATAAGCGCTTCACTTAAAGTAAACTTCAACTAGACCCATATTCCCAGATTCCCATGTCCTCATTGGAAGTTGTTCAATGTTTTAAAGTTACAAAACTTAACAGTAGTGTTTATGGGTTCAATGTCCATTCCGAAATCTGATAGCGGAGGGGAAGAAGCTGTTCCTGAGTCATTGAGTGTGTGCCTTCAGACTCCTGTGTCACCTTCCTGATGGTAGCAATGAGAAGAGGGTATGTCCTGGATGATGGGGGTCCTTAATGATGGATGCTGCCTTTTTGAGGCACCGCTCCTTGAAGATGACCTGGATGGTGGGGAGGCTGGTGCCTATGATGGAGCTGATCTGAATGTTACACAAGCCTTGTTATTAGTTGTGCCTTGATACTAGGGATGTTATTATTCTTACTAGGGCCTGTACACTTTCTTTCAACGGATAGTGTTTTCACTTATTTTTTAATTTAGTATTGTTTATTTATTTATTTATTTTATATATTTTATATATTATTTATTTATTTTACTTTTTTTTATATACAGCATGGTAGCAGGCCTTTCCAGCTCAATGGGCCCCTACTGCCCAATTACACCCATTTGATCAATTGACCTACTAACCCATTCATCTTTGGGATGTGGGAGGAAACCGGAGCACCCAGAGGAAACCCACGTGGTCACGGGGAGAATGTACAATGTTCATTCAGACAGTAGTGGGAACGGAACCTGGGTCATGGGTTGTGTGAAGTGTTGCATTAACCGCTACGCTATCGTGAAACTCCAAATTTTCTATTGAAATTGGCACAGTCAATGCATCAGTAGCAGCTTTTCCTGATCGCCCTGTTTGTCTCACTCAACCAGTTCACGATGAAAGGGTTAGAGTGATCTTAGAGTAGCTTAACAGGTCAGCACAATATTGTGGGCTGAAGAGCTGCACTATGCTGTATTGATCTATATTCTATTTACATGTATCTTTTTCTACAATAAAGTTCCAAACTGCAGATCAGTGATGGTAGATGCGTGCAGTAACAGGGAAGACAACTATGTTCTATGTCACACACATAAGATGCTGGAGGAACTCAACAGATCAGGCAGCATTCATGGGAATGTACAAACAGTCAATGTTCTGGGCCGAGACCCTTGTTCAGGACTGTCTTGAAGAAGGGGTCTTAGCCCAAAGCACTGTTCCAATTTACCACGTTGCCATCCATATCATTGATATAGATGACAAGCAACAATGGACCCATTAGTGTTGCATGCATCTAGTCGCAGGCCTTTAGTAGGCAAGGTAACCGCCTACTGCCATTGTCCAATCCAATTTACTATTTGTTCTTCCACTCATTCCTGTCCCACCAATCAATATGATCCTGGCTGATCTATGTTGGCCTCAAATCCTCTTCTCTGTTGGTTAGAAACATAGAAAACCTACAGCACAATACAGACCCTTCAGTCCACAAAGTTGTGCCGAACATGTCCCTACCTTAGAAATTACTAGGCTTACCCATAGCTCTCTATTTTTCTAAGCTCCATGTACCTATCCAAAAGTCTCTAAAAGATCCTATCGTATTCGCCTCCACCATTGTTGCCAGCAGCCCATTTCACGCATTCACCACTCTCTGCGTAAAAATCTTAACCCTGACATCTCCTCTTGTACCTACTCCCAGCACCTTAAACCTGTGTCCTCTCGTGGCAACCATTTCAGCCCTGGGAGAAAGCCTCTGACTGTCCGCACAATAAGTGCCTCTCATCATCTTGTACATCTCAATCAGGTTACCTTTTCATTCTCTGTCACTCCAAGGAAAAAAGACCGAGTTCCCTTAACCTGTTTTCATAAGTCATGCTTCCCAATCCAGGTAACATCCTTGTAACAATACACACAAAATGCTAGTGGAACACAGCAGGCCAGGCAGCATCTATAAGGAGAAGCACTGTCGATGTTTCGGGCCGAGACCCTTCATCAGGACTAACTGAAAGGAAAGATAGTAAGAGATTTGAAAGTAGTGGGGGGAGGGGGAAATGCAGAATGATAGGAGAAGACCGGAGAGGGTGGGATGAAGCTAAGAGCTGGAAAGGTGATTGGCGACAGTGATACAGAGCTGGAGAAGGGAAAGGATCATGGGACGGGAGGCCTCAGGAGAAAGAAAGGGGGAGGGGAGCACCAGAGGGAGACGGAGAACAGGCAAACAACTAAATATGTCAGGGATGGGGTAAGAAGGGGAGGAAGGGCATTAACGGAAGTTAGAGAAGTCAATGTTCATGCCAACAGGTTGGAGGCTACCCAACCGGTATATAAGGTGTTGTTCCTCCAACCTGAGTTTGGATTCATTTTGACAATAGAGGATGCCATGGATAGACATATCAGAATGGGAATGGGATGTAGAATTTAAATGTGTGGCCACTGGGAGATCCTGGTTTTTCTGACGGACCGAGCGTGGGTGTTCAGCGAAATGGTCTCCCAGTCTGCGTCAGGTCTCACCAATATATAAAAGGCCACACCGGGAGCACCGGATGCAGTATACCACACCAGCCGACTCCCAGGTGAAGTGTCGCCTCACCTGAAAGGACTATCTGAGGCCCTGAATGGTGATGAGGAAGGAAGTGTAAGGGCAGGTGGCATTAACTTCCGTTAATGCCCTTCCTCCCCTTCTTACCCCATCCCGTTTTCATATTTTATTTTTTTACAACACTAAGTCACCATGGATTTAATTTGGCCTTTTTGACAATGATCAGCAAAAAAAGACTCTTTCATGTTAAAGTGAAAACAGATCTGTACAAAGTGATCTGAGTTAATTACTGATGCACCATCAATAACTCTCTGAGACATGAGGCAAGATATAGGCTTGTATTGACTGGAAGAAAGAACAAGCAGTAATTGACCACCATACTACATCCTGGAGACTGAGGGCAGGGCTCAGGCCTCAATCGCCTTTATACCGGGGTCTGTGGGAGGAGCCATGGTCAGTGGGAGGGGCCACAGGAGCAGTCAGTGGTGGGGGGGGGGGGTGTCCAGACAGGTATATGTAGTTCACCACGTTCACCCACCCCTTTGTTTTAAAAGAGAGTCCCCATGGGGTGAAGTTTCTTACAAGTGTATTTACAGGTTAAGTCTATCAGGTGGTCGAATCTGTCACTGCGATCTACGTAGTACCGGCTGTGATTGCACAGGTGCTGGTGGTGATTGCACCAGAGATGGTGGTTGTGCTGGTTCTGGCCTAACTGGGGGTGTCAGCCCACCCGGCGTCAGTGATCCCTCATACGTGTGCGAGGCGCCTGGTATATGCGCATGCGAGACGCCCGGTATAGGAGTGTCGTGAGGAGTCTGTGTAGGGCTCGGTGTGCGCGGTGTCACCTCGGGTACAGGGTTCATAGTTACCAGGGAGTGTTCGGGGTAGTGGTCTGCTGCTCCTGCGGGTGCCAGGTCATGGACGGAGACTGTGTCCTTCTGCCCATCAGGTAAGACCATGTAGGCATACTGGGGGTTCGCATGTAGAAGGTGAACCCTCTCGACCAGCGGGGAGTATTTATTGCTCCATGCATGTTTCCGGAGCAGCACTGGCCCTGGGGACGTCAGCCAAGCTGGTGGGGTGGTCCCAGTGACAGACTTCCTGGGAAAACAGAATAGGCGCTCGTGAGGGGTGGCATTGGTGGACGTACATAACAAGGAGCGGATAGAGTGGAGAGCCTCGGGGAGGACCTCCTGCCATCGAGAGACTGGCAACCCTTTTGACTTAAGGGCTAAAAGTGTGGCCTTCCACACTGTGGCATTCTCCCTCTCCACCTGTCCATTTCCCCAGGGATTATAGCTCGTGGTCCTACTAGTAGCAATGCCCCTAGCCAGCAGGTACTGGCGCAGCTCGTCACTCATAAAGGAGGACCCTCTATCACTGTGGATATAGCAGGGATATCCGAACAGAGTGAAGAGCTGGCGCAGGGCTTTTATGACGGACATGGCAGCGGTGTCGGGGCAGGGGATGGCAAAGGGGAACCGCGAGTACTCGTCGATAATATTGAGAAAGTAGACATTGTGGTCGGTGGAGGAAAGGGGGCCCTTAAAGTCAACACTCAGTCACTCAAAGGGGCGGGTGGCCTTGATAAGTTGCGCCGTTTCAGGATGGTAGAAGTGCGGTTTGCACTCAGTGCAGACTTGGCAGTCCCTGGTCATCGTCCTGATGTTCTCAAGGGAGTACGGCAGGTTCCAGGCTTTCACGAAATGGTAAAATTGGGTGACTCCCGGATGGCAAAGATGTGCATGGAGGGTGTATAGCTGGTCGAGCTGTGTACTGGCACACGTTCCCTGGGATAGGGCATCAGGGGGCTCATTGAGCCTTCCAGGCCGGTACAGGATATCATAGTTGTGGGTGGAGAGTTCTATTCTCCACCGCAAAATTTCATCATTTTTGATTTTGCCCCGCTGCTGGTTGCTGAACATGAACGCAACTGAGCACTGGTCGGTCAGCAAGGTGAACCTTTTGCCGGTGAGATAGTGCCTCCAGTGCTTAACAGCTTCCACTATGGCCTGGGCTTCTTTCTCCACCGCGGAGTGCCGAATTTCAGGGCCTTGAAGGGTACGAGAGAAGAATGCTACCAGCCTTCCTGCCTGATTGAGGGTAGCAGCCAGCGCGAAGTCAGAGGCGTCACTCTCTACTTGGAAGGGAATGGTCTTGTCCACAGCATGCATCGTTGCTTTGGCAATGTCCCCTTTAATGCAGCTGAAGGCCGCGCAGGCCTCAGCAGAGAGGGGAAAAGTGGTAGACTTGACCAGGGAGCAGGCCTTGTCTGCGTAATGGGGGACCAATTGGGCGTAATAGGAAAAGAAACCCAGGCACCAACTGAGGGCTTTGAGGGTGGTGGGAAGAGGCAGTCCTAACAGGGGGCGCATACGGTCGGGATCAGGGCCAGTGACCCCATTCTCCACGACATACCCAAGGATAGCGAGTTGGGTGGTTCCTAACACACACTTGTCCCTGTTATAAGAAAGGTTCAGGGCTTTGGTCACTTGGAAAAATTGTTGGAGTTTGGCGTTGTGATCCGATCAGTCATGACCACAGATGGTGATATTATCCAGATAGGGAAATGTGGCCTTCAGTTGGCACTGGTCCACCTGTGGTGAACTACGTGTGCCTGTCTGGACACACCCCCTGCTGACTGCTCCTGTGGCTCCTCTCACAGGCCCCTGTATAAAGGCGATCTGAGGCCTATGCTCGGCCTCAGTCTCCAGGATGTAG
Organism: Hypanus sabinus; assembly: GCF_030144855.1. NCBI lineage: Eukaryota > Metazoa > Chordata > Chondrichthyes > Myliobatiformes > Dasyatidae > Hypanus > Hypanus sabinus. The sequence continues at coordinate 17,546,360 of NC_082708.1, forward strand.
TATGATGGTCACTCACTTCTGGTTCCTTCTTCCAGTCAATAAAAGCCGATATCTCGCCTTACGTCTCAGAGTGAGTCTTTGATGGTGCATCACCACTATCCGGTCCATTTCCCTCTGGAAGACAGAGACACCATTCGTGACACCGAAGGGGACGTGCAGGAAGTGATAGAGCCTGCTGCCCACCTCGAAGGCAGTGTAGGGGCGGTCCTCTGGGTGGATGGGGAGCTGGTGATAAGCGGATTTCAGATCTATTGTTGAGCACACCTTGTACTGAGCTACCTGGTTGACCATATCCACGATGCGGGGTAGGGGGTACGCGTCAAGCTGCGTGAACCTATTGATGGACAAGGGAGTTGCTCAGGGAGCGATCCCTGCAAAAAGCAGAAAGAAGGGGGAAGGAAAAATCGCTCCCTACGCGACTCCCTTGTCCACTCGTCTCCCCCATCCCTTCCCACCAATCTCCCTCCTGGCACTTATCCTTGTAAACGGAACAAGTGCTACACCTGCCCTTACACTTCCTCCCTCACCACCATTCAGGGCCCCAGATAGTCCTTTCAGGTGAGGCGACATTTCACCTGTGAGTAGGCTGGTGTGGTATACTGCATCCGGTGCTCCCGAAGTGGCCTCTTATATATTGGTGAGACCCGACGCAGACTGGGAGACCGTTTCACTGAACACCTACGCTCAGTCCGTCAGAAAAAGCAGGATCTCCCAGTGGCCACACATTTAAATTCCATGTCCCATTCCCATTCTGATATGTCTATCCATGGCTTCCTCTACTGTCAAAATGAATCCAAACACAGGTTGGAGGAACAACATCTTATATACCGGCTGGGTAGCCTCCAACCTGATGGCATGAACATTGACTTCTCTAACTTCCGTTAATGCCCCTCCTCCTCTTCTTACCCCATCCCTGACATATTTAGTTGTTTGCCTGTTCTCCATCTCCCTCTGGTGCTCCCTTCCCCTTTCTTTCTCCTGAGGCCTCCCGTCCCATGATCCTTTCCCTTCTCCAGCTCTGTCTCACTTACGCCAATCACCTTTCCAGCTCTTAGCTTCATCCCACCCTCTCCGGTCTTCTCCTATCATTTCGCATTTCCCCCTCCCCCCATTACTTTCAAATCTCTTACTATCTTTCCTTTTGGTTAGTCCTGACGAAGGGTCTCGGCCCAAAACGTCGACAGCGCTTCTCCCTATAGATGCTGCCTGGCCTGCTGTGTTTCACCAGCATTTTGTGTGTGCTGGAATGGGGAGGTTTTGGTCATGCTGTACTGCCACAGACTCTGAGACAAACAGAAGGATGCCCTCTCCTTGGGACAACCAGCAGAGAACTTAGAGGTTCTCATTGACCAGTACGTCCGTTTTGATAATCGTCTGGCAGAACAAAAGCGGGACCACTTCAGGAAATCAAAGAGAACTGGCCTGAGCCCTGTCCCTACCCATTGCAGTTCCACTCCCCAACCTCAGGCCATGACCAATCTGTCACCTGCTCCAAATCCAGTTCAATCCTTGCAGTACACTCTCTGCCAATGAGGTCCCAGCATTGGAGTCAAGGTTGCTGCATTTACTCCGGGGAAGCAGGTCACTGTGGGCCGAACGTCCGAAGCTGCAGCCCCCTGGGGAACTGCTAAGACTATCCAGTGTCAGGAGGACTCTGACGGTAGCAGCCACTGTGCCCAATCCCATGGTTTCTGGTTTCGTGCTGAAGGCAGAGTTCACCTGGGGTAAGAACGTGGCAGGTGGAGGCTTATGTGAACTTGACGGCAATGGGTAATTTTTGATATTTAGAAACCACCCATCCGTTCAACATACCACTGCGAGAGTTAAACCAGTCCATGCCCGCAACTGTCTTGGACAATGGCCTGCTAGGTTCTGGGCAGATCCAACACCAGACTATGGTTTTGCATATGAGGATGGGGGATCATGTGGAAGATATTAGTCTCTCCATTATTGACTCTCCACTCATACCCCCTGATCCTCAGATACCTCTAACTGACCCACCATAACCCATCAATGGACTGCAGGGAGGGGAGACTGATTGCTTGGTCCAGTCGTTGTTCCAACACCCAGAATCTCCAATGACCTACAAGCGGGCAGACCTCAGTACAAGGAAACCTGAGATTTCTGGACACCTAGTCCAGTTCTCAAAAGCAGACAAGATGTTTCTGGCCAACGGGGCAGCGTGAGTCCCGACAGAGTCCAGTTGAAATCCCACAGGAACTAGAGAGGGGGATTTTCTAGGTCAGGAGAAGATCAAGGAGATGCCCAGGCAATCTGGGTGACTTGTCGCTAAGCTGAGGGGAACCAGCTGCCAGGCCTCAGGAAGAGAAAGACCCCTGTATGCCAGTCCTAGAAGCTTATTCCTGGGGAAAGCCTCACTGCCGTTGCCTGTGAATACAGACAGAGAGTCAGACTCTGATTTGACCACTGTTTCCACAGATGAACTCTGTGACCTTGGAGAGAGGATTTTGAAGCCTGTCAAGTTACCCTTGTCACCAAAGTCGTCTCAGGAGACATCCTTGAAGGAAGGTCCAGAAGGGATAGCAACACCCAAACCGGTCAAAATCCTGTCCGTTTACAAGGATTTAGAGAAGGTTTTACAGCAAGGGAAAGGCCTTGACTCTTTCACCGGACCAACTATGACCATGCCATAAGATCTGCTCCCCGGAACTTTACCTTTGCAGGGTGTATGTACTGTACGTGCTCTCGGGCCCAGCGAGAAACACCATGGAGGAGTATATAAAGGAAGTTCTTGCCACGGGCTTCATTCAGTCCTTCACCTCACCCGCCAGCGCAGGTTTCTTCTTCATACAAAAGAAAAGATGGGAGCCTGCAGCTGTGCATTGATTACAGGGGATTAAACTGACCAAGGATCACTTCATCCTTCCTCTTATGAATATGGCTTTTCGAGATGCTCCAAGAAGCAAAGGCATTCACAAAATTAGACTTCTGGAGTGCCTGCAATCTGGGCCATATCAGGGAGGGCAAATGAGTGGACAATGGCATTCAATACACTGACCAGACACTACGAGTCCTAGGTTATGTCCTTCAGCCTTACAAACACCCCGGCCATTTTTCAAACCTTTATGACCAATGTGCTCCAAGATACTTTCTATAAGTACGCCTTTGAGTACCTGGATGATGACCTAATCCTCTCGAAGTCCATGGAGGAGCACGTTGCTCAGGGACATTTTAAAGAGGCTACTAGACCTTGGACTTTACGTCAATTTGGGGCAGTCCGTTTCATATGACAACTGTTTCATTTTTGTGTTTCATCATATGAATACAATATGTGTTTCATCATGAAGATACGATAGGGTCTTTTAAGAGACTTTTGGATAGGTACATGGAGCTTAGAAAAATAGAGGGCTATGTGTAAGCCTAGTATTTCTAAGGTAGGGACATGTTTGGCACAACTTTGTGGGCTGAAGGGCCTGTATTGTGCTGTAGCTTCTCTATGTTTCTATATCTAGTGGTGATCTCAAGAGGGACCTTAGCAAGACCCAGGCCATCAGAGACTGGCCTCCACCATCCAATAGCAAATGTGTCTAATGATTCCAGGGGTTTGCTAAACTCTACAGGAAATTTATCCGAATCTTCAGCTCGGTGGCAGGTCAGCTGCTGGCTCCAACTAGGCAATCCACAGGCCCTTTTGCCTGGACTGCTGAAGAGGAAGCTGCTTTTGCAGAGCTTTAATAGTGGTTCACGACAGCTCCAATGTTGTTTTCATTTTCTAACTCAGACATTCCCTTCATCATGGAAGTGGACACCTCAGATATTGGAGTGGGGGCCATCACCTTCAAATAGTCAACTGCACCCATGTGCAATCTTCTCCAGGTAGCTATCTCTGCAAAGAGGAACTATAACATCGGGAATTGGGAGCTTCTTTTAGTTATGTTAGCTTTGGAGGAATGACATCACTGGCTGGAGGGGTCCAAGAACCCTTTTATCGTTTGAACTGACCACACAAACCTGGCCTATATTCAGGAGTCCAAGAGGCTGAATTCCATGCAGGCCAGGTGATATTTTCCTTTTAACCAGTTTAATTTCATCCTGATCTATTGACAGGGATCTAAGAACCAGAAGCCTAATACCCTGTCCTGTCAGTGTGATGAACCCGAACGAGAGAAGCAACCTATCACCATTTTGCCCCAAGCCAGGGTTGTGGCGCCAGTATTTTTGGGGAGTCGATGCTCTTGTTCACAAGGGCCTAGCGCAAGGGGAGATTCCTGGGAACTATCCTCTGGGTCAACTGTTTGTCCCAAGTACTGCAATGGGAACATTCATCAAGAAGGATCAGACTCAGGGATTGCCAAGACCCTCAGGTTTATCAAGAGGAGGTATTGGTGGCCTGGAATGATGAGAGAAGTTCAGCAGTGCATGCAGGTGTGTAAGGTGTGCACCCAGAACAAGGAGCCCTGCACCCGACCTCAAGGGCTACTTCACCCCCACCTATTCCAAGAAGACTTGAGGCACACATCTCATGGACTTTGTCACAGGTCTCCAGCTGTCCAAGGAGAAGTCAGTCAATGTGGTGGTTGGCGACTGGTTTTTCGAAAGCCTACAAGATCATTGCCTTGGAGAAGCTACCTTCCACCCCAGAGATGGCCAAGATTGGACCTGGTTTTCGGGGTCCACAGACTCCCTTTGGACATTATCTTAGATTGTGGTCCACAATTCTCATCATATTTCTGGAAGGCTTTCCCTGAGAAGACATACCCTGAGCTGACAGGCTCAGAAAGACCTTATGAGTGGTGTGACCACTTGTTTTGTTGACTTCTGCTCACATCACCATACAACACTCGGTGCATGGGATGTCTCTGTTCTAATGCCAGTTTGGTTATCCTCCGCCTCTTTCCAGAACAAGAAGCTAAGGTTGTGCTCCCTGCAGCAGAAGATCTTGTCCAACACTTCAGGAGAAATGGATGAGGGCGAGAGAGATTTTCCTGGTCTTTACTGGAAGAGCAGAGGCCAAGGCGTACTGAAGGAGAGATCTGGGACTCATGTTACAGCCTGGATAACAGGTCTAACTGTCTACTCATGATTTTCTTCTCCAAGTGGAATCTAGAAAGTTGCTGCCCAAGTTCATTAGTTCCTTTAAGGTCCAGAGGTAAGTAAACCTGGTGGCTTACACCTTGTAGCTCCCCACGTCTCTGAAGATCAACCCCACCTTCCAAATTTCTAAATTAAAACCTGTCTGCATCAGCCCTTTAGCCCTGCTGCCACCCAGGTTTATCGAGGGGGAATAGGTCTTTGCGGTGAAAAGACCTTTGGACTCGTGAGCTGTTCGAGGTGTTTGGCAATAACTAGTGGACTGGGAGGGAATTGGACTGGAGGGAAGGTGGTGGGTGCTGGGAAGAGACATTGTGGATCAGACTCTCATCCACGATTACCATCACTGCCTTTCCGAGCAATCAGAGCTGTCAGGGGGTTGTGGGGGAGGGTGGTCCATTTACAAGGCACTCCCAACTATGCCAACTTCTGAGATTTAAGCATTCTAACTCTCGGGAGTACTGATAGCTGGCATGGACTCTTTAGGGGCTCAGGATGTTCCTGTTAATTGATAATCACGCTTTGGGCACCAAGAATTGAGAATTTAAGGAACATCTGGACATGGGTTCATGCTCAATCGTAACCCTACCAGAGTTATGATTTAGTGATTGTTTTGTGCTGAGATCCAGTTTTGAACCTTGCTTCAGGTATCCCAGTCTTTAGGTCCGAAGCATCCTTATCAAGGATTCTTGTCACAGTGTACACCCCAGAGTTCTGAAAGGGGTGGCTGAAGAGACTGTGGAGACATTAGTAATGATCTTTCAAGGATCACTAGGTTCTAGAAAAGTTCTGGAAGACTGGAAATTTGGTAACATCACCCCACTCTTCAAGAAGGGAGAGAGGCAGAAGAAAGGAAATTGTACACCAGTTAGTTAAGGCCTCAGTGATTAGGAAGATGTTGGAGTTAAACATTAAGGATTCGGTTTTCTGGGTACTTGGAAGCCCGTAATAAAATAAGCCATAGTCAGGATAGTTTCCTGAAGGGGTCATCTTGTCTGGTAAATCTGTTGGAATTAGTTGAAGAAATAACAATCAGGATAGATAAAGGATAATCGGTTGATGTTGTGTGCTTGGATTTTCAGAAGGCCATTGACAAGTTGCCACATAAGAGGTGCTTAGCAAGCTACGAGCCTGTGGTATAATGGGGGAGATTCTAGCATGGATAAAGCAGCGGCTGATTGGCTGGAGGCAAAGAGTGGGGATAAAGGGAGCCTTTTCTGGTTTGTGGGTGGTGACTAGTGGTGGTCCACAGGGGTCTGTGTCAAGACCGATTCTTTTTATGTTGCATGTCAATGATTGGGATGATGGAATTGATGGCGTTGTTGCAAAGTTTGCTGACAATATGAAGATATTTGGAAGTACAGGTGGTTTTAAGGAAGTAGAGAGGCTACAGAAAAACTTGGACAGATAAGGAGAATGAGCAAGGAAGTGGCTAATGGAATATTGTGTTGGGAAGGGTATGATCATGCATTTTGGTAAAAGAAATGAAAGGGTTGACTATTTTCTAAGTGGAGAAAAAGCAGAAAAATCTGAAGTGCAAGTGGACTTGGGAGTCCGTGTGCAGGATTCCCTAAAGGTTAATTTGCCACTTGAGGGCTCGAGGTGTGGAGCAAATCAAGACGGTGCTAAGCGGTGACTCCTTTGTTTTCATCTTCAGAAACAGCTCTATTCCTATCTTCTGTCTCTTTTTTTTTACTTTTTAAGATTCTTTCGAAGAACCTGATCTGGAGTTACACCCTGACTTCGGTTCTTTGCAGGAATAGGACCTGTTCTCAGGGCCTCGTGTCCTGCCATTTTTTGATATCCCCAAGGACGCAGCCTGGAAGACTAGTGCGCCTTCAGAGTGTTGGATTTTCAAGCTGATGCCCTTGACTGAGGTGTCGCGGGAGAACACAGAACAGCTGGTCAGCTGCCGGGGGCTGTGTGTCCAGAGACCTGAGCCTTTCTGGGGCCAACTCTCTGGGCGCAGAGCTTGGAAAAAGTGACGCAACAGATTTTTAGCATCATGAATCAGTGAGTTGTTTGTTATGTCTACCCTGTTGCTGTGAAACAGAGACATTTCTTTTTCCTTATTAAGGAAGGGAACAGCCTGTGGTATGTCGAATTGCTGGGTGAACAAGGAGTCTTTGGGGTACTGCAAGTCTGTCTTTATCGATGCCTTGTTGCACATTGGAGGGCGCTGATGCTTTTTTGCCAGTGGTGTGGGGGGGGGTGGGTCATGGCTTGCTGCTTCTTGTGTGTGGGGGGGGGGGTTTGGGGTTCTAACGTTTAATGTCATTCATTCTTTGGGGCACTCCTGTATTCATGGATGTTTGCGAAGAAAAAGAATTTCAGGATGTATATTACATACACTTCTCTGACATCAAATATACCTATTGAGTCTGTGATCAACTGCCTTGCAAGGACACTGCCCAGGAGAAGGCAACGGCAAACCACTTTTGTTCAAAAATTTGCCAGGAACAATCACAGTCACAGGAAGACCATGACCGTAAATGTCACACGACATGGCATGTAACAAAATAATGAATGATCAGATCTCTCCCCATAACTGAAGTCCACTAATTAAAACAACATCCTGGTGGACATGGTCTGCATCCCTAACAGTATAACCACATAGTTCCTTCCGTGTGGTGACCAAAATTACACACAATTCTCAATGTGCGGTCAAACTAGGGCTTTGAAAAGCTGGAACACAACATCCCAAGTTCTACATTCTTTGTCTTGGCCTGTGATAACAGAATCAGAAACATGCTAATCATCACTTTCCTATGCCATGAAATTTGTTTTGTGGTAGAAATGCAGTGCAAGATATAAAAATAACTATAAATTACTATAAATAAACAAATCATAGATAAATAAACCACAGCTGCTGCGCAGGTTGACTCTGTGGTTAAGAAGGCGTACAATGCATTGGCCTTCACCGATCATGGGATTGAGTTTAAGAGCCATGAGGTAATGTTGCAGCTATATAGGACCCTGGTCAGACCCCACTTGGAATACTGTGCTCAGTTCTGGTCACCTCACTACAGGAAGGACTTGGAAACCATAGAAAGAGTGCAGAGGAGATTTACAAGGATGTTGCCTGGATTGGGGAGCATGCCTTATGAGAATAGGTTGAGTGAACTTGGCCTTTTTTCCTTGGAGCGGCGGAGGATGAGAGGTGACCTGATAGAGGTATACAAGATGATGAGAGGCATTGATAGTGTGGATAGTCAGAGGCTTTTTCCCAGGGCTGAAATGGCTAGCACAACAGGGCATAGTTTTAAGGTGCTTGAAAGTAGGTACAAAGGAGATAGAAACATAGAAAACCTACCGTACAATACAAGCCCTTCAGCCCACAAAGCTGTGCTGAACATGTCCTTACCTTAGAACTACCTAGGTTTACCCATAGTTCTCTATTTTCTAAGCTCCATGTATCCATCCAGGAGTCTTTTAAAAGACCCTATCATTTCTGCCTCCATCACTGCTGCCGGCAGCCCATTCCACACACTCACCACTCTCTGACATCTTTGTACCTACTTCCAAGCATCTTAAAACTGTGCCTTCTCATACTAGCCATTTCAGCCCTGGGAAAATGCCTCTGACTATCCACACAATCAATACTTCCCATTATCTTGTACCCCTCTATCAGTTCACCTCTCATCCTCCGTCACTCTAAGGCGAAAAGGCTGAGTTCACTCAGCCTATTCTCATAAAGCATGCTCCCCAATCCAGGAAGCATCTTTGTAAATCTCCTCTGCACCCGTTCTATGGTTTACAAGTCCTTCCTGTAGCAAGGCAACCAGAACTGAGCACAATACTCCAAGTGGGGTCTGACCAGGGTCTTATATAGTTCCAACATTACCCCTCGGCTCTTAAAATCAATCTCATGATTGACGAAGGCCAATGCACTGCGTGCCTTCTTAACCACAGAGTCAACCTGCATAGCAGCTTTGAGGGTCCTATGGACTCTGACCCCAAGATCCCTCTGATCCTCCACACTGCCAAGAGTCTTACCATTAATGCTATATTCTGGCATCATATTTGACCTACCAAAATGAACCACCTCAGACTTATCTGGGTTGAACTCCATCTGCCACTTCTCAGCACAGTTTTGCATCCTATCAATGTCCCGTTGTAACCTCTGACAACCCTCCACACTATCCACAACACCCCCAACCTTTGTGACATCAGCAAATTTAATAACTCTTTCCTCCACTTCCTCATCCAGGTGACTTATGAAAATCACAAAGAGGAGGGGTCCCAGAACAGATCCCTGAGGCACACCACTGGTCACTGATCTCCTTACAAAATATGACCCATCTACAACCACTCTTTGCCTTCTGTTTGCAAGCCATTTCTAGATCCACAAAGCAACATCCCCTTGGAATCCATCCTCCTTACTTCCTCAATAAGCCTTGCATGGGGTACCTTATCAAATGTCTTGCTGAAATCAAGATGTCAGGGGTAGGTTTTTTTTACGCAGAGAGTGGTGAGTGCATGGAATGGGCTGCCAGCGACGGTGGTGGAGGCGGATGCGATAGGGTCTTTTAAGAGACTCCTGGATAGGTACATGGAGCTCAAAAAAATAGAGGGCTATGGGTAACCCTAGGTAATTTCTAAGGTAAGGACATGTTTGACATAGCTTTATGGACCAAAGGATCTGTATTGTGCCGTAGGTTTTCTATGTTTCTAAATAATATGAAGGGAGAATATCAATGTAGAAATATTAAGAGGGCATGTCCCAGATGGTAAGCACCTTTAATGATTGTGTTAGGCATACTCTGGAGTTAGGGTATGTGGTATATTGTGTTGCTCCGGGGGCAGGGGTTGGTGTGGTGGACAGCCTGGCCCAGCATTCCTGGTGGCCAGCACCATTTATTGTTCTTGTGCTCAAATGTTCACGTTCCTTTTCTTGTAAAATTTTAGCTTGGGTTGTACAGTTATTCGCATGTATGTTTATGGTCACCCTGATTGTTACCAGGACGTGTTTTCATCACGTTCCCCTGTCTGTATGTGACTGAGTGGGTTCTCTCCCCTGGGCATAGCACTCGCTCTGTTTTTGTGCTCGTTGTAATAAAATTGCCGCTTAGCTAAACAAGCTTTGCTCCTCTGTCATCATGGACCGAATGCTCGCTACAGTGGTGTCAGGAGAGGGAACAGAAATTGACGACGAGATTGTAGAGCCCAGAAAGAGCTTGCCCCTCGTGCCTTTGTAAAGGCGGTGATGCTGAATCACCTTCGGCAGCATGTTCGCCTGACATACACACACAAGACAAGACAAAGGAGCAGAAGTAGGCCATTCGGCCCATTGAGTCTGCTGAGGTGCTGGCAGAGGTAGAGAGGGCAGAAGTGATTTTGACCCCACAAGGCATTCCAGTGTTGCCCCGCACACAGTGAACCTGGGCTGATGTCACTGAGGTGGAGGAGGAAGCTCACCAGGAGGAGCTCGTGAGACAGTACGACCAGTGCTGTGCTGGCCCTGTTGTGTGCCACTGAGCGATCTCTGCTAGCGGTGTAGCGAGGCAGGGCTTGGAGCCCAAGATGGCAGCACACCAGAGCCCAGTGCGGCCATTGGGAAACACTGAGCGGCCAGCGCTGCCCGAGACCTCCAGCAGAATTTCCCCCACACCATTGTCGCCTCTCCGGGTGGGCCATTTGGGTGAAGAGCAAGGCTTATACGTGGACTGCATGGTGGAGGGCATCAGATGCCATGCATTGGTGGGCACAGGATCAACCATCACCATCATGCATCCAGGTGTCCCTCCCATCATAGTCTAACCAGCCCTGCCTGCTGAGCAATGAGGGCAGCCACCAGTGACTGCGCGGCGATGAGAGGGAAGAGGTGGCTCTGCAGGACAGTGGAGCGTGAGGTGTGGGTAGATCCGGCTGTACCATTAACCTGGACCTGCTGTCTGGTGGGGGTGGGGGGCCCACGTGTTTGTGCCGGGAGCAACACTCTACTTCGGCACCGAAGCCCCGTCTCTCTGACAGGGGCCGCTCCAGGACGTAGACCAGCCCGGTGCAGCAACAACCACCGCCAGTCATGGCGACACGCCGCAACGCAGCATGCCCTGCTGCATCCCATGCAACACAGCGGAACTAGGCGCAAGCGGCGGTGGCAGCTAGCGGCCAGGTAGACCTCCCCGCCATTGACCAGCAGCCGCGCAGCGAGCAGGTGAGCGAGCCCGTGCTGGCCCGGGTGATGAGATGGCGGCTGGAGTGGACAGCGGTCTCCACCTTGGATCTAGAGATCAAAGGGCTGTACTTTCAGAGGGACAAGCTGGAGATGTGCGACAGGTAGCCGTTCTGGTGCTGACCGTTTTCCGATGACAACAGGCATCTCTTGCAGCCAGTGGTCCCCTGGGGGATCTCAGTGTACAGGGTGGTGGGGGACGGCCATTTCAGGGTCGCAAAGACATTAGGCAAGCTGTGTGAATGCTTCTACTGGCTTGGATGCAGGCAGGACGTGCAGCTCTTCATGCACTGCTGCGACTCTTGCACGTCCCCGGAGTGGCCCGGCTGCCAGTCTAGGGTGGCAATGCAGCAGTACATAGTGGGGGCCCCAGCATGGGTCTACTGCCCCTCCTAGAAGAAGGGACATAGCATCTGAAACTGGGAAGCCACTGGAAGGGGCGGGAAAGGTGCTCAACCATATCTTCGATGTGGAGTGTCGGGTGTGGTTGCTGGAGCGGTGGAAAACAGCCGTGCTGTACGAGCACCAACTGGCATCTTACTGACCCCTGGCCACCACCCACCCAGCAAGACTGAGGAAAGGAAGTAACACTCCAGGTGCCTCTTGTCTCACCAAACAGAGCCTCCCCAGCATTTGGCTGAGTTGGCCACCACTGAGACATTTGGATTTTGTTGTGGTCTCTGTGGTTGCCAGGGATGGCTGAACCCCACCCCAGTTGGGGGACAGTGTGGCACTCTGGGGGGCATGGTCGACAGCCTGTCCTACCATTCCTAATTGCCAGGGCTATTTATGTTCTTGTGTTAAAATGCTTTTGTGGTAATATGGTGGGTTCTTCAAGATTATTATTGTTGCACTTTAGTTTGGGTTATACAGTTATTTGCATGTGTATTGGTGGGTCACCCTGACTGTAACCAGGGTGTGTAACAATCACTTCCCCCCCTCCCCACCGTGTCTGTATGTGACTGAGTGGGTTCTCCCCCCAGGTCAGGGCCTGCTCTGGTTTTGTGCTTGCTGCATTAAAAATGATTGTTGAATTAAACGAGCTTATCTCATCTGTCATCATAGACCGAATGCTTGCCACAGTACGTTAATTTCACCAGCAACTAATCTTCAGACATAAGCATGGGTTGTAGTTTGAATTTGAAGTGCAGTCCTGAACAAATTTTCCTGGAGCTGTGGACTGCAATAAATTTGGAAACCAGACAATGCTGATTAACATTTATTTTGAGTGTCTGTAATGTGGGTTCTGGGTGTGTGAAAATTATATATCATTCAAGGGAAGCATTGTAGATATGTTGTAACTATAGAATTGTCCTGTTGTTACCTTTGATCTTTAGTGTATAAAAATGTCATGTAAAATTGGCTTGAGAGGCCTCTTCCTTCAGGAGTCTCTCAATTTGCTTATTTTGTTGAATAAAATTTCTATATCCTCTAACTTTATGTGTTTCCTGTGACTTTGTTCCCAACAGAACAATATGCACACTCTTTTAGTCCTTCACATTGAAGCTGACAGACCAGGTGTTGATGCAACTCATTAGAGTGTGCTCCACCATATCTCTACAGGAAATTGCTAGAGTGTTTTATGACATATCAAATTTCCTCAAACTGAGGTATAGCTACTGTGAGTGCATTCATGTGTCAGATGCAGCATAAATCCTCTGAGATGTTGACATCCAGGAACTTGAAAAAGCTAAGTATGAGATTCTGCAGATGCTGGAAATCCAGACCAACTCACACAAAATGCTGGAGAAACACAGCAGGTCAGGCAGCATTCATGGTAAAGAATAAATGGTCAATTTTTCCCGCAGGTCCCTTCATCAGGACTAGAAATAAAGGGCAATGATGCTAGAATAGAAAGGTGGTGGGGGGATTGTTGGAGAAGGGAAGGATGTCTAGTTAGAAGGTAATAGGTGAAGCATGGTAGATGGGAAAGGTAAATGGGTGGAGAAGATGGGGGGGGGGGTGGACCATGGAAGAATGGGCAGAAGGAGAACCAAGGAGAGGTCAGTGAAGAGGAGAGCTAAGAGGCCAAAGTGGGGAGGAGAAACAGTGGAAAGGTGAGGAAAAGAAATTACTGGAATGAGAAACTGATGTTCATGCCATCAGGTTGGAAGCTACATGGATAGAATATGAGGTATTGCTCTTCCACCCTGAGAGTGGCCTCTTCATGGCAAAAGAGGAGGTCGTGGACCAACATGTCCAAACGGGAAAAGAGACAGGCATTAAAATGTTCTGCTACTGAGAAATTCTGCTTTTGGCAGTAGGAGCAGATGTACTCAACAAAGCTGTCCCCCAATTTAATTTGGTGGACTAACTTGAAAATGATCATCCTTTCAACCCAATGAGGACTAATGAGTGCACCTCTGACCTCCCCTTCCTGAAGTCCAAAGTCTATTCCTCGGTCTTTCTGACATGGAGCGCAAGCCTCTCACATTACCACTCAACCTCATTGCCATTGGAGATTCTGATGACACCAGGAGTGTCATTGGCAAATGTAAGCATCTGGGCTGTGCCTAGCTCTGAAGCCATAAGTGTAGACAGAATAGAGCAGTGGGATAAGTATGCATTCTAGAGGTGAGCCTGTGTCGATTATCAGAAAGGAGGAGACAAGCATGCCCTGAACTATGGACTATTGCTGTTTCTGTCCATCAATTCATTCCTTAATTCCCTACCACTTACTGCATATATGCTGCACTTGTCTTCTCAAAATGCATTACCTCACACTTGACTGTGTGCCAAATTCCATCTGCCACTATTCTACCCAAATATCCATCTAATCGGCTTCAGTAAATCTTCCTTGCTTAGGACTTCCATGTCATCTGCAAACCACCAAATCATTCATTCTAAATTCACACTCAAGACCAATGAACAGTTAGGGTCCCAGCACTGGTCTCTGTGGTTCTGGTTCAGATCCAGTTCGTTACCTTGCCTTGCATCCCATAAGCCTTAATGTTCTGGAGCAATTTTTCATGTCGGACCTTATTAGAATCTGTGGGGGCATACTCCAAGGTCCTACTCACCGACTCCCCCAACACCCAGTGCCACCCGGCACAATATCCTGCCATTGTTGAGTGCATTCCTTTGCTTTGTTGTCCTCTTATCTCACTATTGATTCCCAAATTAAGTGATTATACATTCTGGATGAGAAAAAAAATGTTTTCCCTCAGTGGGTTGAGAACCAGTGGAGAGTTCCACCCAAGAGGACCAGGGAAGCTGAGTCATCGATAAATGGTTGGGGTATTGAAGGAGTGAGTAGGACCTTGGAGTTCACCTCCAGAGATCCATAACCCTATCCAGGTCCCACAAAAAATTGATCCAGACCGTTACAGCTCATGGAATCCAAGACAAGATAGCTAACTGGATCTGAACCAGTACCACAGAGATCAGTGCCGGGACTTGAGCTGCTTATTGTCTTGGATGTGAATTTGGATGTCAATGGATATAGGGACAATTAGCAAATTGATTTATTATTGTTTCATGTACCAAAGTGCAGTGAAAATTTAGTCTTGCAAGCCTTTCAGAATGATCATTTCATTACATGTGCATCGAGAGAGTACAAGAGGAAAATGAGAACAGTGTGCAAAATATACACTCAGTTGCCACATTATTGGGTAACCAGTACCTAACAAAATGGCCACTGAGTGTATGTTCGTGGTCTTCTGCTACTATGGCAGCGATGCTCTTCTGCAGACCTCTGCTGTAATGCGTGTTTATTTGTGATACTATCACACTCCTGTCTGCTTCAACCAGTCTGGCCATTCTCTTCTGACCTCTCCCATTAATAATATGTTTTTGCCCATTGAATTGTTGATCACTGGACTTTTTTTTTTGTTTCTAGCACTATTCTCTGCAAAGTCTAGAGAAAACCCCAGGAAATCAGCAGTTTCTGAGATACTCAAACCACCCCATCTGGCACCATCAATCATTCCATGGTCAGCATCACTTAGATCACATTTCTACTCCAGTGTGATGTTAAGTCTTTACAACAACTGTACCTCTTGACACATTTGCATGCTTTTATGCAATAATTTGCTGCCACACGAGTGGCTGTTTAGATATAGCCATAACAATTACAGCATGGAAACAGGCCATCTCGGCCCTTCTAGTCTGTGCTGAACGCTTACTCTCACCTAGTCCCACTGACCCGCACTCAGCCCATAACCCTCCATTCCTTTCTTGTCCATATACCTATCCAATTTTACTTTAAATGACAATACTGAACCTGCCTCTACCACTTCTACTGGAAGCTCGTTCCGCACAGCTACCACTCTCTGATTAAAGAAATTCCCCCTCATATTACCCCTAAACTTTTGCCCCCTAACTCTCAACTCATGTCCTCTTGTTTGAATCTCCCCTACTCTCAATGGAAAAAGCCTATCCATGTCAACTCTATCTATCCCTCTCATAATTTTAAATACCTCAATCAAGTCCCCCCCTCAACCTTCTACAGTCCAAAGAATAAAGACCTAACTTGTTCAACCTTTCCCTGTAACTTAGGTGCTGAAACCCAGGTAACATTCTAGTAAATCTTCTCTGTACTCTCTCTATTTTGTTGACATCTACCTGACTCTGCTTTGGACACTTTTAACTTGCACTGGACACTTATAACATGTTTTTAACTGACATGTGGCTGTTGTGTTTTACTTATTTATTGTTATGTTTATTATTTAGTGTTGCATTTGTTATGTTATGATTGCACTGCTCCTGGGAAACACTGTCTCATTCTGCTCTGCAGAGCTGATGTACGGTTAGATTGACAATAAAGTTTTAAAATCTTGAGTCTTTCCTATAATTTGGTGACCAGAACTGTACACAATACTCCAACTTCAGCTTCACCAATGCCTTGTTCTATTTTAACATTGCATCCCTACTCCTATACTCAATGCTCTGATGTATAAAGGCCAGCAGATATTTGCATTAACAAGCAGGTGTACAGCTGTATGTAATAAAGTAGACACTGTGACATTTAGAGAGAAAGTGTAGTGCACAGCAACACACAAAATGCTGGAGGAACTCAGCAGGTCAGGCAGCATCTGTGGAATTGAATAGACAGTCGACATTTCAGGCCAAGACCATTCATCACATGAAGATTTTTGTCCCGTTTGATGTTGCTTGCACGAATTAATGGCTTTTGATTCTCATTTGTGGGTGAGATACTTGGGTCACTTTCAGTTCTGGTCAAATTTTCTTTGACTCTGCGAAGCACAAATGGCTTTGTTCAAAAATAAAACTCTTTGAACGTTGAACTATTCTTTTTGGGTTTAGTCTGTTGACGTCAAATTACCAATGCACATCCTGTTCAAACATAATTGCAATCTCAGGAGTGTGGTCGAGATTCTTGAATATTTGAATCAACATTCTGATTTTCAGTTTGGAGGAGGCTTGATCGGAAATTGCAGTTTCACTTGGGCACATATTTTGATGAGTGCTTTTGAGTAAAATAACACCAACAAAAAAAACACCTATTCCGCACCCCCCCCCCCACCTTAACTGGCTTCATCTATCGCATTCTAGTTATCATAAACAAGAGAAATTCTACAGATGCTGGAAATCCAAAGCAACACACACAAAATGCTGGAGGAACTCAGCAGGTCGGGCAGCATCCATGGAAATGAATGAAGAGTCAACGTTTCGGGTCCTTATGAAGGGTCTCATTCCAAAATGTCAACTGCTTACTCTTTTCAATATCTGCTGCCTGGCTTGCTGAGGTCCTCCAGCATTTTGCATGTGATATCTTTCAGCTATCCTCCTTCCCCTTCCTGCTTTCCTATTCAGGCTTCTGCCCCCTCCCTTTCCAGTACTGATGAAGGGTCTTGTCCCAAAATGTCAGCTGTTGATTCCTTTTGACAGATGCTGCTTGACCTGCTGAGTTCCTCCAGCATTTTGTATGTGCTGCTCTGGACATTAGTGTGAAAGCCTTCGAGCTGTTATCCAAGTGTACGTTTAGAATGAGATGCTCCGTTAAATAAATTAAATGAATGCACAACCATTTAGCTGTTCTCTGCTTCATCTCTTTTTTGGAGGGATACTGAAAATCAGGTCTAATGGTGGCCCTTTCTGGTTGGCGGCTGGGAACTAGTGGTGTTCCACAGGGCTCTGTGTTGGGACTGTGGGACTTTTTCTTTCTACGCTACGTGTCAATGATTTAGACGATGGAATGGGTGGCTTTGCGGCCAAGTTTGAAGATGATACAGAGATAGGTGGAGGAGTAGGTTTGTTGAGAAAGCAGCTGCAGAAGGACTCAGACAGATTTAGAGAATGGGCAAAGAAGTGTTTGGTGGAATACAGTGTAGGGAGGCTTATGGCCATGCACTTTGGTAGAAGAAAGAAAGGTGTAGATTATTTTCAAAATTTGGAGAGAAAATTTCAAAATCTGAGCTGCAAAGGGACTTGGGAGACCCTGTGCAGGTTCCCTAAAGATTAATTTGCAGGTTGAGTCGGTGATGGGGAAAGCAATGCATTCATTTCAAGGGACTAGAATATAAAACCAAGATGTAATGTTGAGGCTTTAAAGGCACTGGTGAGGTCTCCATTGGAGTATTGTGAGCATTTTTGGACCTCTCATCTAAGAAAAGATATACTGACATTAGGAAGAGTTCAAAGGCGGTTAGCAGAAATGATTTCAGGATTGAAAGACTTATCATATGGGGAGCTTCTGACGACTCTTGGCCTGTACTCACTGAAGTTCAGAAGAATGAAAGGGGGATCTTATTGAAACCAATCGAATGTTGAAAGGCCTCAAAAGATGTGAAGAGGATGGTGGGAGAGTCTAAGTCCAGAGGATACAAGCTCAGAATAGAGGGATGCCCATTTAGAATGGAGATAAGGAGGAATTCTTTTAACCAGAGAGTGGTGAATCTGTGGAATTCTTTACCACAGGTGCCTGTGGAAGTCAAGTCATTGGGTATATTTCAGGTAGAGTTTGATGGATTCTTCATTGGTCAGGGCATGAAGGGATATGGGGAGAGCACAGGAGTTAGGGCTGAGAAGAAAATGGATCAGCCATGGTGAAATGGCAGAGTAGACTCGATGCGCCAAATGGCCTAATTCTACTCCTATATCTTATGGCACAACAACAGCCTCTCTTTCAAAGTCTGCAAATCCGAAGAGATGATTGTTGACTGTTGGAGGAGGGGGTCTACGAGCCATTCCTCATTAAGGGATCATTTGTACAGCTGGCCTTCTTTTGTACGTGGGTTGTGTTTCAGTCTTTGTTTGTGTGTAGTTTTTTCATCGATTCTATTGTATTTCTTTGTTCTACTGTCAGTGCCTGGAAGAAAATGAATCTCAAGGTAGTATATGCTGACTTACAATCACCCAGTGTTCACTTTATTAGGTACACCAGCTTGTTAATGCAAATATCTCCTCAGCCAATCATGTGGCAGCCACTCAATAACTAACAGCACACAAGCATGGCCAAGAAGTTCAGTTGCTGTTTAGACCAGACACCAACATGGAGAAGAAATGTGATTTAAGTGATTTAGCTTGTAGAATGTTTGGTGGTTTAAGTATCTCAAAAACTGCTGACTTGCTGGGGTTTTCATGCACTACAATTTCTAGAGCTTACAGAGAATGGTGTGAAAAATAAGAGACATCCAGTGAGCTGCAGTTCTGTGGGTGAAAATGTCTTGTTAATGAGAGAGGTCAGAGGAAAATGGCCAGACTGGTTCAAATTGACAGGAAGGTGAGAGAAAGTAGCCAATCATGTGGTGGCAACTGATTGCATAACAACATGTTGACAAGATCCAAGGTTTCAGCCGTTGTTCTGACCTAACATCGCACTGGCAGAAATGTGATCCAGGTTACGATGACTGTGAAGTAATTGTTGGTGCAATGAGGGGCGGTTAGAGAATCTCAGAAGCTGCTGATCTCAGGGGATTTTCACGCACAGCAGTCTCTAGAATTAACAGAAAATGGTGTAAAAAGAAAAAAAGAAAACATCCAATGAAACTCAATTCTGTGAGGAAAAACACCTTGTGAATGAGAGAGGTCAGAGGAGATGGCCAGACTGGTTCAAGCTGACAGGAAGGTGAGGGAAAGTGGCTCAGCTAGCCACGCATTGTAACAGTGGTGTGCAGAAGAGTATTTCTGAATATACAATATGTTGAATCTTGAAGTGGGTCGGCTGCAGCAGTAGAAGTCAATGGACATACTCTGAGTGGTCACTTTATTAGGTACAGGGAGTATCTAATCAAGTGGCCAGTTAGTACAAGCACACTTTGTAATAAATTTACTCTGAACTTTATTATTTCCATTACATTCATGGATAAAATATGTTGTTTGCAAAGTACAGTGTGGCTGTTTTTGTCACTACGAATCAACTACGAATCTTAACAGATGTTCAGCTATTGCGACAACAGAAACAATCAGCAGACTTAATGTAAAAAAACATGATCCAAAGTATTGTTTAAACAAACTTGATACCAAATCACAGACATTAGGTCACAAGATCATAAAAAAACAGGAACAACATGAGGTCCTCTGGTCCATAGACCCTACTGCAGAACTCAATGACTACTTGACCTTAATTCCACTTTCCCTTCCAAATCCATTCTCCTGAACTTCAATATCTACTTATTTCATCCTTGATCTTAATGACAAAGATTCCATAATTCCCTGAGGTATAAATTCCAAAATGTCACAAGCTTCTATAGAGAAGAAATTGCATGTCATGTTGATCCTAAGTGACTGACCACTTATCCTGAGACTGCTATTAGTTCGAGGTTCTTCCAGAATGTAAAATTTCCTTATCGAATTTACCAGTAACCCCACCCAAAATATTACGTGTGTCGCGGGGTGCGCTGACAGTATCAGAACCCAAGTGTGGAGGAAAGGCGGACTCTGATGTAGAGATAGTGACCAGAGTTTATTCATAATAATTTCAAAAGAACATCTGTGGCTCACTCAAGCGACACCGTGAGAATTAATATTCTCTAAACCAGACCCCATGATAAATGCTAATTGGGAGTCTGCTTAAGTAATACAAGCAACAAGGAATTCCTGAGCCTATCAAAATAAAGTTAAGCAGAGAGGACAAGGAGACTGCAATACAGAGAGTGAATTGCTCAAAAAAAAGAACACAAGAAACTCTAAATGATTATGACTCCTATTAAACAACAATTAACCAGTTCTGCTGCTCTGAAGACCTTGGAGCCCAACACTCTCCAGTGTCCCGTGCAGATTGGAAGAGCTCATGTCAACATGTCTCAATAAGGTCACACTTCAAAGTTCTTAACTCCAGTGAGTATAGCCCCAACACAGTGAACCTTTCCTTGTAAGGCAACCCAGGAGTCTGATGAATAAAGTTTGGTCAAAAACTATGGTCTTAAGAAGTAGCTGATGACTTAATAGAGCATTGCAGAGTAGTGGAGCTGATTGAATATTTGTCTCACATCTCCAGTGACCCAAGCTCAATGCTGACTTCTAGAGTTCTTTGAGTGGAGTTTGCACATTCTCCTTGTGATTATGTGGGCTTCCTCCAGATGCTTTAGTTCCTCTCCACCATACCACTTCCCAAAGTTAGGCTGTCAGTCTTAAACTATTGGTAGATTGTTGGATGCTCTGCAAAATGTCATGGTGGATGTCCCCAGGGTTTGTTGGAATCCCTCACAGTATACCGTGGAAGGCAAAAAAGGATATTGCCGGGGCTTTAGCAGATATTTTTTATCCTCTATGGCCATATTTGAATGCAAGGAAACTGGAGAATAAGGCATGTTGTTCAACAATCAACCTGCTGAGTGAATTCAGCAGGTTGAGCAGCATTTGTTGTGGGGTGGGGGATGAAACGTTGATGTTTCGCGATTTCTGGGGCAATCCATGAAATTATAGATCAGTGAGCCTTACACTGGTGAGATGGAAATTATTAGAGAAGATTCTTCAAGGCAGGATAGAAGCAGGGACTTCTGAGAACTCCTGAGAAGTTCTATCTCACACATTTGAGCTTTTTGAAGAGGTGACGAAAATGATTGATGAGGGTAGGGGAGTGGATGCATCCGCGTGAACTTCTCTAAAACATTTGACAGGTTCCCTTACAATAAGCTTAAATCACATAGGACTGACAGTGAGTTGGCTGGGTGGACAGAAAATTGGCTTGGTTGTTGGGCAGTGGTGGAGAGCATTGTTCTGACTTAAGGTGTGCGATGAGAGGCATTCTGCAAGAATCAGTGCTGGGATCTCTGTTGTTTGTAATAAGACCATAAGACATAGGAGCAAAATTAGGCCATTCAGCCTATTGAGGCTGCTCCACCATTCCATCATGGCTGGTTTACTATCCCTCTCAACCCCATCCTCTTGGTTTCTTCCCATAACCTTTGACATGTTGACTAATCAAGAACTTATCAACCTCCTCTTTAAATACACCCAGTAGCTTGGCCTCCATAGATGCCTGTGGTAATGAATTATACAAAGTTACTTTCCTGTGGCTAAAGAAATTGCTCTCATCTCTTTTCTAAATGGACATTCCCTCTATTCTGAGGCTGTGCCCTTTGGTCCTAGACTCTCCCAATGTAGGAAACACCCTCTCCACATCCTGTCTATCAAGGCCTTTCAATTTTCAGTAAGCTTCAATGAAATTCCCCTTCATTTTCTAAACTCCAAATGGACTAGACTCCACATTCAGTATATATGCATAGATAAAAATGTAGGTGGTCTGATTAGAAAGCTTGTAGATGGCACTAGATTTGGTGGAGGTGTGGATAATGAGGAAGGTTATCAAAGGATGTTTCAGAATAGAAATGAGTTGGAAATTTAAGCAGTAAAGTGCCAGATGGAATTTAAACCCTAGTATGAGATGACACATTTTCAAAATCAGAATCAGTTTTATCATCACTGACATATCCAGAGTTTAAATTTCAAAGTAAATTTTTCTCAATGTACATATATGTCACCATATACAACACTGAGATTCATTTTCTTGTGGGCATAATCAATAAGTCTATTGAATAATACTACAACATGATCAATAAAAAATAGTCCAACTTGGGAGTTCAATCACAGTTCAGAAGACTCTGTGCTAACTGTGCTAATACAAAAAGAAAGAAATAATAATAATAAAAAAACAAAAATACTGAGAACATGAGACGAAGAGTCCTGCAAAGTGAGTCCGTAGTTTGTGGGAACAGTTCAAACATGGGATGAGTGAAGTTGAGTGAATTTATCCTCACTGGTTCAAGAGCTTGATGGTTGAGGGGTAGTAACTGATCCTGAACCTGGTGGTGTGAGTCCTGAGGCTCCTCTACTGTCTTTCTGATGACAGCAATGAGAAGAGAGCAGGTCCTGGGTGGTGGGAGTCCCTGATGATGGATGCCACTTCCCTGCGACAGCATTTCACATAGGTATGTTCAATGGCTTTACCCATGACGGACTGCCTTATATCCATTACTTTTTGTGGGATTTTCTCTTCAGATTTCAACATTTAAGAAAGGTTTCGATGAGTACATAGATAACAGAACTATGGAGGGTTATGGTCCATGTGCAGGTTAATGGGACTAGGCTAAATAATAGTACAGCATGAATTGAATGGGCCAAAGGGCCTGTTACTGTGCTGTATTGCTTTATGATTCTAAAGAACACAATTGGAAAAAAGCAAATCAAGTTCCATTGCAGTAGAGAGAGATCAAAATGTTACTATTCTGAGGTAGTTGGGGTTATGCCAGTTGATTCAGGGATTGAATGGTTAAAGGGAAGTAGCAGATAACTTCACTCACCACATCATTGAAATGTTCCCATAGTCTCACTTTCAAGGACACTGCATCTCATGTTCTCAATTTTTGCACACTGGTTGTATGCCATTGAGTCTCTCATTGGTTCAATTATGGTCATTATTTTATTATGGATGTATTGAGTATGCCGGCAAGAAAATAAAAATCTCGGAGTTGTATATGGTGGCACATATGTACTTTGAATTCTTGAACTTGGTATGTGTGAGACTTAAGGTTTCTTACCTTCAGCCCAGTGATAGATGTGGCAAGATGATATGACCTGGATAGTGGGTCTTTGATGATAGATGCTGTCTTCATGTAACAGTTCTATTATACTTTTTATGTTATTTATTCAAACCACAAACTCATTGTGAGTCAGAATTAACTTCACTGGAACATATTGAAATGAGTTAGTCTCATGTGATGACTAACATTATCCCGTGAGGTACATTTGGACTAAGCACCTGAGCGACCAGTGGCATTTCAGTGACCACAATGGCTTTCTGTAGTGAAAGGTTAGTGTAGAAGAGACAGATATAACTTTCGTACACATGCGTATGTATTTACATAAGAAGTGGGAGGAGTGTGGAACGTGCTGCTGGGGTAGTGGTAAAGGCAGGGACATTGAGGTCTTCTTAGATAGACACGTGGATGAAAAGAAAGGGGGGGGCTATGTTGGGAGGTGTGGAAAGGTTAGGTTGATCTTGGAGTAGGTTATAGGGTCAATTCTCAAAGTTCAAAGTTCAGTCTATTATCAAAGTACATATACGTAGATTTTATTTATCTATTGAGATGCATCACAGTACCGGTCCTTCGAGCTGCACCACCCAACAATCCCTCGATTTAATCCTGGTCTAATCATGAGGCAGTTTATAAAGACCGATTAACCAATCAATCAGTACATCTATCGACTGTGGGAAGAAACCTGAGCATCCGGAGGAAACCCACACGGTCACTGGGAGAATGTCCTTAAGTGCAATTACGGGAATCACCATATACTACCTAGAAATTCACTTTTTTGCCTGTGTCCACAGCCGAACAGAGAAATACAGTAGACTCGATGAAAAATTACATATAAATAAAGACTGACAAGCAACCAAGAGAAACTGTGCTAATAAAAAATTGTAATTAAGTAAATAAATAATACTGAGAACCTGAGTTCTAAAATCCCTGCAAGTGGAATTAGTTCAGCATTGAGGTGAGTGAAGTTACCATACTGTTGTGTCAATACAACCTTGTGAGCCGAAGCTCTGTACTGTACTGTATTGAACTGAATTGACTTTATTACTCACATCCTTCATATAAATGAGGAGTAAAAGCCTTTACGTTACGTCTCCGTCTAAATGTGCAATTTATAGTAACTTGTAATAAATAGTACGTACAACAGAACAGTCAACATAATATAGAAATACAATTGTATCAGCATAGGTTAATCAGTCTGATGGCCTGGTGGAAGAAGCTGTCCCAGAGCCTGTTGGTCCTGGTTTTTATGCTGCCGTACCGTTTTCCAGATAGTAGCAGCTGGAACAGTTTGTGGTTGGGGTGACTCGGGTCCCCAATAATCTTTTGGGCCCTTTTTACACACCTGTCTTTGTAAGTGACCTGAATAGTGGGAAGTTGACATCTACAGATGCGCTGGGCTGTCCACACCACTCTCTGCAGAGTCCTGTGATTGAGGGAGGTACAGTTCCCACACCAGGCAGTGATGCAGCCAGTCAGGATGCTCTCAATTGTGCCCCTGTAGAAAGCTCTAAGGATTTGGGGGCCCATTCCAAACTTCTTCAACCGTCTGAGGTGAAAGAAGCACTGTTCTGCTTTTCCTTACCACACAGCCAGTATGTATAAAACACGTAAGATCCTCGGTGATGTATCCGAGGAAATTAAAGCTGTTCACCCTCTCAACCCCAGATCCATTGAAGTTAACAGGAGTTAGCCTGTCTCCATTCCTCCTGTAGTCCACAACCTGTTTTTGCAATATTGATGGAGAGGTTGTTTTCTTGTCAGTCAGTCCTGATGAAGGGTCTCGGCCTGAAACGTGGACTGCTCCTTTCAACGGAAGCTGCCCGACCTGCTAAGTTCATCCAGCTTGTTGGTACGTGTTGATTTGATCACAACATCTGCTGTGTACTTTGTATTCAGACATGTTACCTTGGTCTTTTTAGGTACTGGAACAATGCTGGATGTTTGTTGGTCTGTTATGCAGCTTTTCCTGCAATAAGTTACCAAAATGTAGTTCATTGATTGTATGTACACAAGGAGAATGACTGACCAAGTCACATAAAGTTATAGAAAAATACAGCAGAGAAACAGGCCCCTCAGTCCATCCATTTCATGCCGAATCACTTAAACTGCCTACTGTCATCAAGACATGAAAAGTTCTATTTTATAGCATCTAGGGTACTCGTCTTGCCCATACTGCATCAACCGCCACCACTGGGCTATAAACATGAAGGAGCAGTATGTGGTTAAGTGCCTTGCTCAAGGACACACACACACTGCCTCAGCAGAGGCTCAAACTAACGACCTTCAAATGGCTACTCCAAAGCCTTAACCACTTGGCCACACGCCAACACTTGCACTTGCGGCATTCCAGCGACCATATTGCCTTCCGGCAGTGAAAGATTCCTCTAAGAAGACCACGACCTTGGTGTTGGGTTTGGAGGCCTAAGCACCTCATTTACCTGGAGCGATACATGCCGGCTGGAGTCAAGGTTTTGGCTCTTGGTAGGGTCACCGATGCCAAACACGTCCACCGGCCCTCCAGGTTTGCAGGGGGGGGGGAGGGGGGGGTTCAGCTCAGGGCTACCAATCCTGGCTGGTGAAATAAAATTGTTACAGAAACAGCAATGAAGAATCCGTCCATACCTGAGCACGGCAGTATTCCCCAGACTCCACCTGGGACTTGCATGCCCGACGGTAGTGAAAACCGAGAGGAAGCTACTGACATGATGACCTGAGCACCACCAGAAATGGAAGATCTTCATTGCTGCCCTAAACACCAGGGGCTTAATGGCAGCAAGTATGTAAGGGAAAAATTAGAGTAAGAGAGACAGAAGTAATTTTCACATACATATGTCTATCCTTGTGTGGTGAACTACATATACCTGTCTGGACACACCACCCCCCTGCTGACTGCTCCTGTGGCTCCTCCCACAGACCCCTGTATGAAGGCGATTGAAGGCACTGCTCCTCCCTCAGTCTCCAGGATGTTGTGTGATGGTCTCTTGCTGCTGATAGTGCTTTCTTCCAGCTAATAAAAGCCTATCTCTGACCTCACGTCTCCGAGAGTTATTGACGGTGCATCACCTTGCACAGAGAATGGTAGGTGTGTGGAATGCAATGCCAAGGGTAGTGCTAGAAGCAGATACATTAGGGACATTTACGAGGTTCTTAGATAGACACATGAATGGAGGAAAAATGAATGGCTATGTCAGGGAAGGGAGGTTCTTTTAAAGGCTCGTTTAGCCAAAGATCTAGACAACGACTGTATTTCAACATTGATGGCAGGAGACACTGGCCGATGGTCGTGCTGGAATTGATTATTTCCTAGTGCTGAAGTAGTGGAAATATCATAGGCCACATATTAGCACAGTCAGGAATGTTATTCTTCTCTTTTTGATATTGTTATACTGATATTAGTCATTGGCATGTCGTGGGACTTTTGACTTTGTCACAGCAAGCCTTCCTGTTTTGTACTTGAATTTTAAATACGAGGAAGGCATGTGCTCACAAAGAAGAAATAGACAAGTTTGGTTAAGGAAGTGGGATCCTCGCTGCCAGAGACTCCTGCATTGCTGACCTTAAGATAAGCAGCTGCAGAACGATGTGCCAGCCCAGGGTTACTAATCATTTGCCAATTCAGAGGCTTGAGTTCAATTCTCACGGTCGCATTTGTGGAATTCAAATAAACATCGAATCAAACATAGGATATAGAACATAGAACAGTACAGCACAAAAACAGTCCTTCAATTCACAATGTGAACTAATTAATCTAATGATGCTTAATTAAACCAATCCCTCCTGCTTGCCATAGGCTACGTCCGCACTACGCCTGATAAATCCGTAACACAAGCTTTTTCTCTTCGTTTTTACCCTCCGTCTACACTAAAACAGCGTTTTCGTCCCCCGAAACCGGAGCTTTTCAGAAATGCTTTCCAGGGTGGGTATTTTTGAAAACGCTGCTTGGGCAGATCATTGTGGACGGGGTAACCAGAGACTTTTGAAAATGCTGCCAGATGGCAGTGCACTATTTCATTGTTTTCTTAAACGCAACCTGACAATTACAGAACAGATGACAGCGAGACTGAAGCCAGAAGAGTTCAAAATGTACTCACCAAATATTTTGACCCATAACTTACTGAATAAATAAGTATACTCACATTGTCCTGTTTTCTGTCCTTGCTTGTATGAAGGTGGTTTACCTATTTATGCAAGTACTTCTCTGACAATAGATGTCTAACAGCCTAATGTAACATTGTATGGAAATACAAGGTAACACTGATACAGACATGTTTTATACATTTAACAAGGTGCTTTATTAATGCAACAGAGTTAGTCAGTTTTTCAATGTTCGTCATCAGCCGGGTCATACTGTCCGTGAACTCCCTATTGGTTGCATCCGTATGCTCCAGTATTTGTTTTTTTTTAGTTTTAAGTTCTCCTGCACGAGAGCTAACAGCTGCCCGTTGTTTAAGTTTTTCTAGTCTGTAACTACACAAATGTGCACTTTCACAGCGAGATTCGACACCACACATGTCGCTTGTTTTCGGTAGATGTGTCCCGCGCATGCGCAGCAGGAGGAGATTCACCGAAATCTCCATTTCAATGTGGATAGAGATATTTTTAAAAACCCATAGTGTGGACGCCTATCGTTTTTACGCGAAACCGGTGTTTTCAAAATTATCTGGTCTAGTGTGGATGTAGCCTATATACCTCCATTCTCTGCATATTCATGCACCTATCTACAAGCCTCTTAAATGCTGCTAATGTATCTGCCTCCTCCACCACCACAGGCATTGCATTCCAGGCCCCCACCACTCTTAGTGTAAAATCAATTAGACCTGCACATTCCATTGAACTTTACCCCACTCACCTTAAATGCATGTCCTGTATTATTAGACAGCTTGAACTTGGGGAAAAGAGATACCTTATCATACTTTCAATAAACTTCTATCAGTTTTCCTGTCAGCCTATGTCACTCCAGAGAAAATAATCATAGTTTTTTGAACCTGCCCTCTAATCCAGGAAGCGTTCTGGTGAACCTCTTCTGCACCTTCTCAATAGCTTTTCCATCCTTTCTGTAATGGAGTAACTAGAATTGATTGCAATAGCTTAGACTTATACAAAGTTTATAAAGAAGGCATAACTTCCCAACTTCCGACTTCAAAGCCTTGCTGAATAAAGCCTTTGTTACAAAAGATACAGTGAGATTGCTGACTTGCCATTTGAAGTAAACATCTGATTCACTAACATCCTGTATTGAAGGAAATCTACTATACCCACTGGTTAGGCACTGTCTGTATGACTAGAAGCCTAAAAATACACCCGGTGGCCACTTTATTAGGTGCACCTGGACATTTGCTCGTAAATGTAACTATCTAATCAGCCAATCATGTGGCAGAAACTCAATGTATTAAAGCCTGGGTCAAGAGGTTCAGTTGTTGTTCAGACCAGACATCAAAATGGGGAAGAAATGTGATCTAAGCAACCTTGACTATGGAATGATTGTTGGTGCCAGACAGAGTGGTTGGAATGTCTCAGCAACTGCTGATCTCCTGGGATTTTTACGCACAACAATGTACAGAGAATGGTGGGAGTCACACAAAAAAAAATCAGAAAGTCGCAGTTTGCAGGTGAAAACACCTTGTTAATGGGAGTGGTCAGAAGAGAATAGCCAGACTGGTTCAAGCTGACAGGAAGGGAACGGTATTCCAGATAACTGTGTTACAATAGTGGTGTGCAGAAGAACATCTCTGAATGCAGAACACGTTGAACTTTGAAGTGGATTGCCTACAGCAGCAGAAGACCATGGACATACTAAAGTGGCCACTTTAATAGGTACAGGATGTACCTAATAATGTGGCTACTGAGGGTATGTTATGAAAAAGAAAAGTTAACAATCAAACCATTTGGGGTATCCACCTATCCTGTAGATATTTGGTGTTATACTGGACATGGGAAATGTACAAAATAACTTTCAAAATAGTTTGAACACTTTGTGTTACAATGGACCTTGTTTTTCTTATTTTCTTCTATAGTGTTCATTCTTGTATAATTTATATCTAATTTATGATATTCTTGTGAATGCTGCATCTCTAATGCCACGTGTCTGTGATACAGCTGCAAGTTTTTCATTGCACCTGTGCCTACATGTATTTGTCTGTATGACAATAAATCTGACTGATTTTTATCAACATACTCCTCCATCTACAAATATAATGAGGGTACACCATCTATGGGCTGGCTGGTAGTGTAGTGGCATCAGCACTAGGCTTCAAGCAGATGGTCTTGAGTCCAAATCCAGCCAGGTCCCAACCTGGGCAGCAGCAGTATCTGCACGGCAGAAAATCCTGGTAATCTACACCTGTATCTATGGAAAACCCTATGGTCGATGAGGACACAAAGAGTGGGACTCAACTTAACGACTGAATAACAACAACAAAACACCATGAATGGACTCACTTTCAACAAATCTTCATCTTACGTTCTTGATAATTATTAACTCATTACTTATATTTTACTCTTGTACTTGCCCATTTTGTTATCTTTTACAGATTGGTTGTTTGTCCATCTTCCATTGATACAATAGTGTTTCTTTACTGTGACTGCCCACAAGAAAATGAATCACAGGGTTTATATATATATATACACTTTGATAATGTTTATGTTGAAATTGGAACTTTGAAATGAAGGGAACATTTAGTCAGCCCAGAGAACCAGAAACAGCTACTTAACCACAGCTCAATTTCAAAATTTGTGCTTTCTGGTATTTCTTGCACTATTTCTATAAAAAAAAGGAAGCATTAAACAGAGTAGCTTTACACTTCACAGTTGTAGTTGGAAATGAGAACTGGGAGCTGCCTCTGGTCTGAAGAAAATTGCCAACTTGGCAGTATGGACAATGTTCAAAGCAGCAGGAATACTTGCTCTGTGTGTTAGCAGTGACCAACAGCAACTGATGAAAACAGACCACAGTGGTCACCAGACCACAGTGATCTGCGGTGTAACCTTTGCGACAGAACTTTTGGTGATTTGATGGTTTCTGCAGGATGTCCATTACCAAGACAAAGCTAAATGTTGCTGGCCTCTCCACACCAAGACTCAGAGAGAAACTCATCACAATATTGGTGTACCCCAAGTGCTTTCTTGAACTGCAGTTATCACGCTAAAAATCGGCAAGCTTTCAACATATTGGCCTTCATAAATCAAAGTATTGAGTACAAGAACTGGGATGCGATGATGAACTTATCCAAGGTGTCAGGGAGGCTTAATTTAGGGTATTGTGTGCAGATCTGGTCAACTACTTATAGCAAGTATTTCATTAAGATTAAAAGAGTGCAGAGAAAATTTATGTGGTTGTAACTCAGGTTTTACCTGAAGACCTGAGTTATAGGGAAAGGTTGAATAAGATAGGTCTTTACTCCCAGGAGCATAGGAGAATGAGGGGAGATTTGATAAAGATATGCAAAATTATCTTGGATGTAGATGGGGTAAATTCAAGCCAGCTTTTTCCTCTGAGGTGAGGTGAGACTAGAGGTCATGGGTTAAGGGTGAAAGGTGAAATGTATGAGGAGAACATGAGGAGGAGCTTCTTCACTCAGAGGGTGGTGAGAGTGTGGAATGAACTGCCAGCAGAAGTGGTAGATGTGTGCCTGATTTCAACATTTAAGAAAAGTGTAGATAAGCACATGGATGGCAAGGATATGGAGTCCAAGCATAGGTTGATAGTAATAGACGGAATAATAGTTCAGCACAGACTAGATAGGCCAAAGGGTCTGTTTCTGTGCTGTCATGCACTATGACTCTATATCTATGAGCAGATGATTGAGGCAGGAGCGTAATACTCATATGAACAAACTAGCAGAATATTGAAGAGGTAGCAGGAACAAAGGACCCTGGGATGGACAAGCCTTTGAAGCTGATGATCTGGAATTTTAATGCACAATGATATCTAAAGCAGGGCTACCCAACTTTTTTTTATGTTGTGGACCCCAGGTTGGGAACCATTGCTTTAAAGTTTACAGAGAACAGTACAAAAAGCAAATAACATCCATAAGACCGTAAGACCATAAGACATAGGAGTAGAATTTGGCCATCTGGCCCATTGAGTCTACTCCGCCATTCAATCGTGGCTGATCCTTTTTTTCTATCTCCTCCTCAACCCCACTTCCAGTCCTTCTCCTCATAACCTTTGATGCCATGTCCATTCAAGAACCTATCAATCTCTGCCTTAAGTACACACAACGACCTGGCCTCCACAGCTGCATATGGCAACAGTTTCCATAAATTCTCCATCCTTTGGCTGAAGAAATTTCTCTGCCTCTCTGTTTTGAAATGGCACCCCTCTAACCTGAGGCTGTGCCCTCTTGTCCCAGACTCTTCCACCATGGGAAACATCCTTTCCACATCTACTTTGTTAAGGACTTTCAACATTCGAAAGGTTTCAATGAGTTTCCCCTTCATCCATCTGAATTCCAATGAGTTCAGACCCAGAGCCATCAAACATTCCTTGTATGATAACCCTTTCATTCCTGGAATCATCCTTGTGAACCTCCTCTGGACCCTGTCCAATGCCAGCATATCTCTCCGAAGATGAGGGGCCCAAAACTGTTCACAATACTCAAAGCTGGCCTCACCAGTGCCTTACAAAGCCTTAGCATCACATCCTTGCTCTTGTATACAAGACCTCTTGAAGTGCATGCTAACATGGCACTTACCTTCCCCACCACCGATTTGACCTTAAGGGTGTTCTGCACAAGGACTCCCAATGCCCTTTACATCTCAGATTTTTGGATTTTCTCCCCATTTAGAAAAATAGTCCACACATTTATTTCTACTACCAAAGTGCATGACCATGCATTTTCCAACATTATATTTCATTTGTCATTTTCTTGCCCATTCTCCTAATATGTTGAAGTCCTTCTGTATCCTACCGGTTTCCTCAACCTCCCACTCAACCAATATTCATATCATCTGCAAACTTGGCCACAAAGCCAAATATTCCATCATCTAAATCATTTATATATAGCATAAAAAGAAGTAGTCCTAACACCAACCCTTGCGGAACATCACTAGCCACTGGCAGCCAACCAGAAAAGGATCCCACTTGCTGCTTCCTACCAATCAGCCAATGCTCTAACCATGCCTGTAATACCATGGGCTCTTAACTTGGTAAACAGCCTCATGTGTGGCACCTTGTCAAAGGCCTTCTGAAAGGCCAAATATACGACATCTACTACATCCACTTTAGCTATCCTACTTGTAATCTCCTCAAAGAATTCCAACAGGTTTGTCAGGCAGGATTTTCCCTGAAGGAAACCATGCTGACTTTGTCCTATCTTGTCCTGTGTCACCAAGTAC
The DNA here is from genome assembly GCF_030144855.1 of Hypanus sabinus. Classification (NCBI taxonomy): domain Eukaryota; kingdom Metazoa; phylum Chordata; class Chondrichthyes; order Myliobatiformes; family Dasyatidae; genus Hypanus; species Hypanus sabinus. The sequence goes on from NC_082708.1 coordinate 17,578,865, forward strand.
GCCATCACCTCATCCTTAACAATTGACTCTACCATCTTCCTAACCACCGAGGTCGGGCTAACTGGTCTATAATGTCCTTTCTGTTGTCTTCCTCCTTTCTTAAAGAGTGGAGTCACATTTGCAATTTTCCAGTCCTCTGGTGCCATGCCAGAGTTCAATGATTTTTGAAAGAGTTCTGTATGCAAACCACCTTGTTAATGAGAGAGGTTAGTAAAGAATGCGCAGATTGGTTCAAGCTGACAGGAAGGCGACAGCGAGTCAATTAACCATGCGTTACAATAGTGATGTGCTGAAGAGTATCCCTGAACGCACTCCACATTGAAATTTGAAGCGGATGGGCTACAGCAGCAGAAGACCATGAACATGCAGTCAGCAGCCACTTTGTTAGTTACAGAAAGTTTTTAATAAAGTGGTCACTGAAGGTAGTTTTGATGAAATGTTGCTTGCTTGAAACTTTAAATCCGCTTTTTTTTTTCCTCACCAGATGTTTCTGATATTTGGAGTATTTTCTGCTTTATGTTATTAAAGCATGCCTCACCCATAGAGAGCCATAGAGTTGTACAACATAGAAACAGACCCTTTGGCCCCCAGATCAATGCTGACCATCATGCCTACCTATACTAATCTCACTTAACAGCATAAATTACATATCCCTCTATGCCTGTGGTTCCCAAACTTTTTTATGCCATAGACCAATACCATTATGCAAGGGATTTGTGGATTCCAGGTTGGGAACCCCTGCTGTCTGATCGGTTTATTCAAACACCTGTCCAGATGCCTATTAAATGTTGTTCCTACTCCAAACTCCACCTCCTCTTCTGGCAGCTCACTCGGATGCCAAATGCACTTTGTGTAAATAATTTACAGCTCAGATCCGCTTTAAACTTTCTCACTTGCACTATAAGCTTAAGAAATGGACTCTGGCTGTCTACCCTACCTCTATCATGCAACCTCTCAGACTCATTTGCTCCAAGGCCAATCCAATTTCTTCTTTTGATTTAGGTCCTCCAGATACATTCACAGAGTGCAATAGCTTTAAAAGTTATTCTAAGCTCTAGCATATATCAAATAGAAAGCTGTATTTGGTTTCAGGCACTGAGTTTTATTAATTTTGAGGAGAATCTTGAGGAGAGTCAAGAGAATAGTTGTTGGGTTGAGGAACTTTGGCAAAATAGAGATGCTAGGGAAGAACCAACCTGATCAAAAAGGCATAACAGCCTTTATTTCCTGCAGTGCATCAAGAAAGCTCATCTCTGTCCCAGGATACTGACGGACTTTTACTGCTGTACCATTGAGAGCATATTCACCAACTGTATCTCAGTGTGTTATGGCAATTCTGCCGTATCGGACCGCAAAGCACTCCAGCATGTGGTGAAAACTGTCCAACAGATTATCGACACCCAATTGCCCACCATTGCGAACATCTACCATAAACGCTGCCTGGGCAAAGTGAAAAGCATTATCAAGGATGCATCTCACCCTAACCATGGACTTTTTACTCTCCTCCCATCCGGTAGGCACTACAGGAGCCTCTGCTCCCACACCAGCAGGCACAGGAAGAGCTTCTTCCCTGAGGCTGTGACCCTGCTGAACCTCACATCACAGCGCTAAGCAGTATTGCACCCATATTGCACTGTCTCAGTACTTTTATATTTGTGTGCTGTAGCACTTACTTTTTATTCACAGTTATTTTGTAAATAACACTATTCTTTGCATTTCTGGTTAGATGCTAACTGCATTTCATTGACTTTGTATCTGTACTCGGCACAACGACATAGAAGTTGAAATCACTTGATGAAGTCACTTTCTTAGTGGAGAGAAAGCTAAGATCAAAAATAACAGATATTTTCAAAATTATGAAGACTGACAATACAGCAGATGCTGGAATCTTCAATCTGCCAGTGCTCTGGTCTAAGGTTCCCACTTGCTTCCAAAGGGAAGCAATTGTACCAGTGCTCAAGAAGAACAGGGTGGGGAACCTCAAACACTATTATCTGGTAGCACTTACATCTATAATTATGAATTATTCTGAGAGGTTGCCTATTGCTAGAATTACCATGCCTGTTTCCCTACCACCATAGCTGATCTACAGCGGGTGAAATCTCATTGGCTCTCCATTCTTTTATATTGCCATAACATGCACCAAGCTGCTTTTATCAAATGTTGCTTGCCATTCAATACCATCATCAAGCTGCTAAATCTAGCCCTGTGCACGTCCCCCTGCAAGTGGATCCTCATGAGACCAGTCAGTGCGGATTGGTAATAACATCTCCTCTTTGCTGACGATCAATACAGGCGCTTGTCAAGGATGTGTGCTTAGCCTACTGCTCTACTCAGCACACACACACAAAATGCTGGAGGAACTCATCAAATCAGGCTGCATCTAAGGAGGGGGATAATCAGTTGACGTTTCAGGTGAGGATCATGCATCAGGACTGGAAAGGAAGGGGGCAGAAGCCAGAATAAGGTGGGGAGAGAGGGGGAGGAGTACAATCTGGCAGGTGGTAGGTGAGGCAAGGTGAGTGGAGAATGAAGTAAGAGATTGGGAGGCGATAGGTGGAAGAGGTACTTTGAAAAGGGTCAAGAAAATAGTTATTAGGATGAACAACTTTTGTAAAATGGAGAGACTAGAGAAGATGAAGTCACTCTTCTTAGAGCAGAGAAAGCTAGAGCAAAAAATGACAGCAGAAAAAGAAATGTCTAATAGGAGAGGACTATCGAAAGAAGGAGGAGGAGGGGGAGCCAAAGTTCAATGATTGGCGGGTGAGGAGAAGAGAGAGATGAGAGACTGCTCTATTCTCTTTACACTCATGACTGTGTAGCTAGGCATAGCTGAAACAATGATAAATTTGATACCACTGTTGTTGGAAAAATCTTAGATGTCAACGAGAAGACGTAGAGGAATGAGATAGATTAGATGGTTAAGTGGTATCGCAACAACAACCTCATACTCAGCATCAGCAAAACTGAGGGATTGAGTGCGGACTTTGGAAAAAGAATGTCTGAAAAAATCAGTCCTCATTGAAGGGTCGGTGGTGGAAAGGGTGAGAAGCTTCAAGTTCCTGGGTGTCAACATCCCAAAGGATCTCTGCTGGGCCCAACATATTGATGCAATCAGGAAGAAAGCAAGCCAATGTCTCTATCTTGTTTGGAGCCTGAGCAGATTTGGCATGTTACTAAAGACTCTTCCAAATTTATCTTGATGTACGGTGGAGAGGATTCTGGTTGGTTGCATCACCACCTGGTATGGGGACTCCAATGCACGAGACTGCAAGAGTCAGCAGAGGCTTATAGCTTCATCACAGGCAAAACCCTCCCTAGTATTGAAAACATTTTCAAGAATCAGTGCCTCTAGACGTTGACAGGTATCATTAAGGACCCTCACCGTCTGGGACACATCATTTTCTCATCACTACCACTGGGGAGAAGATAGAAGAGCCTGAAGACCCACAGGCAATGATTCAGAAACAGCTTCTTCTTGTCCGCCATCAAATTTCTGAATGTCTATTGTCCCCTGAACACGACTGGATTATTCTTTTTTCTTAGCACTATTTATTTGACTTGTAATTTATAGTAATTTTAGGTGTTGGTACTATATTGCTGATGCAAAGCAAAATTTCACTTCATCTGAGACAGTGATAATAAACCTGGTTCTGATACAAACAAAATGCTGGAAGAACTCAACAGGTCAGGCAACATCTGTAAAGGAAAATGGAGTGTCCACGCTTATGGGAAGACCCTTCATCTGGCCTGAATGATAGAAGGGAGATACATCAGTTCAGAAGAAGGTTATTGACCCAAAGCATCAACTCTCCATTTTCCTTCACATATGCTGTTCCTCGATCGAGTTCTTCCAGCATTTTGTTTGGTCTTTAAAATCTGGGTTTTGCAGAGTGAATGAGAACTGTTTTAATACCAGAAGTTGCCAATTGGAGGACTGAGATATAATCTAAAAAAATCAGAGGTAATTTGAGGAAAAGGTTTGATAGGGTCTTTTCCAGAGCCAAAGGAACAGTCTTGAATGCATTTGTTACGATTGGAACCATTTCTTTCAGAATTGTAATGCCAGAAAGGGATCCTTGATATTTATCCAGTTTGAGGACATTTTAATTTTGAGTAACATGGATTTCTGACATTGACACAGTCAGTGTTTCATCAATTTATTACACCGTATGTAACTATTCAGGTTGTTCATTTTTCAGCTCTTGGACTACAGCCTAGTGAATTAGGATTCTTCAAATTGTGCTTTTTGAATGTTATAAGAGTTTCTAACCTAAGCAGCTTATCAGACTGCGAGATCCAGATCACCTTCACCTTCCAAAACTTCTCATTACAGCCTCAGTTTCCTTACATTTCTTAAATACAAGAGATTCTGCAGATGCTGGAGAGTAACACACACAAAATGCTGGAGGAACCCAACAGGTCAAGCAGCATCTACGGAGAAGAACAAACATTGATGTTTCAGGCCAAAACCCTTCATTAGGACTGCTGAAGAGTTCTGATGCAGTGTTGTGGCCCAAAATATCCTCTATTTATTCCTCTTCGTAGGTGCTGCCTGACCTGCTGAGCCCCTCCAGCATTCTGCCTGTGTCTCTCCTGCATTTCTCAAAGTACAAAGTACATTATCAAAGTATGTATAAATTATATAATCTTGAGATGTGCCTGCGTACAGCCAGCCACGAAACAAGAAACCCAAAAGAACCCAATAAAAAAGTGACCAATGCCCAATGTGCAGAGAGAGAGAGAGAGAGAGAGAGAGAGAGAGAAAACAAATCATGCAAACAATGAAGCAAGCATCGGCATTCAGAAAGAAATAGAGTCCATAAACCTGAAGCCGGGTGCAGCCGGAGTGGGCCCATCATCTCAGTCTCAGTCCTTCTCAGTTTCTGTTCTATTTACTGTATCTTCTGCAGTCAGGACAAGTACAAAATACCATTAATGCCTCATTGAGTTGCATTGTCAGAAGGGATGTTGAAAACGGCTTCAGTGGAAATTTACAAGTGGAAATGGGTGAATTATTTTAAGGGGGTTTGGCAAAGTAAAAGTCTGGGAAGGGACATAGGGTGAGGGAAACGTTAGAATAGGTACCTAATAGGTTGAATGGCCTCCCAGGTGGTGCATCATGCAACTGCTGCTAGTGATTACAGTCAGCCACTCTGTAACAGGTCCACATGCACCAGAACAATTCATCACAGTGGGATAACATCGGATATCAACTTTGCCCTCCAAGGCAAGCACAAACACCCACATTTTGCATCAATTCTCTTTAGTTTCAGGACCTCAGAACGCCACTTTCTGAAATTAATCTTCCTCATATGCTTTCAGTCAATTCCAGAGGTAAAGCTGAAGATTAATATCTAAGCAACATTCTTCATATTTAAATTGAAAAGTTTCACCACATGAATCCATTGCTCATACATGTTTGAAGGCAATGAACTGAACCCCACAAACCACAGATGCTCTAGATTAAATAGTCTGTCTTGTTGAGCTAAGCAATTTTCAGCTAGAGTTGCAAATAGGAACATAGGAAGCATTCTACCCATGGCTAACTAAAGAGTCAAATGCTCGAGGATAATGTTAGAGGTTTGCATGTTGCAAAGAAGATTAGTAACAATAAAGTATGTTCAAAATATTGAAAGTGCTCCAGTAGCCAGCTAAAAAGCACAAATCCTTTCCACTCAATGGCCATCGCTTGAGCTTGAAGTGAGACTCAAACCACCCTGTTTGCCTCCAACAATCATACACAGTCAAAGTCATTTAGATCACATTTCCTCCCCATTCTGATGTTTTAGCCTGAACTCCAACTGAACCTCCTGACCAAGTCTGTATACTTTTATGCATGGAGTTGCTGCCACATGATTGGCTGATAAGATATTTTCATAAACGAGCATTAAAGCTATGCAGGTGTACCTAATAAAGTAGGTACTGAGTGTATGTCACCATATACTACTTTGAGATTCAGTTTCTTGCTAGGATTTACAGAAAAATAAAGAAATACTAAAGAACTTGTGAAGAATTATTCATGAACAAAGGCTGACTAGAAGCCAATATGCAAAAGAAGACAAACTGTGCAAATCAAAAAACAATGCTGAGAATATGAGTTGTAAAGTTCTTGAAAGTGAGTCCCTAGGTTGTAGAATCTGTTCAGACCAGTGGTGAATAATGTTATCCATGCCGATTCAGGAATCTGATGGTTGCAGGGTAACAACTTGTCCTGATCCTGGCAGTGTGGGATCTAAAACTCCTGTACCTCCTGCCTGATGGTGGTGAAAGAGATCATGGTCTAGATGGCGAGGGGGTCCTTGATGATGGATGTTGCTTCCTTGGGGCAACACTCCGTGTAGATGTGCTCATTGGTACCGGAGTACAGAAGGCATTGCTTCATGTTGGTGATTTGAGATATTTCTGGAATTCTTTCCTCCAGACAGTTATGAAACATGATCGGTGAGCCTTTCAACTAGAATATCATCCTGGTCATTAACATATATTCTTTGGAGAGGATGATCCCTAGTAGAATACAGGTGAAGAATGAATGAGCCAATGGAGTTGCCAGGCAACCTGGAAATGACTATTGCAGAGATCTATTGACTAAACATGGAGAGAAGATATTGTTATGTTGGGTGTAAAATTGTAATTTTGCTTATATTTTCCTTCTTGTTTATCATTCCTCTGCTTGCTTGTATTTTACGTAATCACCAACATGCACTGACCGCTTTACTAGGAACACCTGTATGCCTGCTCATTAATATAAATATCTAATCAGCCAAACATGTAGCAGCAATTCAGTGCAGAAAAGCATGCAGGCATGGTCAAGAGATTTAAGCCTCTTGAAGTTTATTGTTCAGACCAGACATCAGAATGGGGAAGAAATGTGATCTAAATGACTTTGACCATGGAGTGTTTATTGGTGCCAGATGGGGTGGTTTGAGTATCTCAGGAACAGCTGATCTTATAGAACATGGAACAGTACAGAACAGGAGCAGGCCTTTCGTTCCACAATGTTGTGCCTACAGTATTGTGCAAACGCGCACACGCACACACACACACACACACACACACACACACACACACACACACACACACACTCACACACACATATATATAGTTAGGGTGGCTAAGACTTTTGCACAGTACTCTAGTAATTTTATGTTTTGCACTGTACTGCTGACATAAAAAACAAATTTCATGACATATGTGAGTGATAATAAACCTGATTCTGTTTTAGGTCTCTATTGTGGACTGAGAGCGCAGAAGGGGACAGGGAGAGTGGAATCATGGTTGGGAAAAGGTGTGTGGAAACAGGAGGGAGTGGGAAGCAACAGAAAGGCATTCTGTAGTGATCAATAACTCGTTTGTTAGGAATCAAATAACCCTTGCCTGGTGTCTCAGGGCTGGGCGTGGCTGCACCAGCATCAGCCCCTGCCACTTGCGCTCCTTCTCTGCCGCCTGTCCCACACCCCTCCAGCAGCACTCCAGCCTCACCATTCCCAACATCCCTTGTCAGATTTATAAATTTGCTCTCCACTCCACATTAACAAGTACAGTACTGTGCAAATGTCTGAGGCATTTAGTTACAGATATATGTACCTAAAACTTTTGCACAGGACTGTAAATTTGTAATTGACTGGGTAACTAAACTAATTACTTTTGCCTACATAATGCCCACATCCTTCCATTTTCATCACGATCATGTGCTTATCTAGCATCACTTAAACTCCTACAGCTGTGTGGTGGAGAGTATATTGACTGGCGGCATCACAGCCTGGTATGGAAACAGCAAAGCCCTTGAACGGAAAATCCAACAAAATGTAATGGATATAACCCAGTCCATCAAGGGTAAAGCTCTCCCCACCAATGAGCACCTCTGCATGGAGCATTGTCACGGAAAAGCATCCTGTTCATAATTCTATTATGTTATTGCATTCACTGAGTGTGCCCACAAGATAACGAATCTTGGGCATGTACATGGTGACATATATGTACTTTGTTAATAAATTTACTTTGAACTTTTGAACTTTGAAGTCTGCTCTTGTGGAGTGCAAAGTGTCAACAGCTTCTCCTGTGCAGCAGAGCAGTGAGCAAGCTATGATCTGTGTCATCGGTCGATGTACAGACACCGTGGGTGTAAATCTTGCTGATGGTAACTTTCACGTGTTGACATAATTTGGCCAAGGCTCATCTTGGAGAATCAATACTTGCCAATAAGACAAATTCACCCAAAAATAAGCCAAACAAGGAGAATAGAATGTGTGTAGTACTCCAGGTATGAGTGAACACCAAAAAAGAGAGCTGCCGACAACATTGATTTACTCCGCATTATTTCAGCTTTGCAATGCTTTCTTTTTTTTAATCATCTGAATCAGAGCTGCTAAGTATCTTCCTACGCTGTTCTCCACCTCAGTGAGTCCAGAGGTAGAGGCCCAAATGTCAAAGTCCCCGGGGTTGGCCTGTCGAGGACAGTGGTCCATTTTCTGCTTGTCCAGGCTGGGAACTGAAGGTTGGAGATCAGCTGTCTGTGAATTTGAGAGCACAGGGGCGAAGGCGGCCTGTCCTGGGGTTGTACACCTGTCTGTGTATGTAGGTAAGTGGACGAGAGGGTGGAAAAGGGTCTTGTTTTGCTACTGTTGTCATGTGTAGTTTTATGGTTTTTCTGTTAAACATCGTGGCGATGCTATGTTGGCATTGGAACATATGGCAACACTTGTGGGATTGCTCTATCACATCCTTAGATGAGGTTGGTTATTAATGCAAGCGACATTTCGCTATATGTTTTGATGTTCATTAGTTAGTTACTGCCTGTTATATCACTTACAATTAGGGCCCTTATCTCTGTTTCCATGGTATGGCAGTAAATGTGGTTAATAAGCCTGAATCTGAGTTATTTCTTTAGCAGTTTGATTGGGGCATGACTATGCAAGCGCGTTGACGTCAGCCAGTGAGAACTACAATAAGAGCTTAAAAGGAGACAGATTTATAGAGTGGGTGTCCGAGGAGCAGGTGACAGAGTAGAGCAAGACACAGAGCAGGACGGCTTTGGCTCAACAGGGCTTCAGCAATAACGGGTCAAAGTGAGGTAGGTTGCCTGTGTAGAATACGGACACGAAGTATGTGTGTGAAGCCGGTGTTCTGCGCTGGGCGTCAGATGCGGGAAGTTCTGGAGACTCCCAGCCACCCGGACGGCCACATCTGCGCCAGGTGCGTCGAGCTGCAGCTCCTTAGGGACCTCGTTAGGGAACTGGAGATGCAGCTTGAAGACCTTTGTCTGATCAGGGTGAGTGAGGAGGTGATAGATAGGAGCTATAGCAGGTAGTCACACTGGGGCCTCGGGAGACAGAAAAGTGGGTAACAGTCAGGACAGGACAGAAGGACAGAAGGACAGGAGTCAGAGACTAGAGAGCACCCCTGTGGCTGTACCCCTTGACGAAAAGTACTCCTGTTTGAGTTATGTTGGGGGGAACAGCCTACCTGAGGGAAGCTACAGTGGCCGTGCCTCTGGCACAGAGTCTGGCCCTGTGGCTCAGAAGGATAGGGAAAGGAAGAGGATGCCAGCAGTGATAGGGGACTCTATAGCTAAGGGGTCAGACAGGTAATTCTGTGGACGCAGAAAAGAGGCATGGATGGTAGTTTGCCTCCCAGGTGCCAGGGTCCAGGAGGTTTCTGATCGCATCCGTGGTATTCTGAAGTGGGAAGGAGAACAGCCATAGGTCATGGTGCATATTTGTACCAACAAAATGGGCAGGAAAAGAGAGGAGGTCCTGAAAGCAGACTACAGGGAGCTAGGAAGGAAGTTGAGAAGCAGGACCACAAAGATAATAATCTCAGAATTACTGCCTGTGCCACATGACAGTGAGTATAGGAATAGAGTGAGGTGGAGGGTAAATGCGTGGCTGAGGGATTGGAGCAGAGGGCAGTGATTCAGATTTCTGGATCATTTGGACCTCTTTTGGAGCATGTGTAACCTGTACAAAAAGGATGGGTTGCACTTGAATCCGAGGGGGACCAATATCCTGGCGGGGAGGTTTGCAAAGGCTGTTGGGGAGAGTTTAAATTAGGATTGCTGGGGGGTGGGAACCAAACTGAAGAGACGGAGGAAGAGGTGGTTGACTCACAAATAGAGAAAGCTTGGAGACAGTGCGAGAGGGAGGAAAGACAGGTGATAAAAGAAGGAATGCGCTCAGACTGATGGTTTGAGATGTGCTATTTTAATGCAAGGAGTATTATGAACAAAGCAGATGAGCTTAGAGTGTGGATCAATACTTGGAGTTATGATGTTGTAGCCATTACAGAGACTTGGATGGCTCAGGGACAGGAATGGTTACTTCAAGTGCCGGGTTTTAGGTGTTTCAGAAAGGACAGGGAGGGAGGTAAAAGAGGTGGGGGTGTTGGACTGTTGATCAGAGATAGTGTCACCGCTGCAGAAAAAGAGAAATCATGGAGGAATTGTCTACGAAGAGTCTGTGGGTGGAAGATAGGAATAGGAAGGGGTTAATAACTCTACTGGGTGTTTTTAATAGATCACTTAATAGTAACAGGGACATCGAGGAGCAGATAGGGAGACAAATTCTGGAAAGTTGTAATAATAACAGGGTTGCCGTTGGTGGAGTTTGTTAGGTATATTCAGGAAGGCTTCTTGACACAATAGACAATAGACAATAGACAATAGGTGCAGAAGTAGACCATTCGGCCCCTCGAGTCTGCACCGCCATTCTGAGATCATGGCTGATCATTCACTATCAATACCCAGTCCCTGCCTTGTCCCCATATCCCTTGATTCCCCTATCCATCAGATATCTATCCAGCTCCTTCTTGAAAGCATCCAGAGAATTGGCCTCCACCGTCTTCCGAGGCAGTGCATTCCACACCTCCACAACTCTCTGGGAGAAGAAGCTCTTCCTCAACTCTGTTTTAAATAACTGACCTCTTATTCTCAATCCATGCCCTTTGGTACTGGACTCTCCCAACATCTGGAACATATTTCTTGCCTCAATCCTATCAAATCCTTTAATTATCTTAAACGTTTCAATCAGATCCCCTCTCAATCTCCTCAATTCCAGCGTGTACAAGCCCAATCTCTCCAATCTCTCTGCGTAAGACAGCCCTGCCATCCCAGGAATCAACCTAGTGAATCTACACTGCACTTCCTCAATTGCCAGAATGTCCTTCCTTAAACCTGGAGACCAAAACTGTACACAATATTCCAGGTGTGGTCTCACCAGGGCCCTGTACAAATGCAAAAGAACATCCTTGCTCTTGTATTCAATTCCCCTTGTAACAAAGGCCAACATTCCATTTGCCCTCTTCACTGCCTGTTGCACTTGCTCATTCACCTTCATTGACTGGTGAACTAGGACTCCTAGGTCTCTTTGCATTTCTCCCTTACCTAACTCGACACCGTTCAGACAATACTCTGCCCTCTTGTTCCAGCTTCCAAAGTGGATAACTTCACATTTATTCACATTGAATGACATCTGCCAAGTATCTGCCCACTCACTCAGCCTATCCAAGTCTCCCTGTATTCTCCTAACGTCCTCTTCGCATGTCACACTGCCACCCAGTTTAGTATCATCAGCAAACTTGCTGATATAGTTTTCAATGCCCTCATCTAAATCATTGACATAAATCATAAAGAGCTGTGGTCCCAATACAGAGCCCTGTGGTACCACACTAGTCACCTCCAGCAGTCTGAGAAACACCCATTCGCTGCTACCCTTTGCTTTCTATCTGCCAACCAGTTTTCTATCCATGTTGAAACCCTGCCCCCAATGCCATGAGCTCTGATTTTACTCACCAATCTCCTATGTGGCACCTTATCGAATGCCTTCTGAAAATCTAGGTACACTACATCTACTGTCTAACATCCTTGTTACACCCTCAAAAAACTCCAACAGATTAGTCAAGCATGATTTGCCCTTGGTAAATCCATGCTGGCTCGGCCTAATCCTATTTCTGCCATCTAGATGTGCCACTATTTCGTCCTTAATAATGGACTCAAGCATCTTCCCCACGACTGACGTTAGGCTAACAGGGCGATAGTTCTCTGTTTTCTCCTTCCCTCCCTTCTTGAAAAGTGGGACAACATTAGCCACTCTCCAATCTTCAGGAACTGATCCTGAATCTAAGGAACATTGGAAAATGATTACCAATGCATCCGCAATTTCCTGAGCCACCTCTTTTAGAACCCTCAGATGCAGACCATCTGGACCTGGGGATTTATTAGCCTTCAGTCCTACCAGTCTACTCATCACAGTTTCTTTCCTAATGTCAATCTGTCTCAATTCCTCTGATATCTTATGACCCTGGCCCATCCATACATCTGGGAGATTGCTTGTGTCCTCCCTGGTGAAGACAGATCTAAAGTATGCATTAAATTCTGTTGCCATTTCCCTGTTTCCCATAACAATTTCTCCCAATTCATTCTTCAAGGGGCCAACATTGTTCTTAACTATCTTCTTTCTCTTCACATAGCTAAAAAAGCTTTCGCTATCCCCTTTTATATTCCTGGCTAGACTGAGCTCATACCTGATTTTTTCTCTCCGTATTGCTTTTTTAGTTAAGATCTGCTGTTCCTTAAAATTTTCCCAATCATCTGTATTCCCACTCATCTTAGCCCTGTCATACTTCTTTTTCTTTAATGCTATACAATCTCTGACTTCCTTTGTCAACCACTGTGGCCCCTTCCCCCTCTTTGAATCCTTCCTTCTCATTGGAATGAACTGCATTTGCATCTTTTGTATTATGCCCAAGAATATCTGCCACTGCTGATCCACTGTCTTTCCTGCCAGGGCATCCGCCCATTTAACTTTGGCCAGCTCATCCCTCATGGCTCCGTAGTCTCCTTTATTTAATTGCAACACTGACACCTCTGATCTGCCCCTATCCCTCTCAAATTGTAGATAAAAACTTATCATGTTATGATCACTACTTGCTAATGGCTCCTTTACTTCAAGATCACTTTTCAATTCCTGTTCATTACACATCACCAAGTCCAAAATAGCCTCGTTCCTGGTTGGCTCAAGCACAAGCTGTTCCAAAAATACATCCCTTAGACACTCCACAAACTCCCTATCCTGGGGTCCAGCACCTACCTGATTCTCCCAGTCCACCTGCATGTTGAAATCTCCCATAACGACTGCATTACCTTTAGCACATGCCAATGTTAACTCCCTAATCAACTTGTACCCAATATCCACGCTACTGTTTGGGGGCCTGTACACAACACCCATTAGGGTCTTTTTACCCTTACTGTTCCTCAGCTCAATCCACCCAGATTCTACTTCCCCTGTTCCCAAGTCACCTCTTGCTAAGGACTGAATCTCATTCCTCACCATCAGGGCCACCCCACCCCCTCTTCCCATATTTCTGTCTCTACAATAGCACGTATACCCTGGTACACTCAATTCCCAGGCCTGATCCCCTTGCAGCCATGTCTCCGTTATCCCAACAATATCGTAGTTCCCCATTTTCATCTGAGCTTCAAGCTCATCTGTCTTATTTCTGACACTACGCGCATTCAAGTATAGAATTCTTAGCCCATTCCTCCTCTCTTTGCTTAAAACACTGTCTACAGTACCTAACCCAGCTCCTTGAACTTCCATCGGGCAAATTGCACCCTGATCTACACAATATGTAGATAAGCCTACAAGAGGAGAGGCTGTACTTGATCTGAGAAATGAACCTGGTCAGGTGTCAGATCTCTCAGTGGGAGAGCATTTTGGGTTGAGTGACCGCAATTCTATTCCCTTTACCATAGCATTGGAGATGGATAGGAACAGGCAAGTTAGGAAAGCGTTTGATTAGAGTAAGGGGAAATATGAGGCTATCAGGCAGGAACTTAGAAGTACAAATTGGGAACAGATGTTCTCAGGGGCATGTACGGAAGAAATGTGGCAAATGTTCAGGGGATGTTTGCGTGGAATTCTGCATAGATACTTTCCAGTAAGACAGGGAAAGGATGGTAGGAACCTTGGTGTACAAAGGCTGGTGTAAATCTAGTCAAGAATTAATGAATGTGTGATTAAAAAATGAATCTGAATCTGAAAGGATGCAGAGGAGATTGTTAGTCTGATATCCTGGTGAGATAGGGACATGCCTGGCCTAGCATGAGAATTCCGCTCCAGCAGACTGGGTAGATGAGATCTACAGTGAAAGCCAATGCAGATCTGCAATACACTGTGGAGAGCAAAGGGCATGATGAGGCACAGAAGACATCGTGGCCATCTACTGCAACCAGGGAAGACCCCACCCGTGACGACTACTCGCATCACTGGTCCTGGACTTCCGAAGTCAAGAGAGTGGAACTAGAGGCCACAGTTTAAGAGTAAGGGGTAGGCCATTTAGAACAGAGATGCGAAAAAACTTTTTCACCCAGAGAGTGGTGGATACGTGGAATGCTCTTCCCCAGAAGGCAGTGGAAGCCAAGTCTCTGGATGCATTCGAGAGAGTTAGATAGAGCTCTTATAGATAGAGGGGTCAAGGGATATGGGGAGAGGGCAGGAACGGGGTACTGATTGTGTATGATCAGCCATGATCTCAGTGAATGGCAGTTCTGGCTAGAAGGGCTGAATGGCCTACTCCTGCACCTACTATTGTCTATTTGGCTTATTTTATCCTTAAAGAAAGGATAAGTTAAGGTTCTTATCCTTTCCACCTGCTTTGTTACAAGGATAAGAACCTCAGCTTCACTTGCTGTAGACAGTCTTGTTAATCTTAACTGTACTCTCTTGAGGACCTTTGAAGTTCGAAGTCAAAAGCAAATGTGTGTGTGTGTGTGTGTGTGTGAAAGACAGACCATATACTACCCTGAGATCATCTTCTTGCGGGCATTCACAGTAGGTACAGAGAAACACAATAGGATTGGATGAAAAACAGCAAACAGCGACTGACAAACAACCAATGTGCAAAAGAAGACAAACTGAAAATGCAAAACTAAACAAACGATAATTTAAAAATAAATTAATAGTAAATAGTTTTGAGAAAATGAGTTGCAGAATCTGTGTAGGGCCTGGTGAGTGCGGTGTCACCTCGGGTACAGAGTCATTGAAAGTGGCTCCATAGGTTGTGGAATCAACTCAGTGCTGAGGTGGGTGAAGTTATCCATACCTGTTCATGAGCCTGATGCTTGAGGGGTGATATGAAGGAGACTTTCACATGCTACCTAAAGTAATGCAAACACAATATGTTTCCATAGTTACATATTAGGAAGTTCTGAGGGTTTGGTGGCTTGTGGGCACCAGACCTTTACAGCCCAAGATCTGAACATCAGAATTTCCCATGCTAAATTTTTGACCTCTCTTTCCCCTTCTACGACGTCACTTAATAGAACACCATTTTACATATCTGCTCTAAGATCCTTTTATGTGGCTCTGTGTCAAAATCTACTTGTCCATATCTTATTTATTTATAAATTCACCCTGCTGGCAGCCAGCGCATGTACGCCCGCCTGAATATCTGCAGCCAGATACCCCCGCCTCCCCAACTCACAGACACACTCTGGTTCTGCACCGGAGTTCTGTGGCTGCAGTTTCACGTGCTTATGCTGCTGCTTGTTTTGCTGTTTCAGGCAGATGGGGCACGTCAGCCGTGGTTGGCAGCTCACCCTGGAGAAGGACAGCTGTAATCTCAAACCTCTGCTGCCTTGCGTGGGCAACAGCTTGCTCTCCATATCATACGGTCCTGGCTTGCGTATCACATGGACAGCTACGACACAGTATCCATGGTCAATCCCGACCAACAGAGGTCCTCATCTTTTACTATAATAGTGTCAGGAACATTATACTGTCTTACATCAACACATACGCTTCATACTTTATTTCAAACCTGCCAATCCTCAAGCCAAGCCACTCCAGGACTTGTGCTAATTTTATTATTGTGACAGTAGGTGCTGGATCGTAACTAAATGTGCTGTGTGTGACTGTATGTACTGTGTTTTGCACCTTGGCCCCAGAGGAATGGTGTTTCATTTAATTGTATACAATGTATAGTTGAATGACAATAAACTTGACCTTGAACTTGATGACATTCTATTTAAATGCCTACAAACATTTTAAGAGTGAGATATTATCATTAAGGACAAAAGTCAGTGTTGCAAACAATAAGTGCCATACTGTGACTGATTTGAGGCAACATTGAAGAAGCCTCTGATTGTTAGATAAAGGCAGCTGAGTTCTGGCAAGACCATACAATATGAGAAACGGAACAGCAAAACAATTAGCAAAGCATCAGCAGCGCTCTTTAAAGGGGAAGGAAACTGCAATGCCAAGTGTTCACATCCTGAGCTACACGATTGTGTAAAAGTCTAACTGGTTTAACTTAAAGGTGTAGAGACAAAAAAAAACATTTTATAGAAACTTAAAACACCTCAAAAGGCTTCAAAATATAAAAACAAACACAGTGCATTGAATATAATTAGAGCAACCTGTCCCATTGTAATAGGAAATAGATTTCCCGAGTGGAATAATGTCTACAGTGCCTGAGGTTACATTCTGCTCTGAACTCTATAACCTTGTCTGGAAGAGCTCTGATCTTCCAGACAAAACGTTAGTCCAGAAGTCGATGGTCTTTACTGCTAAGCAGCCTATACGATGTAAGTACTGAGATGAACACTTTCGTACAATTATAGTGCCACTATACTTAACAAAAACTATGTTTAACAAAAACTATATAACATGTTGACAGACTGTCTACAAACAAAATGCTTCACTTTCCCTCTTTGAAAATGAGAACACAATAACTCTTCATGTGTGTACAGAGTCATAACAGATTCAATCTGTTGACTGGCTTCCTCAGTTGGTTTGACCTTCTCAACTGTGCATTTGCCACTGATGTTGTTTTAGTTCCTTTCACTGAAGAATTTGTAATCTCATATGCTAACTGGCTGCTGTTCTGCATTTCTTCAAAAGAACATGGATCTTTATCAACATCAGGAAAAAGATTCGGTATCACAAGTCACTTCAGGGACATCTCATGGTATCTCATCTGATAATGTGTATGTGGCATACACTAAGTGACCACGATATTAGGTATCTCCGGCTGCGAATAAGCTGGGCACTGAGTGTACACGCGAGTGTATGCTTGCGGTCCTCGGCTGTTGTAGCCCCTCCACTTCAAGTTGCAACGCATTGTGAGTTCAGAGATGCTGATTGTGTAATGCATTCAGAGATTGCGTGATTGTGAACCAAAGAGATGATTGTGAACTTCAGAAATGGTAAGACAAGGGAACATAAACCAATCCTCATCGAGGGATCTGAAGTGGAGAGAATGAGCAGTTTCTGGGTGTTAATATCTCTAAGAAATAACCTGGTCCTAACACACTGATGTAGCTATAAAGAAGGCAAGACAGTAGCTATATTTCATTAGGAGTCTGAGGAGAAATGGTTTATCAACTAAAACACTTGAAAACTTCTACATATCTACTGCAGAGACCATTCTGACTGGCTGCATCAGCACCTGGTATTGGTGGAGGGGTGACTGCACAGGATGGAAATAAGCTCCAGAAAGATGTAAAATTAGTCAGCTTCGTCATGGGTACTAGCCTATGTAGTATCCTAGATATCTTCAAGAAGCGGTGCCTCAAAAAGGCGGCGTCCATCATTAAGGACCCCCACCACCTGGGACATGTCCCTTCACATTGTTACCATCAGGAAGGAGGCTCACACTCAATGAATCAAGAACAGCTTCCTTCCCTCTATTATCTGATCTCTGAATGGACATTGAACGTATGAACACTACCTCACTACTTTTTAAAAAATTCTGTTTTTGCACTATTTTAATATGACTATTTAATATGCATATACACTGTATGTTAGTGTAATTCATTTTTTCTATATTTATCATGATTTGCATTGTACTGCTGTTGCAAAGTTAACAAATTTCACAGAATATACCTGTGATATTAAACCTGATTCTGATTCTTCCACACAGACTGTTTTAATACATCATTTTTTATATACTGTCACCTCCCTGTCAGCTTGAACCAGACTGGCCATTCCTCTCTGACCTGTTTCATTAACAAGGCATTTTCGCAACAGAAATGCCACTCGCTGCATCCAGTTTGTTGTGAGCACCCTTCTCTGTGAACTCTGGAGACAGCTGTGCTTAAAAATTGCAAGAGATCAGTAGTTTCTAATGTATTCAAACCACCCCATCTGGCACCAACAATTATTCCATGGTCAAAGTAGCTTTGATCACATCTGAAGTAAACTCTTCTCTGGCTTCTAGCCAGGTACAGGTACTGATTATAACCAGCATTAATGACAGACTCTGCTATCCTCATCAGGGATGATGCCTGGGCAATTTCCAGTCTGGTGGTATTT
This sequence comes from Hypanus sabinus, assembly GCF_030144855.1. Classification (NCBI taxonomy): domain Eukaryota; kingdom Metazoa; phylum Chordata; class Chondrichthyes; order Myliobatiformes; family Dasyatidae; genus Hypanus; species Hypanus sabinus. The sequence continues at coordinate 17,597,176 of NC_082708.1, forward strand.
ATTTCCCCATCATCCATCCTTACTGATTTGATAGTCCTCATCCAATCAGGTTTTTGCTGTCCCACCTTGTTTACAATTGAACTCCAGCTCTTTGAGAAAGACCTTCTGTGCTCAGTGATGCAGGTTTTTTTTAGATCGCATCTCTTCCCCATTTTGATATTTGATCTACTACTGATGTTTGATGTTTAATCAGCTACTGAATCTCTTGACCATGTTTACATTGAGTTGCTGCCACATGATTGACTGATTAGTTACTTGCATTAACAAGCAGGTGTGCAGGTGTACTTAATAAAGTGGCCACTGAGCGTACTTTTATCTTATTTCCAAAGCTGAGTGGATAAATACTTAGGATACAAATTTGGACGACTTTAGCAAGCTCCTATCACTAAAGTGCTATGTCTCTACCCTCCTTTTCAAATTATTATAAAGTAGAGACACAATACACAAGAAGGTAAACCTTGAATGTCACAGAGGTGTATCTAGTAGAGCATCTGCCTCATACTCTGGTGATCCTGATTTAATCTTGACCTCAGCTGCTGTCTGTGTGTTCTCCAAATGCCTACATGGGTTTGCATTGGGCACTCTGGTTTCCACCCTTGTTCCTAAGATCTGAGAGTTGTTACATTAATGGCTGCTATAAATTGATCCAGATTGTGTAGTTCATTGATAAAAACAGAGGCAGTAGATGAATTTGGTCATCGTATTGAGGTAAGGTTGGTTGAGTGGAAATGGTCAGTGGGCTGAACAGTCTTATTTCATGCTATATTTACATTGGCATTAGTTCATTACTGTCACACATACTAAGATAGAGTAGAAAGCCCCGCAAATGTTTATACAAATCCGTGCATTGAGGTAGGTCAAGCTAAAACAACAACAATGGAGAATAAAGTGTAAAAAATACCAAAGTACAGTGCAATTAAAAGATAAAGTGCAAGTTCAGAATTGATTAATTTATTTTGTTCTGATATTCTGAATACAATGGTATCCATATGAGGAGCGTTTGATGGCTCTGGGCCTATTCTCTCTGGAACTCAGAAGAATGAGGGGAGATCTCATTGAAACCTCTCAAATGTTGAAAGGCCTCGATATATTGGATGAGGAGAGGATGTTTCTTAGGGTGGGGAGACTTAGACCAGAAGACACAGCTTCAGAATAGAGAGACATCCCTTTCCTATATATCTCACGCAAACATCATCTGCCTAATCCCATTTACCTGCACCCAGTACGTATCCCTGCAAACCTCCCCCATCCATGTAGCTATCCAAGCTTTTCTTAAATGTTACAATTTAGCCCACATCTACCTCTTCTGCTGACAGCTTGTTCCACACTTGCAGCATCCACTGAGTGAAGATGGTTCCCCTCTGAACTCCTTTATTTATTTCACCTTTCACTAAGGACATATGACCTTCAGTTCTAGTCTCACCCAACCTGAGGTGGAAAAGCCTGCAGAGAAAATACTATACTAAAATGAAAGAACAAATTAGATGACTGAAGTCATAAGGGAACAATTATAAGTTCAAGAAAAGGATATTCACTCAGTACATAGGCAGCAGGGGAGCACACGAGGAGACAACGAGATTAGAAGAGAGAACAAAGCAACGATCAGGAAGACAAAGAAAACCTGAAACTGAATTATCAAGGAAAATAAGACAAAACACTATAAAATTTGACACTCATCGATAAAGAGGAAGACTGAGATGGGAGTCAACCATTAGTGGGTAACAGGACCAAAGAGAAATTGAGGAAATATTAAGTTATTATTTTACTTCATAATGTTCTCCAAGAGGACAACAACCTTGTCGTAGGGTTTGGAGGCTTGTGTGCCTCAATGACCCAGAGCCCAATGTTGGCTAGAGTCGGGGCTTTATACTTTGGCTCTTGGTAGGGTGACACATGCCCAACAGGTCAAAAGTTAGAGGCCAGACTAAGAGAGGTCCATTAGTCCTCCATGTTTTGGGGGGTTCAGCTCAGGGCTAACGACCCTGACCTGGAAAACAAGATTGTTACCGAAACAGCAATGAAGACTCCTTCTGCATCTGAGTACAATGATACATCTGAGTCTCCACTTAGGACTTACATGAATGACAGTAGTGAAAACTGAGAGGAAGCTAACGACATGACAAAGAAAGTCCTGAACACAAGCACAGATGGAGGACCTTTATTGCTGTCCTAAATGCCAGTGGCGTAATGAGTAGGGGTAGTAAGTAAGTTGCTTCATAATTTACCAAGGAGATAGAACAGATGCCTATGAATGGATAAGGAGAGAGAAACAAGCAGCTAAAATAGATACAAAGAGTACATTAAATAAACTGATCAAATCAATAGGTATAAATTAGAGTATTGTGAACAGTTTTGGGCCCTTTATCTAAGAAAAGATGTGCTGACATTGGAGAGAGTTCAGAGGAGGTTCACAACAATGGTTCTGGGGTTGAGTGAATTTCCATAGGAAGAATGTTTGATGGTTCTGGGCCCGTACTCATTGGAACTTAGAAGAGTTCGGGATGACCTCATTAAAACCTATTGAATGGCGAAAGGCCTTGATAGAGTGGATGTGGAGAGGATGTTTCCTACGGTGGAGGAGTCTAAGACCAGAGGACAGCCTCAGAATGGAGGGGTGTCCTTTTAGAACAGATATGGGCAGGAATTTCTTGAGCCAGAGAGTGGTGAATCTGTGAAATTTGTTGCCACAGGCAGCTGTGGGGGCCAAGCCATTGGGTATACTCAAGGCAGAGGTTGATAGATTTTTGATTAGTTGGGGGCATGAAGGGATATGGGGAGAGGCAGAAGATTAACGCTGAGAGGGTAAATGGATCAGCCATGATGAAATGGTGGAGCAGACTTGATGGGCCAAATGGCCTAATTCTGCTGCTGTATCTGATGGTCTTAAGGTCTTACAAAATCTCTGGTGAAGATGGATTACTTCTCTGTGCTTTAAAAGAATCCAGAAATGAAACAACAAAGACATTGTTACACATCGTCATTGATTTGATGTGCCAGTGGTCTGATGGTCAATGGAACCGCCATGTTTAAGAAGAGCGTTAGAACATGTTTGATGAATTATATACTAAAGAGTTTAGCACCAGTGGTAGGGGAAATAGCAGAATCTCATGATAAAGAGATATTTATTATTACTATATCTTCCTTTCTGTATTTGCACAGTTTGTTGTCTTTTGCACAACTGGTAGAACACCCAAGTTGGTGGGGTCTTTTGTTGATTCTATTATGGTTATTATTCTGCTCTGAATTTATTGAGTATGTGATGCACCATCAATTACTCTCAGAGACGGGAGGTGAATGATAGGCTTTTATTAGCAGCAAAAGTGACTACAACGTCCTGGACACTGAGGGAGGAGCAGTGCCTCCAATCACCTTTATACAGGGGTCTGTGGGAGGAGCCACAGGAGCAGTCAGCAGAGGAGCATGTCCAGACAGGTATACATAGTTTACCACAGTATGCCTGCAAGAAAATGAATATCAGGTTGCATATGGTGACATATGATGGGTGATTGATATGTTCATGGCCTAAGGTAGAAGGAGTCAATTTGAGAAAATCTAGCACATTTATTTTTCAACATAGTCCCCTCCTACTACCTTGGGCCATGAACTTATCAATCATCCCGATGAGTTGAAAAATAAAAGTGCTAGGTTTTCTAAAATTGACTCCTTCTACCTTAGGCCACAAACTTATCAATCACCCCTCGTATATGTACTTTGATAATAAGCTTTCTTTGATTTTTGAAAGTGGGAGGAATCAAGTTCATCCGGCCAAAAGAAAAAGAATGATAAGTAATCAGAAAAGATTTCAAAATGGAAAATATTGCTTTACCAGCTTTGTTGCTTTTTGGAGGGGAAAACGGTGACCATGGACAGTGAAAATGCAGAGCCTGTAATTTATCTGCTGTATATTTTTAAAGCACATTAATAAGATACCCATAATAAGATGGTTGATGCCAATGAGGTAGTAACTGAGGATGCTGGGTTTCAGTTCTTGTGGTGTTATGGTGAACCAGAAAAAAGTCTTTCTGCAGAATGTTCTCACGTAGATTAAATCTTCCTGTTGCAATCAAGCCAACTTCAATTCTTGTTTTTCTTAAGAAATTGTTACAGTTTAATTAGAACTATCATTTGGTCAGGCAAAAATGCAAAATAAATTCATTCCCTAAAAGAAGCATACCTCTGAACAATGTCTGGACATTGGTTTCTTGTGGCAACATCTATCTTAACTTTAACAGGTTTTATAGTACCGTGCAAAAGTCTTAGGCAAATATATATAGCTATATAAAGCGCCTAAGGTGTTTGCACACTCTAGTGATTTTATGTATTGCACTGTTCTACTGCAAAGGAAAACAAATTTCATGACATATGTGAGTGATGGTAAACCTGATTCTGATATGGGTCTCTATTGTGGACCAAGAGTGGGATGGTGACAAGGAAAGGGGAATCATTGTTGGGAAAAGTGAAAGGGAGAGGAGAGAGAGCAGGAAGCAATCTTTAATTATCAATAAACCAATTGATTGGAATCAAATGAGCTAGCATGGTGTCTTAGGTCTGGGTATCTCTGCACCCATCACAACCGCCCGCTCCTGGCACTCCTTTTCTGCCACCTGCATTATATCCCTCCCGCAATGGTCCATCCTCACCATTTCCAACATCCTTTGTTCCTGTCATATTTAGAAACTCGCTCTTTGTTCCACATTGACAAATATAATAATATGCTAAGGTTTTAGGCACCTCAACTATATATGTGTGCCAAAGACTTATACAGTACAGTAGTAATTTGCAAACACAAGAGATTCTGCAGATCTTGAGCAAGACACATGACATGCTGGAGGAACTCAGCAGGTCAGGCAGCATCTATGGAGGAGAATGAGATATTGACATTTCGGGCTGACACCCTTCGGCAGGACTGGCAAGGAAGGGGCAGAAGGTAGAATAAGGTGGGGGGGAGAGAAAGGAGTACAAGCTGACAAGTGATCGGTGAAGTTAGGTGAGGGGAAAGTTAGGTGGGTGGGGAGGCAGGATGAAGTGTTGTGATGACTTGGAGTAGACTAAACAGCTTGAGCATATAGATTTTCAGAAAGAGGATGTGCTGGAGCTTTTGGAAAGCATCAAGTTGGATAAGTCACGGGGACTGGATGAGATATTCCCCAGGCCACTGTGGGAGGTGAGGGAGGAGATTGCTGAGCCTCTGGCGATGATCTTTGCATCATCAATGGGGACAGGAGAGGTTCTGGAGGATTGGAGGGTTACGGATATTGTTCCTTTAATCAAGAAAGGGAGTAGAGAAAGCCCAGGAAATTATAGACCCGTGAGTCTTACCTCAGTGGTTGGTAAGTTGATGGAGAAGATCCTGAGAGGCAGGATTTATGAACATTTGGAGAGATATAATATGATTAGGAATAGGCAGCATGGCTTTGTTAAGGGCAGGTCGTGCCTTATGAGCCTGACTGAATTTTTTGAGGATGTGGCTAAACACATTGATGAAGATAGAGCAGTAGATGTAGTGTATATGGATTTCAGCAAGGCATTTGATAAGGTACCCCATGCAAGGTTTATTGAGAAAGTAAGGAGGCATGGGATCCAAGGGGACATTGCTTTGTGGATCCAGAACTGGCTTGCCCACAGAAAGCAAAGAGTGGTTGTAGATGGGACATATTCTGCATGGAGGTCAGTCACCAGTGGAATGCCTCAGGGATATGTTCTGGGACCCCTACTCTTCGTGGTTTTTATAAATGACCTGGATGAGGAAGTGGAGGGATGGTTTAGTAAGTTTGCTGATGACACAAAGGTTGGAGGTGTTGTGGATAGTGTGGAGGGCTGTCAGAGGTTACAGCGGGACATTGATAGGGTGCAAACTTGGGCTGAGAAGTGACAGATGGAGTTGAACTCAGTTAAGAGTGAAGTGGTTTATTTTGGTAGTTCAAATATGATGGCAGAATATAGTATTAATTGAAAGACTCTTGGCAGTGTGGAGGATCAGAGGGATCTTGGGGTCCGAGTCCATAGGACGTTCAAAGCAGCTGCGCAGGTTGACTCTGTGGGTAAGAAGGCTTACGGTGTATTGGCCTTCATCAATCATGGAATTGAATTTAGGAGCTGAGAGGTAATGTTCCAGCTCTATAGGACCCAGACCTCACTTGGAGTACTGTGCTCAGTTTTGGTCGCCTCACTACCAGAAGGATGTAGAAGCCATAGAAATGGAGCAGAGGATATATACAAGGATGTTGCCTGGATTGGGAAGCATGACTTATGAAGGTAGGTTGAATGAACTCGGCCTTTTCTCGTTGGAGTGACGGAGGATGAGAGGTGACTTGATAGAGGTATATAGGACGATGAGAGGCATTGATTATTTGGATAGTCAGAGGCTTTTTCCCAGGGCTTAAATGGTTGCCACAAAAGGACACAGGTTTAAGGTGCTGGGGAGTAGGTACAGAGGAGATGTCAGGGGTAAGTTCTTTACTCAGAGAGTGGTGAATGCGTGGAATGGGCTGCCAGCAATGGTGGTGGAGTCGGATATGATAGGGTCTTCTAAGAAACTTTTGGATAGCTACATGGAGCTTATAAAAATAGAGAGCTATGGGTAAACCTCGTAATTTCCAAGGTAGGGACATGTTCGGCACAACTTTGTGGGCTGAAGGGCCTGTATTGTGTTGTAGGTTTTCTGTGTTCTATGTTCTATGAAGTAAAATGCTGGGAGGTAATAGGTTGTAGATGTAAAAGCTAAGGAGAAGAAAGATTTAAAAACAGAGGACTGTGGACCATGGAAGAAATGGAAGGAAGAGATGAACTAGAGGGGGGTGATGGACAGGTGATGAGAAGAAAATGGGGTCAGAGGGTAACCAGAATGGGGAATGGAGAAAGCTGAGAAGGGGAGTAATTACCATAAGTTAGAGAAATCAACATTCATGCCATCAGTTTGGATGCTACCCAGACAGAATATGAGGTGTCGCTCCTCCAACCTGAGTGTGGCCACTTCATATCACTAAAGGAAACCTTAGACAGACATGGGAAGGGAAAGTTAAATTGAAATTGGCAGTCACCATTCAGCTTCAGAGGAGAGGCATTACCTCTGGATAAATAAAATCTGCCTTGAGGTTCTTTCAATTTCACATTGTGACAGTGGGATTATTTTGCTCTTCACCCAAAGTACATCAGCTATCCTCTGCAGTTACTGTGATGACAAGGAGATTCCTGTAGCACAGATGGTTATTTCTGCCCTCCAAGGCTTTGATCATGATGAACTGTTAGTGAGGATTTGACTCCATATGACTGTTCATTATATGCATCAATTGTGAGGAACCTCTTGTCCCTCACATCTTCACCCCCCCCCCCCCATTCACCAATGCACACACGTACAACAGATCAGGATTTGTGAACAAAAACCTGGTTTCAATCAAGTAGGTAGACAGGTCCTGCAACACAATGACGTGGTATGGTAGCACAGTGGATGACATAACTTCATTACAGTGCCAGTAACCTGGGTTCAATTCCACTGCTGGAATTGACTGTAAGGAGTTTAAACTTCTTTCTTTGACCACGTGGGTTTCCTCGCACACATTCCAAAGATGTATGGGTTAGTAGGTTAATCGGCTCTCTACTGCCAGTTATGCTGCTGGTGTTTAGAGCAGCAATTAAAGTTCTCCATCTCTGGCAACGTTTTCAGCGCTCCCTTCATCGTGTCAGTCGCTCATTTTTCACTACTATCAGTCATACGTGTCCCAGTTGTAGGCTCAAGAATACCGTCGCACTCAGATGCAGAAGGATTCTTGATTGTCGTTTCCGTAACAGTTTTGTTTTTATCAGTCAGGGTTGCTAGCCCTGAGTTAAACTCCCAAACTTGGAGGACTGGTGGACCACTCAGTGTAGATTCTACCCTTTGACCTGATTGACATGGGTAACCCTACCAAGAGCCAAAACAGAACTGACTTCAGCCAACATAACTCTCTGGGCCATTGAGGCACACAAGCCTTCAAACCATGAGAAGGTTGTAATCCTCTTGGAGGAGGTTCATTGCCTACATGCGTGTAATTAGGCAGTGTGGTTTCATTAGGTTGCAAGGACCTGTTACCATACTAAGCATCTAAGTAAAAGGAAACATCAAAAAGAGATATTGTTTATCATCAAGGATCTTCAAAGTATCCTTCAAGGTTACCTGAACCAATTGCTTTGTGGTTTTTGGCTCAATCTCCATTTATATCCAAAAATCTTCTGCCCCACCTCAATTTTTTGATAGGCTCTAGATCCATAGAAAAGCCTTGCAAGTTGACCTTTGACATCAGTCCATCAACAAATGTGTGGAATTCCTTGGCAACCTTTGGCTGCCATCTCTACAGAAATCTCAATCTTAAAAAGAAAACAAATCAAATGTGAGGCATTTTGCACCAGACAGCTTAGTTTCAGACCCTGGACTGCATACACACCTGTTTTCAGAATGTGACCTAAAAATTTTCCAGAGATACAGTGTCTCGACAGGTGCCGCAGACTGCTGATGTAATCACTCACTCTTTCCCACGTTTCCTGAAAGTATGTATCTAACTTAAAATCTTTATTTATATCTGTCTACAGTCTATATCTCAACCATCAGTGTTATGAAGTGACTGACTGCTGAAGTGTTTCTGCAAATGGGATGTGTTTCGATTTCTGCAGATGTAATATGAGGGATGATTGATAAGTTTGTGGCCTAAGGTAGAAGGATCAATTTTAGAAAACCTGGCACAAATATGTTTCAACATAGTCCCCTCCTACACTTACACACTTATTCCAGTGGTCCTGGAGCATATGGATCTTGGACCTCCAGGAAGTGTCCACAACAGGAGTGATTGATAAGTTTGTGGCCTAAGGTAGAAGGAGATGAGTTATTAACTTAAAACTTTCTGCATATTCTCGTAGAATAGTAAGTGTACATTTCACTCTGAAGACATTTCTGACGGCTAAAATTGGTTCTTCTCATCTACTCACAGAGCATTTTCAGCTCCATCTTCTACCTCAGACTACACAAAGGTTGGTGGAGTTATGCATAGTCTCGAAGGTTGACGAGGGTTACAATTTTGACAGGACGCAAAGCTGAGCTGAGAGGTGTGAAGTGGAGTTCAATCTGAGAGAGGTATGAAGTGGTTCACTAGGGAAGGTTGAAATGAAAGGCAAGGTAAATGGCATGACTCCTGGCGGTCAGGAGAAACAGAGGGAATTTAGGGTCCAAGTCCATAAATCCCACAAAGTTGCCATGCAATTTGATAGGACAGTTAAGAAGGCATATAGTGCATCATCCTTCATCAGTTGGGGGATTGTGTTCAAGAGCCATGAGATAATGCTGCAGCTCTATAAAGTACTGGTGAGACTACAATTTAAATACTGTGCTCCATTCTGGTTGCCTCATTATAGAAAGGATGTGGAAGCTTTAGAGAGGGTGCAGAAGACACTTACCAAGATGCTGCCGGGATTAGAGAGCAATAAGGGAGCTTGGGCTTTTCTCTTTGGAGCAAAGAAGGATGAGAGGTGACTTGATAGAGGTGTACAAGATGATAAGAGGCATAGACCAAGTGGATAGCCGGAGACTTGTATCCAGGGTAGAAATTATTAATACCAGGGAGCATGATTTTAAGGTGATTGGAGGAGAGTATAGGGGAAATGTCAGAGGTATGTTCTTTGAGTGAGTGGGCCAGTGAAGGAGTTGTCACAATGTGGAGGGGCATGGGTGCTGGACGAGGACCCAAATACAGGACACAAACATGTAAGGTTAACTAAAGAGAGCTTATTACAATTTACAAGGAGAGCCGTGACGCAAGGATAGAACAGAGAGAAATCAAGGAGAACAAAGAGGAAGCGGGAATAGGTGTAATGGATGAGGACTCTGGCCCGGAACTAGGTTGGGACTCAAGTTCTGGGGGCTAGGATCTGGAGCTGAGGGATCAAAGCCAGGGCTCGGAACATGGACCTTGGAACTTGAACTTGATCTTGGAGCCTTGGAGCCAGGACGAGACTTGATAATTGGAACATCAGAGCCAGGTCTTGATAATTGGAACACCAGAGCCAGGACATGAGCACAGGAACACAGAACACAGAGCTGGGACCCCTCCTTGGGGACAGGACATAGGGCCGGGACTCATACGTGGAACACAAATGGCAGTCCACTCGAGTAGCAGCAAATGGCCTGCCTACTGAGTGGGATGCGAGATGACAAAACAACGACAGTCCATTTGAGTAGTGACAAACACCCTGCCTACTGATCTGGATACGAGACCACACAACAATGAACGGTACTATAACTGGGCCCAAGTTTGCTCCAAGCAGCACGAGCTCTTGACCCACCCTGGCAGGTTAACCTTGCCCGGACCTGCTCTGGCAAGGGAAGGTGGCTTGCTGGTATTTGCTTCAGGAGGAGTCTTGGCTAGAAGACTTTGGCTCACACTGGCTATGGTGACTTCGTTCACACTCCATAACGCTCTTGCGCTGAACGGCTGAAGCCGGAGACTTATAAACTGCCGGTTCAGTGGAGAGTAAATTGCTTTTAATCACCAAGCCCGAAGGACACAGGAAAACCGGGAATTAAAGGGAAACAAGGAGTCAATGGCCCGGATCATAACACAAACTAGGTAAATTTAAAGGGAACCCAATCCGGACCATGACAGGAGTGGAGCTGTGAGGCTTTGGCTCGAGAGGCATCAGCAAGAAGCAGCGGAGGACAAGCTTGCTCCCATTGAGGTAAGGCGGGGGTAAGTTTCTTTAATTAATTTAATTAATTCAGGAGTTAGTAATGGAGGCAGTAGATAGGGCAGTTGAGTGCTCTGATTGTAAGGTGTGGGAAGTCAGGGCGAGCACAATTGTCTCTGATGACTACACCTGCAAAAGGTGCATCCAGCTGCAGCTCCTGACAAACAGTGTTAGGGAACTGGAGCTGGATGAACTTCAGATCACTCGGGAGGCAGAGGCAGTAATGGATCGGAGTTTCAGGGAGACAGTCACACCTAAAAGTCAGGAGACAGGTAGCTGGGTGACTGTCAGGAGAGGGAAGGGGAATAGACAGAAAGAGCAGAGCACCCCTATGGCCATTCCCATGAACAATAAGTATACCATTTTGGATACTGTTGGTGGGGACGACCTACCAGGGACAAGTTGCAGTGGTTGCGTCTCTGGTACCAAGACTGGACCCTCAGCTCAGAAGGGAAGGAAGGAAAAGAGGAGAGCAGTAGTGATAGGGGATTCGATAGTTAGAGGGACAGATAAGAGGTTCTGTGGGAGAGATCGAGATTCCTGGATGGTCTGTTGTCTCTGGTGCCAAGGTCTGCGATATCTCAGATCGAGTTCTCGGTATTCTCAGGAGAGAGGGTGAACAGCCAGATGTCATTGTCCATGTGGGGACCAATGACATAGACAGGAGTAGGGATGAGGTCCTGAAGAAGTAATATAGGGAGTTAGGACAGAAGTTAAAAAGCAGGACCTGAAGGGTGGAAATCTCGGGATTGCTGCCTGTGCCACGAGACAGAGAGGGTAGGAACAGGAAGGTATGGTAGATGAATGTGTGGCTGAAGAGTTGGTGCAGGGGGCAGGGGTTCAGATTTCTGGATCATTGGGATCTCTTCTGGGGAAGGTCTGACCTGTACAAAAAGGATGGGCTGCACCTGAACTGGAAAGGGACCAATATCCTGGCGGGCAGGTTTGCTAGAGCTGTTGGGGAGGGTTTAAATTAGTTTGGCCGGGTGGGTGGGGGGGTAGTGGGAATCAGAATGTGAGTGCAGACATTAGGGTAGAAGGACAAGGGCATGATGCTATGTGTTCTGATTTGGTGAGGAAGGACAGGCAGGGGACAAAACATAAATGTAGCCAATTAGAGGGGTTGAAATGTCTCTATTTTAATGCTAGGAGTATTAGGAATAAACGGGATGAACTTAGAGTATGGATCAGTACGTGGAACTACAATGTTGTGGCGGTTACTGAAACTTGGCTGGAGGAACCAGGGTTTAGGTATTTTAAAAGGAATAGGATGGGAGGTAGAAAAGTGGGTGAGGAGTAGCATTACTGGTCAGGGATAGTATCATGGCTATAGAAAGGGAGGACGCTGCAGAGGGAGTGTCCATGGAGTCAGTCTGGGTAGAAGTCAGAAGTCAGAAATAGGAAGCGATCAATCACTGTGCTGGGAGTAGTCAATAGGCCCCCAGATAAGCAGGCAGATTTTAGAATGGTGTAGGAAACACAGGGTTGTAGTTATGGGTGATTTCAACTTCCTTCTTATTGACTGGCACCTCTTGTCTGCAAGGAGGGTAGATGGGGCTGAATTTGTCAGGTGTGTTTAAGAAGGATTCCTGACACAGTATGTGGACTGGCTGATGAGAGGAGAGGCCATACTGGATCCAGTTCTGGTTAATGAACCTCCTAATGAACCTCAGGTGACAGACCTCTTGGTGGGGGAGCATTTTGGTGAGAGTGACCACAACACCCTTAGCTTCAGCATAGCTATGGAAAGGGATAAAATCAGATGAAATGGTAAAGTGCTTAACCGGCGAAGGGCTAACTTTGAAGGAATGAGGCAGGAACTAGCGATAGTAAATTGGAAACAGATGTTCAAAGGTGAAAGCACAGAAGTAATGTGGGAGAAGTTTAGGGACCACTTAACCTGGGTTCAGGATAGGTTTGTCCCACTGAGGCAAGGAAATAATGGTAGGAAAAGGGAACCGTGGCCGACAAAACATGTGAGGCAACTCGTCACGAGGAAAAGGAAGCATATGTTAGATATAAGAAGTAGGAAGTAGGAGGGGCTTATGAGAAATATAGGGTAGCCAGGAAGGAGCTAAAGAAAGGACTTAGGAGAGCTCGAAAGGGGCATGAGAAGGCCTTGGCATGTAAGATTGAGAACCCCAAGGCGTTCTATGCGTATGTAAAGAATAAGAGGATGATAAGAACGAAGGTGGGACCAATGAAGGATAAAGAGGACAACATGTGCCTGGAGGTGGATGAGGTTGGGGTGGTCCTAAATGAATACTTTGCTTCCATTTTCACAAGTGAAAAGGATCTCGATCAGTATGAGGTCGAAGTAGAGCGGGCCTGTGTGCTGGACAATACGGAGATTAAGAAAGAAGAAGAGTTGCATCTTCTTAAAAACATTAAGATTGATAAGTCCCAGGGCCAGACGTGATATACCCCAGGTTGCTGTGGGAAGTGAGAGAAGTGATCGCTGGAGCAGTAGCTATGATCTTTGAATCCTCTTTGGCTGCAGGGGAGGTGCCACAGGATTGGAGAATGGCAAATGTAGTTCCCCTGTTTAATAAAGGTAATAGGGAGAATCCTGGGAACTATAAACCGGTAAGTCTTACATACTATTGAAAAGGATTCTCAAGGATAGGATCTATGAGCATTTGGAGAAGTACAGTCTACTCATGGATAGTCAATATGGCTTTGTGAAGGGAAGATCATGCCTCACGAGCCTGATTGAGTGTTTTGAAGGGGTTCCAAAAGAAATTGATGAGGGTAGGGCAGTAGATGTGGTCTTCATGGATTTTAGCAAGGCATTTGACAAGGTCCCCATGAGAGACTCATCCAGAAAGTCATGAGGCATGGGTCAGTGGAACCTTGGCTGCTTGGATAAAAAACTTGGCTTACAGGAAGAAAGCAGAGGGTAGTACAGGTATCCCCCACTTTACAAAAGTTCACTTTACGCCACTTTGCTTTTACGAAAGATTTATGTTAGTACCTGTTTTTGCTAACCAAAAGAAATCTGAAGAGGATCTTCACTTTTACGAGAAAAAGGCGAGAAGCAAAATAGCCTTCAGTGTTTGTTTTGCAGCGAGCCATTATAGAGGCAGCGCGCACCCTGAGCAGTGAGAGTGGCGAAAAGTGAAATAGCATTCAGCATTTGTTTTGCTCTTAGCAAAAACACCCAGCATCTCAGCATCAGGCCGTCATAGCTTTGAACTGCCTGAGATTTTCGCTGCGATTGACAGTGCTGCAATGATTACAGAGAAGTATGACTTTAATTTTGAAAGATCACGTAGGTTCAGGGCAGGTTTGTATGATGTTTTGAGTGTTTACAAAGAACTGTATGACAGGAAAATGCGTGAAGCTTCCTGTGTGCTCATTGTCTTCCCGATTCTAAGTGAAACTAAACTGTACATACATTATTTCTACTTTATATAGGCTGTGTATTTATCATATTGTTCCTGCTTTTACTATAAGTTTGTGTTATTTTAGGTTGTATGTGTTATTTGGTATGATTTGGTAGGTTATTTTTTGGCTCTGGGAATGCTCAAAAATTTTTCCCATGTAAGTTAATGGTAATTGCTTCTTCGATTTATGACATTTCAGTTTACGAATGTTTCATAGGACTGCTCTACCTTCAGATAGCAGGGGGAAACCTGTAGTGGAAGGAGAGTATTCTGCCTGGAGGTCATTGACTAGTGGAGTGCCATAAGGATCTGTCCTGGGACCCCTGCTCTTTGTGATTTTTATAAATGACCTGGATGAAGAGGCGGAAGGATGGGTGAGTACGTTTGCAGTTGACATGAAGATTGGAGGAGTTGTGGATGGAGCTGTAGGTTGTTGAAGGTTAGAAGAGGATATAGACAGGCTGCAGAGTTGGGCAGAAAAGTTGCAGATGGAGTTCAATCTGGATAAGTGTGAGGTGATGCATTTTGGAAGGACTAACCAGAAGGCTGAGTACAGGGTTAGTGGTTGGGTACTTAAGAGAGTGGATGAACAGAGGGACCTTGGGGTTCAAATCCATACATCCCTCAAGGTCACTGCACAGGCTGATAGGATAGTTAAGAAGGCCTATGGGATTCCAATAAGGGGATTGAGCTCGAGTTCATTCACGCTGCAGTGTTTTGAGTTTAAGAGTGAGGCGGTTTAAACTTGCCCAGGTCTTTTATGATGCCAATCCGTTGAGTCAGGGGAGTGGGTTCCCTGTTGTTAGCTAAAAGCCGTTTTCCGTGGTTCCAGCCACCAATTCCAGCAACGGAACTGAACGCACGTGGCCTCCTTCAGATGACTTCCTGCTGTTACGTGGTCGCTTAACGTTTCTTCTGGTGTGTCTGAGGGGCTGTTCCTACAGACCTTCTTTTATCCTGACTCGCAGGGTCATAGATGTCAATCAGGTTGGGGGTGTGCACTCTCTCCCTCAACCAGCCCACTTTGCCTGAGGGCATTCACGTAGCATAGTATCTCAATCCACAAATTGGTCTCCAAGAGACAATGGCCATGTCCCGTAGCTTTACATCGCTGGGGAAATGAGACATTCTGCACTTCTCTTCTCTCATTTCCTGGGCCCCTTGACCCAACCCAACAGTGATCTTGCGATTCTCACAAAGGAGGGGGCTACGGACGTAACATTATTACTTCCTAACAGGCTTAACAAATTCTTTGCATGCTTTGAAGCATCAAACACTACAGCAAGGGGGAGAGCCAGTGCCTTCTTACCATCTGACCAGCCGGCTCCAATCATTGATTCAGAGCAAACAGAGGACTCTTGCCAGGGTTAACCCATGAAAAGCGGGAGGTCCCGACAACATCCCTGGACGTGTGCTCAAGGAATGTGCTGATGTATTAGCAGATGTCCTGACAGACATTTTCAACTTCTCCTTTAGTCAAGCCGTTGTCCCCAGATGCTTCAAAACCTGGGAAACGCTATCTCATTCTGCCCTGCAGAGCTGATGTACGGTTAGAATAACTATAAAGTCTTTGAATCTTGAATCTTGAATCTTCTTTCTATAGGTATTTGCATTTTGTTGTCTTTTGAACACCAGTTGGTGTGGTCTTTCATTGATTCTATTGCGGTTATTACTCTATTATGGATTTATCGAGTATGACTGCAAGAAAATTAATTTCAGCATGTATATGGTGGCAGATATGTATTTTGATAATAAACTTACTTTGAACTTTGATCTTTGGATGTTAGAAAAATGGAATGCTATGTGGGAAGGAAGGCTAGATTGATCTTAGAGTAGAAATAGCTGTGCAATCACTCACATTGAGTATGAGGTTCTCCGAAAGGGTTGTCTGTTATTGCATTCTCAGGTAGCTTCAGAGGCTGATCTGTGATCTTATAACTGGGATGTTAGAGTGGATTCCTGTAATGGAGATGCCAGTGCATAACTTTGTTTAACATCGTAAGGCTAATGCACAAGCGACCATTACACGGTCCTTGATAGGATGGGGTCAGGGAGTGCAAGGTGACTGGGGACACTTCACATCTGCAGCCTCCCTCCACTGTGCCGTTGTGATGTGTTGTTGTCTACCATCAGATCCACCACTGATGTCTTGGTTGATTCATCTTTTGCCAGGAATCACACCCTTGACCTTACTGCATGGGTGATCCTACCAGGAAGTGTGTGCAAGATGCCTAAAGTCCAGAGAGCATAATTTTTGGAATCTTGGGAACTCACAGGCCTCTTCATCAATCTTAGTGTAGGAAAAAAGTTCAGCATAACATTATAAACTGAAGGACTGTAGTGCTATGATTATGGTATCAATGGAAAATCAACTCCATCCTCCCCAGTATGATGTGATAATTCACATATGTTCAGTGGCCATTTTATTAGATTCCTCCTGTACCTAGTAAAGTGGCCACTGAATGTATGTTCATTGTCTTCTGATACTGATGTCCATCCACCTCAAGGTTCATGTGTTGTGCATTCAGAGATTCTCTTCTGCAGTCCACTGTGGTTATTTAAATTACTGTCACTTTGCTGTCAACTTGAACCAGGCTGGCCATTCTCCTCTGACAACTCTCATTAACAAGGCATTTTTGCCCACCGAACAGCTGTTCACTGGATGTTTCTTTTTTTGTTTCTTGCAATATTCTTTGTAAACTTTAGAGACTGTTGTGGGTGAAAATCCCAAGAGATCAGCAGATTCTGAAATACTCAAACCACCCTGTCTGGCACCAGCAATCATTCTATTGTCAAAGTCACTTAGATCACATTTCTTCTCCATTCTGATGTTTGATCTGAAGAACAACTGAACCTCCTAACCATGTCTTCATGGTTCTAAGACCGTAAGACTTAGGAGCAGAATTAGACCATTCAGCCCATTGACTCCTGCCCACCATTTAATCATGGCTGATCCCAGATTTGATTCCACCCCATACATGTTACTTGATACCCCAACCAATCATGAATTTATTAACTTCCGCTTTAAATATACCCACGGACTTGCCCACCACCGCAGTCTGTGGCAGAGCATTCCTCAAATACACCACTATTAGACTAAAAACATTCCTCCTTGCTTCTGTTCTAAAAGGTTGCCCCTCAACTTTTAGACTGTGCCCTTTAGTTGTGGTAACCTCCACCAGAAGAAACATCCTCTCCACATCCACCTTATCTAGTCCTTTCAACATTTGATAGATTTCGATGAGATTCTCCCACATTCTTCTAAATTCCAGTGAGTAAAGGCCCAAAGTCGCCAAAAGCTACTCATATATTAACCCCTTGTTTCCCAGAATCATCCGTGTGAACCTCTTCTGGTCTCTGTCTAATAACAATACATCCTTTTTGAGATAAGGGGTCCAAGTGCAGCCTGACTAGTGTCTTATAAAGCCTCAGCATTATCTCCTTGCTTTTATATTCTATTCCCCTTGAAATAAATGCCAACATTGCATTTGCCTTCTTTACCACACACCCAACATGAAAATTGACCTTCTGGAAGTCTTGCATGAGAACTTCTAAGTCCCTCTACACCTCTGATGTTTGAACTTTCTCCCCATTTAGATAATAGTCTGCACTATTGTTCCTTTTACAAAAATGCATTACCATACATTTCCCAACACTGTACTCCACCTGCCACTTTTTTGCCCATACTTCCAATTTGTCTAAGTCCTGGTGCAATCGCATTGGTTCCTCAGCACTACATACCCCTCCACCTATCTTCATATCATCCACAAACTTTGCCACAAAACCATCAATTCATTAACTAAATCATTGACGAACAATGTGAAAAGTGGCAGTCACAATACTGACCCTTGAGAAACACCACTAGTCACCAGCAGCCAAACAGAAAAGGCCCCTTTTATTCCCACTCGCAGCCTCCTGCCTATCAGCCATTCTTCTAACAATGCCAGTATCTTTCCTGCAACGCCATGGGATTTTATCTTGTTAAGCAGTCTCATATATGGCACCTTATCAAATGCCTTCTGAAAATCCAAGTAAATGGCTTCCACTGGCTCTCCTTTGTCTTGTTACTTCCTTAAAGAATTCCAACAGATTTGTCAGACAAGATTTCACTTGACAGATGCCATGCTGCCTTTGACTTATTTTATCATTATTCTACAAATACCTCAAAACTTGATCATTAATAATCGACTCCAACACTTTCCCAACCACTGAGGTTAGGCTAACTGGCCTACAATTCCCTTTCTTTTGGCTTCCTCCCTTGTTGGCGAGAAAGTGACACTTGCCAGGACCATGCCAGAATCGAATGATTCTTGATAGATCGTAACCAATTCATCCGTTAACTCTTCAGCAAATTCTTTCAGGATTCCTGGATGTAGTCCATCTGGTCCAGGTGGCCTTTGAGGTTGCCGAGCTCTTTTTCCTTTGTAATAGCAACGGCACTCTCTCCTGCTCCCTGACACTCACCGACCTCTGGAATACAGCAGTGTGTTCCACAGTGAAGACTGAAGCAAAGTCCTTATTAAGTTTATCCGCCATTTCTTTGTCCCCGATTAGTACCTCACCAGCATCAGTTTCCAGTAGTCCAAAATCAGCTCTCAACTCCCTTTTATTCTTTATATAACTGAAAAAATGTTAATATCCTGCTTTATATTATCTGCTAGTTTGCCCTCATATTTAATTTTTTCTCGTCTTATAGTTTTTTTTTAGTTGCCTTTTGTTGGATTTTAAAAGCTTCCCAATCATCCAACTTCCCACTCACTTTTGTTACCTTATATGCCCTTTCCTTGGTTTTTAACATTGCCCTTAATTTCTCTTGTTAGCCATGGTTGCCTAGCCCTGCCATTTGAGAACAACTTTTTTTGTGGGACATATCTATCCTGCGCCTTGTGAACTATTCCCAGAAGCTGCAGCCACCTGTCATCCTCGGCGGAATCCACCTCCGATCCACTTGGGCTTGCTCCTCTCTCATGCCTCTGTAATTCCCTTTATTCCATTGCGATACAGATACATGTGACTTAAGCTTCTTCCTCTCAGATTGCAGTATGAATTCAATCATATTAAGATCACTGTCTCTTAAGTTGACTAATAAAATCTGACATTAAGCTGATTAATAAAATCTGGTATATTACACAACACCCAATCTAAAATGGCCTTTCCCCAAGTAGGCTCGAGCACAAGCTGCTCTAAAAAGCCATCTCATAGGCATTCAACAAATTCCCTCTCTTGCAATAAGATACCAAAATAATTTTTACCAATCTCCTTGCATATTGAAGTCCCCCAGTTTAGGTATTGAGTTGCTGACATTTGATTGGCTGATTAGATATTTGCATGAACTAGCAGGTATGCAGGTGTACCAAATGAGTGGCCTCTGAGTGTGTATGACCATCTACATCCAAGCTGCCTGCAAAGTTGAATTTTTCTTGTAAATGGCAAAATGATTCAAGCCATTTGCGTGTCTGAATTTAAAGCCAAGGATATTCCCATATCCTTGCACATTAGCACAGCTTGCTTTGCTTTAGGTTTTCTGTTAGAACGGTTTGGCGTGACCTTTAAGGGTGATTGTTGTTATGATAAGATTACTGCTTCCTGCATTTCTTTCTTCTCTGTGTTTCTCTGAGCGGACTTGCCGGGACACATGCAAAGCCTGTTCTCGTGAGTGTCACACTGGGTGGGTTTACTTTTTGTTTTTATTAGTGCACAAATAATGGACCCACTTTCAAGGACTCTTCAACTCATGTTTTCAATGTTTATTGCATACTTATTTATATTATTGTTTATTCTTTTTGGATTTGCACAATTTGTTGTCTTCTGGACTCTGGTTGAAATCCCCAGTTCGGCAAACTTGCATTGATTGATTCTCTGATAGTTACTATTCTATAAATTTGCTGAGCATGCACACAAGAAAATGAATCTCAGGGTTGTATGTGGTGGCGTGTGTACATTGGGTAATGAAATTTACTTTGAACTTGCTTTTAACTCAGGTTTTGTCTATTCCAACATCAGTGGAACTAGGAGTGCTAATCTGAATCAGAATTGAATACTACCTTAATAGCTTATTGTACTTTGAGTGAACATTGGAATGATCAGGGCTTGCTTTAAGCTTTCGATAACACAGATGGAGAAAGATCTGCTAAAGAAAAGGTTAGCTTGATTTGTCACACTTCATTAAAAACATTGAGCGAAATGCGTTGTTTCCGCCAAATCAAATCAGCGTGGGTTGCACAACTGTTACCATATTTCCGTTGCCAACATAGCCTGTCCACGGCTTGCCAAGCCTAAGCTTAAACTTTGGAATGTGTGTGTGGAAGCTGGAGCACCCGGAGGGAAGCCCGCCGTCAAGGGGAGAACGTACAAACTCCTCTCAGATAGGGGTGCGTACTGTAGATGATCACGGGTGCTGTAAAGTGATTGCACTAACCATTACGCTGCCATTACATGTCATGAGCTTTTAACAAGGGTGACTACCTTTTTCATATCTAACAGATCTAAAGGCAGCTCAATGCATGTGCTTAATCCCATTAGAACATAGAATGGTACAGCATAGGTACAGCCTCTTCAGCCCACAATGGCTACACTGAACGTGATTGCAAATAAAACTACTGTGAATCGCTTTTATCTGTACAAGTTACACGTCCTTTCATTCCCTGCATGCTCATGTGCCTTTCTAACAGATCTTATGCTCAATGGCCACTTTATTACATACCTCCCGTAAGTTTGTGGTATTCTGCTGCAGTAGCCCATTCACCTCAAAGTTCAATGTTTTGTGCATCCAGAGATGCTCTTCTGCACACCACGTTGCAATGCATGATTATTTGAGTTACTGTCACCTTCCTGTCAATTTGAACCAGTCTGGCCATTCTCCTCTGACCTCTGTCAACAACAAGGCATTTTCACCCACAGAACTGGATGTTTTACACTTCAAGGACTGTTGTACATGTAAATCCCAGGAGATCAATATTGTCTGAGATATTCAAACCACACTGTCTGGCACCAACAATCATTCTGTGGTGAAAGTCTCTTAGATAACATTTCTTCCTCATTCTAATGTATCACATGATTGGCTGATTAGATATTTGCATTAACAGCATTAACAGGTGTGCAGGTGTACCTAATAATGTGTCTACTGAGTGTGGATGCCACTATTGTATCTGGTTCAACCACCACACCTGGCAGTCCCTTCCAGGCACCCTGTGTAAAGTAACTTACCTCCTCACATGAAATGCATGTCCTATTGTATTGAAAATTTCCACCCCGGGAAAAAGAAGTTTCTAAATGTCTATCCTTTCCATGCCCGTCATAACTTAATAAATTTCCATCAGATCTCCCCTCAGCCTCCAGCAGCCCAGAGGAAGCTACGTGTGACCTCAGATTCTGTTGGCTGCGTAAGTCAAGGGAAGACTATCTCTGGCCCTGAGATATGAGTCCACCCCTAAGTGCCCCTGTTTGTGTGGACACTGCGTGATGTGTTACCCTGTTACAAATCAGTACCACAAAATAACCGCATACTTTATACCTAATTTGACTACAGGGTTAGTGAAGAGAAAGCAAAAAGAGAAAAGGCCCATTTTAATGAAACAGTCCAATGTGCACAAGTTGGAGCTGATGGTTTTCCCTGTGCCAATCCTCCCGACGGCCTTTGTCATATCATGGTGCCACTCGGCGTCTTCTCTCTTCATCTCCTGCTGAACAAAAGACCCAGATCACCATGGTGTCAGGGCACACGGCACAAAAACATCCACTCCACACCCCAACCATTAGACAGCTCACATTCCAAAGCACCCATTATCTCTAACCATAACCCAAAGCCTGTTTCTACAGAGAGAACAAAACATTAGCAGTGAAACCTTTCCCAGGGTGTTACATAAGTTGGCATGCGTCTACTTATCGCTCATATCCTCTAATCGAATCAGCACCTTGGTAAATGTCCTCTGCACCCTCTTTAAATTTCCACATCCTTCCCACAATGAAGTAACAGGAATTGCAACAATATCACTATTGAAAGTGATATATCATTTAAAGCAACAACTATATGGGCATGGTGGCCTGCCAGAAGATGATGATATGGTGAGACTTCTAATATTCATGTTCCACTGGTATTTACCAGGAAGCCATTTTGTTTACATAGATCATGCCAATTCCCCTCATACCTGTAGGAGGCATTTGGGACGAATGTGTGCAGAAAGATTTATTAGCTTGCTGTCTGGTCTTGGGGGCATGACTTATGAGGGGACATTGAGTAACCTAAGCTTATTCTCTGAAATGTAGGACATTGACAGAGGTACATAAGATCAAGAGAGGCATGGTAGCACAATGTTTTCCAGATGTTTTCCAATGTTTTCCAGATGACCTGAGTTCAATTCCTGTTGCCGTCTGTAAGGAGCTTGCATGTTCTCCTTGTGGCTGTGTGTGTTTCCTCTGGGTGCTCCAGTTTCCTCCCAAACCGCCCAGAGCAGAGGGCCCAAGCACACATCCCTGTGGTGCTCCGGTGTTGATTGTCAGCGAGGCGGAGATGTTGTTTCCAACCCGCTCAGTTTGAGGTCGACCGGTTAGGAAGTCGAGGATCCAGTTGCACGGGAGGTACAGAGGCCCAGGTTCTGTAGCTTTTCGATCAGGACAGTATGAATGATGGTGTTAAACGCTGAGCTATGGTCAATAAACAGCATCCTGACCTAGGTATTTGCATTGTCCAGGTGATTCAAGGCCACGTAAAGAGCCATTGAGAGCGCGTCTGCTGTAGATCTATTGTGGCGGTGATAGGCAAACTGCAGTGGATGCGGGTCCGTTCTGAGAGAGGTGTTGATTCCGGCCATAACCAACTTCATCACGGTAGAAGTGAGCGGTACAGGACGATAGTAGTTGAGGCGGCTCATACCGCTCTTCTTGAGCACTGGTATAATTGTTGCCCTTTTGAAGCAGATGGGAACTTCCGGCTGCAGCAAAGCGGGATTGAGAAGCCTTTGAACACCCCCGCCAGTAGGTTGGCACAGGTTTTCAGATCCTTGCCTGGTACTTCATCAGGCCTTAATGCCTTTGGGGGTATACCCTCGGACGTCGGCCTCCGAAACAGAGATCATCGGATGCTGCAGTGATCCTCATAGCTGTGGTTTTATTCCTCCCTTTCAAAGCGAAAAGGTTTTAAGCTCGCCTGGTAATGAGGTATCGCTGCCATTCCTGATGGTGCGTTTCGCTTTGTAGGAAGTGAGGACCTGCAGACTCTGCCAGAGTTGTCATTGATGCACCATCAATAACTCTCGGAGACGTGAGTTAAGGTAGGCTTTTCTTGGCTGGGAGAAAGGACTGTCAGCAGCAAGCGACCACAACACAACATCCTGGAGACTGAGGAAGGGGCTGTGTCTCCTTCGCCTTTATACAGGGGTCTGTGGGAGGAGCCACAGGAGCAGTCAGTGGGGGGAGGGGGGCGTGTCCAGACAGATATATGAAGTTCACCACAGTCATGTATCTAATGCCCCCTTCAACTTCGCTTGGAATCGCTTCGTAACTCTTGAAATAGCCCGCCGCGTTCATACCTGGTTTGTTTGTACAGACCTGGGTCGCCAGACTTAAAAGCCACAGATCCAGCCCACAAGCAGATTCCGAACCGCTTGGTTCATCCACGGTTTTTGAGGCAAGTTTTCATAGGCGCCCACTCATCCACACAGGTTTTAATGAAGTCGGTGACAACCGTGGCATACTCATCCAGATTCAAAGATGAATCCCTGATTACATCGATTCAAAGCAGTCCCGTAAGCGCTCCTGTGCCCTCCTGATTCATACCTTCTTGTGCTGCAGTCTTCAGTCTCTGCCTATACTCAGGGAGCAGAAGTTACGTTTTCCTTTCTTCCATGGTCTCTTTCACCAGTCAACTTCCCCGCTCTTTCCTTCATTCCTCCGCCTCCAGGTTTTAGCTATCACTCCTTTTAAATCTAACTGCTTTTTTTCCCTCCAGACCTGCCGAAGTGTTTCGGCCCAAGGCGTCGACTGCACATTTTTTTCCCCACTGATGCTGGCTGGCCTGCTGAGTTCCTCCAGCATTTTTGTGTGTGTGTTGCTCGGATTTCCAACATCCGCAGCTTTGCTCTTGTTTGTGATTTGAGAATTACAGCCAGGTGATCCGACTTTCCGAAGAGTGGGCGTGGAATAGCATAGCAGGCACCCTTGAACTCAGCGAAGCAGCGGTCCAGTGTGTTCGTTACTCTGGTACTACAGGTGATTTGAGGGTAATAATTATTTTGAGACTTTATCAGGCTGGCCTGGTTAAAATCTCCTTAACTGATGGGCGTACTGTTTCATACCTGTTGATTACATCGCTCAGTTCGTCTAGAACCTGTTTGACATTAGCCTAAGGTGGGATGTCACAATCTTTATCAGTTTTATTTATTCATTCATCCATTCATTCAGGGATACAGCACTGTAACGTGCCCTTCCGGACCAATGAGCTCACTTACAGTCAGGTGATCGATTAACTATACGCCTTTGGGACGTGGGGGGAAACCGGAGCACCTGGAGGACGTACAATCTCTTGACAGGTGGTGGCAGGAATTGAACTCGCATCCCTGACGCTGTATTGCTAAGCTAACAGTTAGGGGTTCCCAGTCACGGACCTTTTTTTTGGTTAATGGTAAATCTCCGTAGCAAAAAAAAACACAGGTTGGGATCCACTAACTGCTACACTCGCTCGCTACAGGTCGCACCTGAAAATTCCAGTTGGCGGACAGTTTTCCTCCACGCTGCTCTGACATATTGGGATATCATGTTCGTGGCAAGTTACAGCAGTGGTTTGACTTTGCCTTCTGCCGGGTGGTTTTAAAGAGATCACCACCTCATGCAGTGGATGACCAGGACGTCTAAGTGCCTTAGCACTCCGCAACGCCTGCTGGCCTGCCTTCTTGACCGTTGGACCAATAATCGGTCTCCTCCGCTCCGTCCGCCAGACTTCACACTCTGGGACAGGCAGATCCCCTACTTCATTCATGGTCGATGACCCGTCGGCTACCCTCACCCGGTTTGGCTCGTCTGCCGAGACGGTTTACCGGGGTGTGGCCGCTGTGAGTGCTACAGCTCCTTGGAGCCACAGGTGAGAGCTGAGCGCCAGGTGGGGACCAAAGGTGGATGAGCTGCCCTGAAAAAGGGAACAGCAGCACCCCCCACCACCAGAGGTGCTACCCCTCCCTAGACACCCCATGCTACCATGCCGTTTTCGTTTTCGTCAGAACCTCCTGGACGAGGGGAATTTTTAAGAATTTAGAGCAATGAGAGTTGAGGCTTCAGATTGAAGCAGTCTTGACAGAGGGAATTGGACCTCTCTCCCTTTCGGTTTCACCTATTACCTTGAGTTTCTCTTCTACCCCCCCCCCCCAACCTTTTAACCCCACTCCCCATCTTTTCTTTCTCTAGTCCGGCTGAAGGGTTTCAGCGCGAAACGTCGACTGTACTCTTTTCCATAGATGCTGCCTGGCCTGCTGAGTTCCTCCAGCATTTTGCGTGTTGCTTGGACCCTGAGACCAGGGGTTTTGGGATGACAGTCCAATCAGCGACAAGTTATGAGAAGTTCAATGGATGTTGAGGCCAATGGGAGCAGTGATTTCAAACCAAAAGGCCAATAGGATCCAACCTATGTATTGACAGAGTAAAGGGAAGCACGCTGTGATACTGTTTTCAGCAGATTACGGAATTGGTCTCAGAGCTGAAGAAAGCTGCGGAGCGATTGGAGCAAGGATGAAACCAGAGCAAAAAGAACAGAAGGAAATAGCGAAATGATGAAACAAGCTGTTCTAACATCTAACTAGCCACAAAAGGGTGTGTCTTTTCATGCGGTTTGAGCTAACTTAGAGAGGAAGGGAGTGAATTTCAATTTTGAGGTAAGAACTTCCTGTTGGAGAACTGTGTCATTACAAACTTATTTTTTGTGTCTCAGTTAGCGGGAAGCTTTTAAGACGATGGCAACAAACTTGACTGAAGGTATGTTTCCCTTGTGGTGATGATGCATTTTAATATTTTTTAGATGCTCTGCAATCTGAATTAAAGCAGGCCATTGTACAAGGCGAACTGTGCAGATGTTATCTTTCAGTAAAATATGCTGACCTGAACTATGCATGACAGGTTATCCAGTGTCCTTCCGATTATGATCTGAAAATGTTTGACAAGGAAACCAAAGGCTTCCTTTTGAACGTCATTTCCTCACAGGTACATGAAAATGTTTTCAAACAAGTCACGCAACCATGCAGAGTATGCCAACCAATTTAACACGTTACAGGTGAGTCCTCCAGGCTGCCTTACTTTTCATTACGCAACTGAAGCTTTTTGCATCTGCTTTCAATGCGCCCCCTCCCCTTTCAAATTATTCCTTGAAAACTATCTTTTTGATTACCTACTTGCGTGGATGATAAAGCCCCCGTGTAGTGTTTTGAGGCATTGGTTCTGTACAAGTGCAAGCCCCCTTCGGCACTTGCACGCCCTTAGCAAAATACAATCAACCATTTAACCCTTTGTTTTATCAAAATGAATATTCTGTTTTATATAATTGGCAGGCTTAATAGCCAGCTTATAATATATCTGACTTTTTTTAAAGTAAACTTATTTTATGTTTGTTTTTCTTTTTTTTGCGGCGATCAATTAGAATAGCATCTGCTACTTCCAATTGGATCTTCAATGAGTTATAGAATATATTGCAGGATAGAATGTGAATCTGATTAATGTATTGTAAGAGTACGGTACTAAGACTAAGGAACTCTGAATAGCTGCTGTCTTTCTTTTATAAACAGCGTTTCTTTTGGTTTGGAAGTTCCTATGAGCAATTGCATGCTAAGCTCAACACTAGCACTGTGGAAACAGGTTCAGTTACACTCTACTGGTAACTGAAGGAGAAGTGACACCAAGAATTAATAGACGGCAAGCAACCAGCAGTCATATTAAATCAGCTATATCGTGTAGCATTAAAATATATATTTTTTAATTTTCTGTTTTATATTTGATAAGATCGGCTTTATTGGTCACAGGCATGTTAAACTATACAGTGAAATGCGTTGCTTGCGTTGAATAAACCCAGCGAGGATTGCGCTGGGCGGCGCACTTTTCTGGCGCCAACAGAACATGCTCACAATTCACTACCCCTATCCTGTATGTCTTTGGATTGTGAGAGGAAACAAGAGCATCTGGTGGAAACCCACGCAGTCACGGGCGAGAACGTGAAAACTCCTTGCAGCAATTGATCCCTGACACGATTATTGCAGGCGCTATAAAGCCCTGCCGCTACTGTACGGTATTGCATTGTCCTGAATATGGAATATAATGTCATAGCTGAAGATACTTATTTTTCCTTTTCCTGACATGGTAAGGAAAATTATTTTTTTTTTTTGGAGTAGTGTACTGGGGGATTAAACAGCAACCTTTAACAGATACAGTCACTACTTCTCCCCAAACGCTTCAGTTTGCTGGTGCTCTCGGGCCCCCTTCCTCCCGGCGGCAGTGAAGGTAAACTCCCCGCACTGTCATTCCATGAGCTCGCGTGCTTTTACTGCATCATGCAATCTGATCCGCCAGCCGCTACTTTTCGTTTAAGGTTTGTGCCTCTGCTAGCGTCGTGGAGGCTGCAAGATTTTAAGGGTGACCAATGCAGAGAGCGAGAAGCTTGCCCCAGCTTTGACACCTTCTACAATATAGCTCAGGCTGCCGGCCAGGCGATCACGTGGACAGTCGGAGCATTTTATTCTCCGGGCGAAATTGGCTAATATAGCCAGAATTTTTAAAGGTGATTTGAGAAAACAGGGAGAATGTCAGAGGTACGGTTTTTTTTTTGTACTGAGAGTGGTGAGTGAGTGGAACGCACTAACGGGGGTGGAGGTAGAGGCAGTTACCGTACATTAGCGACATTTTAAAAACTCGGGACAGCGCATGGCTCTGAGAACTGAAGGCTATGCAAGACAGAAGGGCTAGATTGAGGGTCGGCACATCGTCGTGGGCCGAAGAGTCTGCACTGCGTTGTGTTGTAATGAAGTTCAGTCATCCTGTGACTGTCGTAATTCCTGTTGCAATTGTCTCATCTCCTCGATCCCTATCTGGATAGGCACTGGATTCCGATTGCCACAGGACCTTGTCCAAAGTTACCCTTTCTATCCTGGGCTTGAGTAACTTTGGGGGGGGGGGGGGGTCACAGAATGCGATGTTTTCCCAGGTTACGTAACCCAGCTTGATGTCTGAGGGCAGAAAGCTGCAGTTTCCCGCCGCTGTTGACATTGGTTACAGTGCATTGAAGCAAGTTGTTCGTGTGTGGTTATGAGCGCATGGGTTCAAGTCACACCGCACTGTACAACGTTGACTAGCAGGTGCATTGGGGTTTAATCCGGCGCCAGATTTGAACAACACCACCAGACAGGTGTGGCCCTGTCTGATGTGTCGCCTCCTCTGCACAATTCTGATTTCGGCCAAAGCAAGGGGTTTCCGCAGTTGAATAGAAATTCTTTCTTTTGAACAGTGGGGTATAGCGAGAAGAACAAAGTGATGTGGTCTCACGTCTCGCAGCTGTATTTTTGACTGGCTGTGAGCTCGACTTCTGTCTTGGTTCAGTGCTAGCGTAGTGTGGAAATATAAATGAAATATAAATGTTATTTGTGCACTGGCTTAGTCAGCAGCATTTTAACCTCTGAAAGGCAAGTCCGGGGGTTCATTTTTGGCGCCAGAAAACAGGTGCATCAATCCAATACTGAGGAATTATGACACAGTGGGAGACAGATATTTTAAAATTTGTTAGCACTAAACCAAGACTTCAGGACGAAGCAAGGAAAGTTACATGTATCAGTATCACAATGGAATAACGGGAATTACAGATACATGAGAAAGGAGTTTGCCCAGGTGGATTTGAAGGGTGAGGTGGATACAGGTGGTGATGAGGGCAGAACAGAAGTGGCTGAGGTTTCTGGGAATAGTTCACAAGGCACATACATCCCACAGAAGAAGTTGTTCTCAAATGGCAGGGCTAGGCAAGAGTGGCTGATCAGGACTGCTTAAAACCCAAGGAAAATGTAAAAGGAATCTTAAGAAAGAGATTAGAAAAGCTAAAAGAAGATACGAGGTTGGTTTGGCAAATAAGGTGAAAGTAAATCCGAAAGGTTTCTACAGTTATATTAAAAGCAAGAGGATAGTGAGGGATAAAATTGGCCCCTTAGAGAAACAGAGTGGTCAGCTATGTGTGGAGCCGAGGGAGATGGGAGAGATTTTGAACAATTTCTTCTCTTCGTTATTCACTAAGGAGAAGGATATTGAATTGTCTAAGGTGTGGGAAACAAGTAAGGAAGTTATGGAACCTATGACAGTTAAAGAGGTGGAGGTACTGGTGCTTTTAAGAAATTTAAAAGTGGATAAATCTCCGGGTCCTGACAGGATATTCCCCAGGACCTTGAGGGAAGTTTGTGTAGAAATAGCAGGAGCTCTGACAGAGATCTTTAATATGTCATTAGAAACGGGGATTGTGCCGGAGGATTGGCGTATTGCTCATGTGGTTCCTTTGTTTAAAAAGGGTTCTAGAAGGAAGCCTAGCAATTATAGACCTGTCAGTTTGACATCAGTGGTGGGTAAATTAATGGAAAGTATTCTTAGAGATAGTATTATTAATTATCTGGATAGACAGGATCTGATTAGGAGTAGCCAGCATGGATTTGTGCGTGGAAGGTCATGTTTGACAAACCTTATTGAATTTTTTGAAGAAGTTACGAGGAATGTTGACGAGGGTAAGGCAGTGGATGTAGTCTATATGGACTTCAGCAAAGCCTTTGACAAAGTTCCACATGGAAGGTTAATTAAGAAGCTTCAGTCGTTAGGTATTAATGCTGGAGTAATAAAATGGATTCAACAGTGGCTAGATGGGAGATGTCAGAGAGTAGTGGTGGAAAATTTTTTTATCGGGATGGAGGCCTGTGACTAGCGGGGTGCCTCAGGGATCTGTTTTGGGCCCAATGTTGTTTGTAATATACATAAATGATCTGGATGATGGGGTGGTAAATTGGATTAGTAAGTATGCTGATGATACTAAGGTAGGAGGTGTTGTGGATAATGAGGTGGGTTTTCAAAGCTTGCAGGGAGATTTATGCCGGTTAGAAGAATGGGCTGAACATTGGCAGATGGAGTTTAATGCCGAGAAGTGTGAGGTTCTACATTTTGGCAGGAATAATCCAAATAGAACATACAGGGTAAATGGTAGGGCATTGAGTAATGCAGAGGAACAGAGAGATCTAGGAATAACAGTGCGTAGTTCTCTGAAGGTGGTCTCATGTAGATAGGGTGGTGAAGAAGGCTTTTGGAATGCTGGCCTTTATAAATCAGAGCATTGAGTACAGAAGTTGGGATGTAATGTTAAAATTGTACAAGGCATTGGTAAGGCCAAATTTGGAATATTGTGTACAGTTCTGGTCACCGAATTATAGGAAAGATATCAATAAATTAGAGAGAGTGCAGAGACAATTTACTAGGATGTTACCTGGGTTTCAGCACTTAAGTTACAGAGAAAGGTTGAACAAGTTAGGTCTCTATTCATTGGAGCGTAGAAGGTTGAGGTGGGATTTGATCGAGGTATTTAAAATTTTGAGAGGGATAGATAGAGTTGACGTGAATAGGCTGTTTCCATTGAGAGTAGGGGAGATTCAAACGAGAGGATATGATTTGAGAGTTAGGGGGCAGAAGTTTAAGGGAAACACGAGGGGGTATTTCTTTACTCAGAGAGTGATAGCTGTGTGGAATGAGCTTCTGTAGAAGTAGTAGAGGCCAGTTCAGTTGTGTCATTTAAGGTAAAATTGGATAGGTATATGGACAGGAAAGGAGTGGAGGGTTATGGGCTGAGTGCGGGTAGGTGGGACTAGGTGAGATTAAGAGTTCGGCATGGACTAGGAGGGCCGAGATGGCCTGTTTCCATGCTGTGATTGTTATATGGTTATATGGAAAAGGCATTCAAGGTAGCAAGAGTGAGTGGGAAGTTGGATGGTTGGGAAGTTTTTAAAATCCAAAAAAAAGGCAACTAAGAAGGGAAAAGTTTAAATATGAGAGCAAGCTCGCAGATGATACACAGCAGAATACTAAAAGTTTTTCAGTTATATAAAGAGTAAAAGGGAGGTGAGAGTTATTATAGGATCACTAGAAAATGATGTTGGTGAGGTAGTAATGGGAATGGAAGATGAACTTAATAAATACTTTGCTTCAGTCTTTACTGTGATGCCAGAGGTCTGTGAGTATGAGGGAGCAGCAGTGAATGCTTTTACAAAGGAAAAAGTGCCAGGCAAATCCAAAGGTCTTCAGGTGGATAAGTCACCTGGAGCAGATGGGCTACATCCTAGAGTCCTGAGCGAGGTTGCTGAAGAGATAACGGATGCATTAGTCATGATCTTTCAAGAATCACTCACTTTTGGCATGGTCCTGGAGGAATGGAAAATTTCAAATGTCACTCCACTCTTTAAGAAGGGAGGAAGGCAGAAGAACGGAGATTACAGGCCAGTCAGTGTCTGTGAGAGTGTTGGAGTCTATTATTAAGGATGATGTTTCGGGGTACTTGGAGAATAACGACAAAGTAACTCAAAGTCAGCATGGTTTTTGTAAAGAGAAATCTTGCCTGACAGATATGTTGGAATTCTTTGAAGAAGTAATAAACAGGGTGGGCAAAGGAAAGCAGAGGAGGCCATTTACTTAGATTTTCAGAAGGCATTTTGATAAGGTGCCTCACCTGAGACTGCTTAAGAAGATAAAATCTTATGATGTTGCAGGAAATATACTGGCATGTATTGAGGAATAGTGACAGGCAGGAGGCAGTGAGTGGGAATAAAAGAGGCCTTTTCTGGTTGGCTGCAACTGACTAATGATGTTCCTTGGGTCAATATTGGGACCGCTACTTTTCACATTGTTTGTCAATGATTTAGAAAGTGGAATTGATGGCTCTGTGGCAAAGTTTGTTGATAATACGAAAATAGGAGGAGGGGTAGTTTGTGCTGAGGAAGCAACAAATTGCTGCTGGACTTGGACAAATTGGAAAAATGGGCAAAGAAAGTGTCAGGATGGAATACAATGTTGGAAAATGCATGATAATGCATTTAAAGGAACAATAGTAGAAACTATTGTCTAAATAGGGAGAAGATTCAAACATCAGAGGTGTAAAGGGACTTGGGCATCCTTGTGCAAGACTCCCAGGCTATGTAACCCAGCTTGATGTCTAAGGGCAGCAAGCTGCAGTTTCCCAAAACATCACCCTTAATAATAGACTCCAACACTCTCACAGACCTATAATTTCCTTTCTTCTGCCTTCCTCCCTTCTTAAAGAGTGGAGTGACATTTGCAATTTGCGATTTAGTTTACAGGTTGAGTCTGTGGTAATGCAATGTTGGCATTTATTTCAGGGTGACTAGGATTTAATAGGCATCTGTTAGTCTCACAGGAGTGTGGATTAGCACCTTGGAAAGTTTCCAGGGTGCAGGCCTGGGCAGGGTTGTATGGGAGCATGGCAGTTACCCATGATGCAAGTCTCCCTTGTCCACTCCACCGATGTTGTCCAAAGGAAGGGCAAGGGCCGATGCAGCTTGGCACCAGTGTTATCACAAAGCAATGTGTGGTTAAGTGCCTTGCTCAAGGACACAACACGCTACCTTAGCTGAGTCTTGAACTAGCGACCTTCAGATCACTAGACCAATGCCTTAACCACTTGGTCACATGCCATCACAATTATAAAAAGCAAGGAGATAATGCTAAGGCTTTATAAGACAATTGTGAGGCTGCAGTAGAAGTATTGTCAACAGTTTTGGGACCAGTATCTCAGAAAGGATGTGTTATCATTGGAGACAGTCCAGAGGAGGTTCACGATGTTGATTCTGGGAAGGAAGGGGTTAACATATGAGAAACGTTTGTACTCATTGGAATTTAGAAGAATGTGGGGGGATCTCATTGAAACTCACCAGATGTTGAAAGGACTAGATAAGGTGGATGTGGAGAGGGTATTTCCTCTGGTGAGCGTATTCAGAGCTAGAGTCCACAGACTCAAAATTGAGGGGTGGCCTTTTAGAACTGAAGTTAGGAGGAATTTTTTTTTTAGCTGAGGTATGGTGAATCTATGGAATGCTCTGTTACTGACTGTCGTGGAGGCCAAGTCTGTGGGTATATTAAAGCGCAAGTTGATAGATTCTTGATTGGTCGGGGCATCAAGGGATATGGTGAGAGGGCAGTTGTATGGGGTTGAATGGGATCCGGGATCAGCCATGATGAAATGGAGGAATGGACTTGATGGGCATAATCATCTAATTCTGCTCCTATGTTTTGTGGTCTAAGGTACAGAAGCCTCAGGACCCTCACCACTAGGCTTAGAAACAGTTATTAACCATCTGGCTCTTGAACCCAATGGGGTAACCTCACTTGCCCCAATATTGAAATGTTCGCAACACCAATGTGCTCTCTTTCAAAGACTCTTCATCTCATGTTCTCAATATATATTGCTTATTTAGTAATATTATTATTTCTTACATTTTGTGTTTACACAATTTATTGTCTTTTGCACGCTCTAATTTTTGAACACCCTAAATGGACAGTCTTTCATTGAATCCATAATGATTGTTATTCTATATATTTGTTGAGCATGCCTGCAGCAAAGTGAATCTCAGGGTTGTATATAATAACATATGTATTTTGATAATAAATTTACTTTGAACTGTAATATTCTATCAAATACTAAAAAGCCCAGATAAAGTAAATGTGGAAAGTATGTTCTCTATAGTGGGGGGAGTCGAGGACCGGAGGGTACAGCCTCAGAATAGAGGGATGTCCATTCAGAACAGATATGAGTAGGATTTTTTTTATAGCCAGAGGGAAGTGAATCTGTGGAATTTATTGCCATGGGTAGCTGTAGAGGCCAAAGCATTGAGTATATTTAGAGCAGATGTTGATCGGTTATTAATTAGTCAGCATCAAAAGACTATGGGGGAAAGAGGGTTAATGATCAGCAATGGTAGATTGGTGGAGCGGACTCAATGGGGCAAGTGGCCTAATTCTGGTCCTATGTCTTCTGCTCTTGTGGTACTATAGAGATGTAGCATACCCTTGGACAAGTTCAGATAAATTAGAAATATTTTCCCAGATATCACCAGATTTTAATCTGGTCCTTATCACACAACTCTTTGTGGGATCTTTTCTACAGATCGGGGAGACAACTTCACCTTCACTGCATGTGCTTAATTCAGCATTAATGCACGTACATACTATGCTATGTATGCTTCATATCAAAGCCATAATGTATGAAAGGAAGGTTGTTCAGGCTTCACTGGAAAAACATGGGCGAGTTAAACATATGTCCTAACTCTAACCTAACTCTGCTGTGTTTGTGTAAATAAACCAGCAATTTGGTTACGATTATATCAAAAACATTGTACACGTGTAATTTACGGCTGAGGAATGGGAGCTCAGTATTAAATACCCTTATGTGTGTTTTTTTAAGTGCTGCGTTGGTGCCTGGAGTTCTGTTTTTTTTTGCTGGAGGTGGATATTGCTGCTTTTGGCACCATCCTTGCACCATTGTTCTCAGGCTGTGACACTCGGGGACTTTTGCTAATATTTTGTGACTGTCTGTGCTATTGTACCTAGAGAACTAAGCAAAAGTATTAGGCACATGCATAAAGCCAGAGTGCCCAAGACTTTTGCATATACTGTAGCAATTGTATGTAATTTATAGTCTATCATATATATTTCACTGTACTGCTGTTGCAAAATAACATTTCACAGCATGTGGCAGTCTGATTCTGCTCAATAAATCAGATGAATTTGTATAACTATCCTGTACTTTTATATTACTGAGATAACTTTATTTAGATATCCCAGATTTATTAAATTACTTTTAATCTTTTCCATGGCAGGATTTGAACCTGTGAATTACAGTAAGTATATAAATAAGTGGTGCAAAAGGAAAGTAGTGAGGTAGTGTTCATGGGTTCAATGTCCATTTAGAAATTGTAAGGCGGGAGGAAGGTGGTGTACCTGAATCATTGATTGGGAGCCTTCTCGCTCCCTGATGGTGGCAATGAGGACAG
Organism: Hypanus sabinus; assembly: GCF_030144855.1. Classification (NCBI taxonomy): domain Eukaryota; kingdom Metazoa; phylum Chordata; class Chondrichthyes; order Myliobatiformes; family Dasyatidae; genus Hypanus; species Hypanus sabinus. The sequence goes on from NC_082708.1 coordinate 17,632,310, forward strand.
CGCATGTCCTGAGTGATGGGGGTCTTTAATGATGGATTCTGTCTTTTTGAGGCATCACTCCTTGAAGATGTCCAGCATGCTGGTGCCCGTGATGGAGCTGACTGAGTTAACATCTTTCTGCAGCTTATTTTGATCCTGTGAAGTGCAACTCCCATACCGGGTGGTGATGCAGCCGGTTTGAATGCTCTCAGACTCCGAATGAATTGTAGCTAGTGCTGTGCCTTCTTTGTAACTGCATTGATATGTTGGGCCCAGGATAGATATACAGAGATCCGGACATCCAGGGACTTGAAAATGCTCACCCTCTCCACTTCAAACCATCATCAGAATGAAATAACCTCTGCAGGCAATTAGGAAAGACCCTTTCAGACTGGTGATAATTAACTAAGTGTGGCTATATATGGTGGAACTGATCACCACTGGGTTAGGAATATTCTGGATTGTACAATCTGGATTTAGACCACTGTCATTGGTTAGCAGATGCTCACCTACAATCAATAGGCAAGTTGTTTTAACCTTTGAAGAACACAATGCCCGGAGAAATATGGAGAGAATATATAGCATCTAAACCGGCCAGATGTTGAAGGAGTGGTCATAAACCAATAAAGTCGTACTGCACAGAAATGGGACCTTCAGCCCAACATGCTCAAGGCCAGCCCTTTTTCCCATCTACAGGGGGAGGGATATTATTGAAACATAACATTTTGGAAGTGATAATTGGGGCAAGAAGGATAGGTGCCACTAGAGCTATGGCCTGTAGCTTGAAGACTTGGGGGAATAGATTTAGGATGGAGATTTGGGGTGGAGATGAGGAGAGTAGCGAATCTGTAGAATTCTCTGCCCAGGCTAGCAGTGGAGGGCTACCTCCATTAAATATATTTAATACACAGTTATTGCATAGTGGACGAATTAAAAGTTATGGGGAAAAGGAAGGTAGTTGAAATTGAGTACATGAGCAGGTCAGCCACGGTCTTATTGAACGGCAGAGCAGGCTTGATAAGCCAGATGGGTAACTCCTGCTCCTATATCTTAAATTCTTATGTTCTGATTCTGTTTGCCCACAAGGGGACAATATCCTTTCTCGCTTTAACTATTTCAGTGTGTATCTGACTGTACCTATTTAAATATTGAAATTGTATGAAAAACAGCTGATACTGGATATTTGAAATAAAATCAGAAGAGTTTTGAAACTCGCAAAGTCTGATAGAATCTGTGTGGAGAAAAACAGAAACACAAATGGAGTCCTGATGAAGGGTCTCGGCCTGAAATGTCGACTGTTTATTCCTCTCAGTAGATGCTGCCTGATCTGCTAAGTTCCTCCAGCATTTTGTGTGTATTGTTCTGGATTTCCAGCACCCGCAGAATCAGAATCAGGTTTAATATCATTAGCATATGTCATGAAATTTGATGCTTTGTATCAGAAGTACATTGCAATACATAATAAAACTGTAAATTACAGTAAAACATATATATATATATATACAGTACTCACTGGTAAGAAGGTAAGACGTAGTGAGACAGTGCTCATGGGTCAGAAATCTGCTGGGAGAGGAGAAGAAGCTATTCCTGAAACATTGTGTATATGTCTTCAGGCTCCTGTACCTCCTCACTGATGGTAGCAATGAAAACGGGGCATGTTTTTTGGTAGAATAATGGTGGGAATTTCAAATGCAGATCTATGGAGTGTAGAGGCCAGTTAAGAAATGATCAGGGAAAAATCAGGAGAAGAGAAAACTGAGAAATGTGAAAGAAGGATTAAATAATTTGAGCTCTGAAGTGAGCTTAATGAAATGGATGTGGAGAATACCTTTCCTCTGAGTGAGTGTCTAGAACTAGAGGTCAAAATTAACCAATTGCTCAGTTAAAACAGAAATAGAGGAAAATGCTGTTCTTTCTCTCGGAGTATTGTGCCTCTTTGTGATGCCCATTGAGAAAGAGAATTCAAACAGAGACCTTGAATGTTTTTAAGATAAAAGATAAATTCTCGAAAAGCAAGGGAGTGAAAGGTTATTGTGCATAGCTGTGAATATGGAGTTGAGATTGTCATTGAGGACATCTTCAAAAGATGATGCCTTAAAAAGGCAGCATCCCTCATTGAGAGAGCCTGCCCTCACCATCCATGATATGCTCTCTTCTCATTGCTAACATCAGCAAAGAGGTACAGGAGGATGAAGACATACGCTGAACATTTTAGGAGCAGCTTCTTCCCTTCCGCCATCTGATTTCTGAACAGACAATGAACCCATGAACATGACGTCACTATCTTGCTCTCTTTTTGTACTTTTTTTTTAATACAACCGGTGGCCACTTTATTATGTCTATCTGTGCACCTACTTGTTTTATGCATTTATCTAATGAGCCAATCATGTGACAGCAACTCAGTGCATGTAAGCATGCAGATATGATCAAGGGGTTCAGTTGTTAAGACCAAACATCAGAATGGGGAAGAAAAGTGATCCAAGTTGGTTTGGCCATGAAATGAGTGTTGGTGCCAGACAGGGTGGTTTGAGTAACTGATGATCTCCTGAGGAACTCAGTAGGTCAGGCAGCATCCGTGGAAACGAACAGTCAACGTTTCGGGCTGAGACCCTTCATCCAGACTGAAGGAGGGGGCAGGGGCACTATAAAGAAGGTGGTCTTTCCTCTGATTGGTTTTTCACCTGGCACCTTCCAGCCTTCTCCTTCCCACCTTCTTTTTAGGGCCCCTGCCCCCTCCCTCTTCAGTCCTGATGAAGGGTCTTGGCCCGAGACGTTGACTGTTCATTTCCATGGGTGCAGCCCGACCTGCTGATTTCCTCCTGCTGCTGTACATGTTGATTGGACCCCAGCATCTGCAGTGTACTTTGTCTTGATGATCTCCTGAGATCTCCTTGCACAACAGTCTCTAGGGTTTACGGAGAATGGTGTTAAAAATGAGAGAGGTCGGAGGAGGATGTCCAGACTAGTTCAAGCTGATAGGAAGGTGACAGTAACTTTAACAATTATGCACATTACAACAGTAGTGTACAGAAGAGCTTATCTGAGCATACAACAGGTCAAGCCTCGAAGTGGATGGGCTACAGTAGAAGACTAAACGTACTCCCAGTAGTTACTTTACTAGGTACTTCCTGTACTTAATATAATGGCTATTGAGTGTGTATTTCTTCTTGTAAATTATAGTAATTTTTCAATATATTGCACTGTATTGCTGTGGAAAAACAACAAATTTCATGACACATGTCTGTGATAATAAACCTGATACCGATTCTGATTCACAACCTTAACAGGAGTTCAGTTGACAAATCCTTCTCTTAACTTGTGTGTACAGTATATATGAAGAGAAAACTGCATCTCATATGGTTCAGATTGTGGGGTAGAAGGCTCAGGAAGATGAGGAGAGCTTTGATTAAATATGAACAGTAGGCTGTACACAACAGGGGAGAGCCTGAGGACTGGAGTTCAAAGACAGAAAAGGGGAAGAGGGTGAAGAGTGACATGAGGAAAAATGTTTTTTACACACCAAGTGGTTGGAATTGAAAATACCGCCTAAAAATGCGGTGAAGGCAGTTTCTATTGTGGTCTTAAAGAAGGAATTTTATAAATAAGTGCCGTGGAAATGATTGTGCAGCTATGAGTTTGCTCTGACATGGAGCCAGTGAAGACATGAAGGGCAAAATAGCCTATGCCATGACTTTTCTATAATTCAATGATTCTATCGTGTGGTAATTGCAGTGGAAAGTCTCAAGTGCCCTCGATGCTGATGTGTCATTCAACAAGGTCATGGCTGACTCTGTACCTCAAGTTCCTGATTTTTTTCAGAATTCTCCTGGCTTGTGGTGTTCAAAAATCTATGACTGTGAGAGGCACAGACAGAGTAGACAGCTAGTATCTTTTTCCCAGGGCAACAACGGCTGATACCAGAGGACATCCATTGAAGGTGCTCAGAGGAAACTTTAGGGGAGGCGTCAGATGGGTCTTTTACATATTGTAGATGACTGGAATGCACTGGTGGAGCTGGGGGGTCAGATGCTGATACAATTTAAAAAAATTAAAAGACTCTTAGATAGGCACATGGGTGTAAGAATAACGGAGGGTTATGGGCTGCGTAGCAGGGAAGAGTTGGATTGAAAGTGGTGAATATTTGTAAATAACAATATAGTGTCATGGATTGAAGGACCCATACTCTTCTATATTGTTCTATGAATATATATCAATGACAATTTTACAGTTATGGGGGTTGCAGACTGAGAGCAAGCACAGCAATCAATGAACAAGAATATTTTCCAAGGGCTGGCGAATCATAAACGAGGGGGCAGGAGTTTAATGTGAGAGGAGAAAGGTTTAATAGGAAATTATTTTTTCCCCCACACAGAGCATGGTGCATAAATGGAACGAACTGCCAGGGAAATTGGTTGAGGCAGGTACAATAACAACATTTAAAAGACACGTGAACAGGGAGCTGGGTAGGAAAGCCTAAGTGCGTATGGGTCAAATGACACGAGCTTTGGCGAGTGTCTTGGTTAGAGTTGAGCTGAAGGGCATCTTTCCATTATGTACTTTCTCAGTGAGTACACCTAGATGAGGAATGGGACTCAGTGCATGTCACAATGCAGTCAGCAGACTGAGTTTGCTGACAATTATAACCTTTAATGACAGAAATGTCAGAAATGATCATGAGACAACTCACAAATGTATAAAGATGCAGAAACTGGTACAAAGCAAGTGCAAGTACTGACATTAATGCTGGGTCTCAGCCTGAAACACCAGGGTTCCTCCAGCAACTGGGTTTTCGATCCACGTTCTGGTATCTGCAGACTCCTGTGTCACTAACCTGGATGATCCTGCAACTTGCTTAAGAGGCGCATTTTAAGGGGGGTCTTCAGATGACGGGGAGGATTTGGGAAAGGATCTCCAATGTTTAGCTGGTCAAAGGCAAAAGGTAGATAAAAATCAATAGTCATGTGAAATGGAAATAAATAAAGAATCCAAAAATAGTCAGTGGTCACTTTGTTAGGTACATCTATAAACCAGATTATTAATGCAAAGATCTAATCAACAAATCACTTGGCAGCAATTCAACTGCATTAAAAAACGTGCAGATATGGTTAAGATTGTTGTTTTTCAGATCAAGCATCAAAATGGGGAAGAAATGCGATGGATGTGACTTTGACCGCAGAATGGTTGTTGGTCCAGATGGGATACTATGAGTATCTCAAAAACTGCTGATCTAGCATTTTCACACACAACAGTCTCGAGAGTTTACAGAAAATGGTGTGAAAAACAAAAAAAAAAAGTCCAGTGAGCAGCAGGTCCATGAGCGAAAACACTTTGTTAATGAGAGAGTTCAAAGGAGAATGGTCACACCAATTCAAGCTGGCAGGAAGGGGACAGTAACTCAAGCGCCACGTTTTACAACAGTAGTGTGCAGATGAGCATATATATCAAAGTGCACAGCACATTACACCTTGAAGTGGCTGGGCTACCATAGCAGATGAGCAGGGACATACACCTAGTAACCACTTTCTTAGGTACAGTAGGTACCTAAGAACGTGTCCAATGAGTGTAAGTTTGAGCACAGAGAGGGAGGAGACCATGAAGTCAAGTACATAGAGGATTTTCACATTAACGTGACGTAGACATGAAAAGATGGTTATTATTCTATTATGGATTTACTGTGTATGTCTGCAAGAAAATGAATCTCAGAGTTGTATATGATGCTTTAATGAAAAATTTATTTTGAACTTTGTGAATGAGAGGTGAGAGTGGATGTCGTACTGCTTGATAACAATGCTGGGGAGGTATAATGGGGGACAACAAAGTGGCTGATGAACCGAAGTATTTTGCTTCAGCCTTCATGGTGGAAGGTGTGCTGTATGGTGGCAGTTCCAACTGTAAGGGGTCATGAAGTATGTGCAGTTACCATTACTAAAGAGAAGGTTCTTTGTAAACTGAAAGGTCTGAAGGTAGGCAAGTCATCTGGACCAGATGGTGTACACACCAGAGTTCTGAAAGAGGTGACTGAAGAGACTGTGGAGGCATTAGTAATGATCTTTCAAGATTCACTAGACTCTGGAATGGTTTTAGAAGACTGGAAAATTGCAAACATTACTCCACTCTTCAAGAAGGGAGAGCAGCAGAAGAAAAGAGACTATAGGCCAGTTAACATATTATGTATTGGGACTTTCAGAAGGTCTTTGACAATGTGTCACACATGAGGCTGCTTAACAAGCTATGAGTCTGTGGTATTACAGGAAAGATTCTAGCATGGATACAGCTGTGGCTGATTGGGAGGAGGCAAAGAGTGGGATTAAAGGGAGCCTTTTCTGGTTGGCTTCTGGTAGCCTGCTGTGTTCCACAGGGGTCTGTGCTGGGACCGATTCTTTTTATGTTATATGTCAATGATTTGGATGATATGTCCTGACGAAGGGTCTCAGGCCGAAACGTCGACAGCGCTTCTCCCTGTAGGTGCTGCCTGGCCTGCTGTGTTCCACCAGCATTTTGTGTGTGTTGTTGTTTGAATTTCCAGCATCTGCAGATTTCCTCGTGGATGATGGAATTGATGGCTTTGTTGCAAAGTTTGCAGATGATACGAAGATAGGTGGAGGGGCAGGTAGTGTTGAGGAATCAGAGGGGCTACAGAGCACTTGGACAAATTAGGAGAATGGGCAAATAAATGGCAGATGGAAAACAGTGTCGGGAAATGTTTCTTCATGCTCTTTGGAAGAAGAAATGAAAAGGTTGTCTGTTTTCTAAATGGAGAGAAAAATATAGAAAAACTGGGGTGCAAAGGGACTTGGGAGTCCTTGTGCAGAATCCCCTAAAGGTTAATTTGTAGGTTGAATCTGTGGTGAGGAAAGTAAGTGCAATGTTAGCATTCATTTCAAGAGGATGACAATATAAAAGCAAGGATCTAATGTTGAGACTTTATAAAGCACAGGTGAGTCCTCACTTGGAGTTTTGTGAGCAGTTTTGGGTGTGATATCTTTGAAATGATTTGTTAAAACCCGAAGGCTCAAAGGAGGTTCACAAAAATTGTTCCAGGATTGAACAGCCTGTCATATGAAGAGCGTTAATGACTCTGAGCCTGTATTCACTAAAATTCAGAAGAGGGGTGACCTCATTGAAACCTGTCGACTGGTGAAAGGCCTTGATAGAGAGAATGTGGAGAGGCTGTTTCCTTTTTTATTTTTTTTATTTTTTATTTATTAAATTTTAGAAAATTACAAAGAATAAATGTGATGATAAAATAGTGAGAAAAATAATATTAACCCTCTCCCTCCCCTTAACCCTCCCCCCTTAATCCTTATCTAAAGAAAGAAAAAAAAGAAGAGTAAGATTGCCTGGATATCGGACGATCCCCACATGCTCCATGGAGTTCAAAATAATTTTAATATTTATTTTTACTTTCCCCAATTACTTTATAATTTTATCTTCAAAGGACCTATGTATTTAATCCTATCTTTTGTAAGTATGGGAGCCAAATTTTCAAAAATATATCATATTCATTTCCTCGATTGTATGTAATTTTTTCAAGTGGAATACAACTACGTATTTCATTATTCCAACAATCCATAGATAGAGGCTGTTTCCTATGTAGACAGCCAGACCAGAGAAGACAGCTTCAGAATAGAGGGGCATCCTTTTAGAACAAAAATAAGGAGGAATTTCTTTAGCCTTAGAATGGTGATTGTTTGGCAGCTGTGGAGGCCATGTCTTTATATATATATTTAAGGAAGAGATTGCTAGCTTCTTGATGAGGCATGAAGGGATATGGGGAGAAGTGGGGAGAAGGAGGAGATTGGGGTTGAGGGGAAAACTGGATCAGCCATGATGAAATGGCAGAGCAGACTCGATGGGCCAAATGGCCTGATTCTTCTCCTATATCTTATGGTCTTGTGTTGAATTTTGGGATGAACAGTTGTGTTTTTTTGATGGACTCCAGATGACAGTCTCTTTGGGGGCTTTATTATTGCATTCATGTGGGGGGTGTTGGTGAGGGTGTCTGTGCTTATGCAGGAGAAAGTGAGGGGAGGGTGAGTCGATGCTTTTGTTGCTGCTTGTGCATGAGAGAGGAAAGGAAGGCTTGAGGTTCTGATGTTTGTGTAGTTCAGTGTGTTTCGTGGATGTCTATGAAGAGTCAGAATTTCAGTCTTTCTGATATTAAATTGAACTATTAAACCAGTGAACCCTCTGGACTCCAACAGCCCCTTTCATAGCATCATTTAAACTGTCACCTTGCACACCTTCACACATTGAAGGAAACTGAGCAATGTGGTCACAAAGGGAACATGCAAACTCCACACATGCCAAACCCAGGGCAGGGTTTGAACCTGGGTCACTGGAACTATGAGGAAATGAGTCCACTGCCTAAAGGATTGGGTGGAGGGGAGGAGATATGTCTCTGTCAATAGAGGTGCAAGTCACTCCTTCCCTCCGCTCACCCTTGGGCAATGTAGCACCTGCTTTGCACCCCTCCCCCCACTGATCATGGTCATGTGAAGCCATGGACATATGAGTAAATGGTTGCTGTGATGGAAATGAGAAAGATTCTTTGGGTCTCAAAGGCAAGGGCTCTGGACACACGGTTTTAATAATAAGGAGTTTATTTACAAGAGGAGAAAAAGCTTGGGAACAACACAAGTGGCTACAATATTCGCACAAACGCACTTAGAATAGAGGAGCGTGGGAAAAGTTGGGCCTGCAGTACAATACATGGGAAAACGGTGTGGGGACAGAGTACAGGTATACGTACAAGCAAGGGAAAAGTAACTACAATACCTGCCCCGCTTGGCTATGGACAAATATGGCTCTTTGCTAAAGGGACAACAATAAACGCTCCCACAACCCTACTCAATGCACACCTTACCACGTGTCTCCAGCACTGTTCTGTGGTCTTCAGCCTGGAGTGAAACAGGGTGGTCCCTTGAGGATGGCAAAAGAGAGCGAGCCAAACACATGTAGCACCTTTTATAGGTCAGGGGGCCAATGGCTTGGTGCTAGACAGGTTAATCCAATTAAGGTGGCCAATGGTTAAGTGTGCATTGATTAGTTGGGAGGGGCAAAATGTTGACTGGCAGGTGCTGTGACCTCCGACCAGGTGAGGGCAGTGCTGTCTCATGACAGGCATGGCCCTCTGGTTAGAATGGTGTATATCACAAGTCCTGGTTATGCGAACAGATGATCTTCGATATATCTGGAGTCACCCGTCTTGTAAAGTTACTGCCCAGAAGAAGGCAATGGTAAACCTTTTCTGCAGTAAAAAAAATTGTCAAGAACAATCATGGTCATGGAAAGACTATGATCACCCATCTCATACAATATGGCAGATAGCAGATAGCAAACAAGCCCAAAGATTGAGGACTCTAACTTTGTGGTTTGGACAAATGGGAACAAATATTGGCGGGTGTAGGATAGAATACGAAGTGTATATATGACACTCTCAATGAATGAGGAAATACAAGGACAGAGATGAGCAATTGCATGGAGGAGAGACCTGTGGTATTGACAGTAGAGAGGAAGGGTGTGGGATTCATTGCTGGCTCTCCTGGATTGCTATTGGTGTATGATTGACACATACTGAGATATACTGAAAAGCTGTTGTCTGTTGCCATTCAGACAAATCATTCAATGCAGAGACACACCAAGGTAGTAAAGACAGAATGGAGAATATGGTGACCCAGTTACAGAGAAAGCGCAGTGCAGGCAGACAAGCAAAGTGCAAGGGACATGACATGTACTCTGTATGAGCCCAGCGGGCCTGTGAGACGGACCATAAAGTTTCGAGTTCTGAGGTTTCCAGAGCACCTGTATTTGTTAATCGTGCCTAAATTAGAGTGGTTTACCCATTGTGCTTTTCATTCAATCATGTTGAGTTTATTTTGACTGGCACAAGCTTTCCAAGTTTCTGTGACTATTTAAAGCGGAATCCCAATTTGCGTTTATTGCAGAGCCTTTGTGTTGAGAATGACTCATCTCGCAGTGTCACTCAGTCGAGCCGCTGATATCTGTTGGAATTTCTATGTATAAACTCTTGTTTCCATCTCTACATGGGAGTCTGCTGTTCCTCCACACCTGGGTTCAGTCGTTGCCAGTGCACAACCAACGTACTGGGAGGTCAAGAGTTCATCTCTTGGTTTCAAAATCCTTTGCAAGGTGCATATCTTGCCAACCCACAGAGCTCTTGCAACCAAAGTTCTTGGGAGGATTGCCCTTTCGGAATAAACCTGGGAATCAGAACCCAGGATTAAGACAAAGAACTGGATAACATTAATGGTGTTGGTGTTTGACAAGGCCAGTCGGGGATCCACCAGCTGAAGTGTCATGAGCCAAGAGCTCTTCTGTTATATAAGTTTCTATAACTTTAATGGTGCAATGTCCAGCCGGGATGTACTTCATGCAACCAGAAGTTCGAGAGGATGTGGTAAATGAGAGTTAATGGACCTTTGTCTTCAATATCAGAATCAGAAATAGGTTTAATATCTCCAGCATGGTTGTAACATTTGTTAAATTTATAGCAGTGGTACATGATAATAGAGGAAAAATCAGTGGATTACAGTAAGTGTGTGTGTGTATGTATGTGTGCATGTGTGTAAATGTATATGTGTGTATGTGTATAAATATATGTGTGTGTGTGTGTGTGTGTGTATGTATATATATAATAAGTAGTGCAAATAAATAGAAAACAAAGTGGTGAGGTAGTGTTCATGGGTTCAATGACCATTCAGCAATCAGGCGGCAGAAGGAAAAAGCTGTTCTTGAATCATTGAGTGTGTGCTTTAGGCTTCTGTATCTCCTTCGTGATGGTAGCAATGAGAAGAGGGCCTTGTTACGATCTCATGCCTTGTCATCTACCTGCGTTTTCACTGTAGCTGTTACATTTCAGTCTGCTGCAGTGCACTGTGCTTTGAATTTGTCTGTATATAAACATGACAATAATAAGCCTATTTAATGATTCCAGCTCCAATTGATGATTGGGTGAATCTAGGACCAAAGAGTACAACCTCAGAATGGAAGCACGCCCCTTTAAACCAGAGAAGAGGAAGAATTCCTTTAGTCAGAGAGTGGTGAATGTTGGGGACGCTTTACCACAGAGGCTGTGATGGCCAAGTCCGTGAGTCTACTTAAAGTGGAGGTTGATAGGTTCTTGATTAGTAAAGCCATCAAAGATTACAGGAAGAAGGCAGGAGAATGGGGTTGAGAGGGGCTGCACAGTAGCATAGTGGTTAGCACAATGCTTTACAGTACCGGGTTTATGTCCTGCTGCTGCCGGTAAGATGACTACATTCTCCCCATGGCCACGTGGTTTCCTTTCTTCACATAATCCAAAGCCGTACTGTTTGCTAGTTAATTGGTCACTGCTAGTTATTCTGTGATTAGGCTAAGATTAAATCAGGGGATTGCTGAGCAGCGCAACATGAAGAGCCAGAAGAGCCGATTCAATAAATAAATAAATCTATCATGATGGAATACAGCAGTAGACTCGATGGGCTGAATAGGCTAATTCTGCTCTTATGACTTATGGGCTTGATAGTCTCCTTCTGGTTGATCACTAGCTTTATACCCAGCCCAAGATTCACTTTCAGAAGACAAGAATCATTAACATAAACCCTTTAGTTTTTAAATGATTGTTTGATAAACTTCTGACTGTCTGAAAAAAAAAACTTTTTATCTCATTGATGGGAAAGACCCAAACTTTTTTCATGATGCCTAAGCAACAGTTTCACTGTAAAATTGAGGAAACTGGCTTGTTATTTAATAAGCTTGTTTTATTTCTGGTGTGTCACAAGTGCTGGTTGTCAACTGTTAGTCAACTATTCTCTGTGCCGATGATCTTTGTGGAGTTGGTTCCCCTATGCCGGAGGTGAAGGCATTTATCATTTTATCTTCTACAGTAGTGCTGGAAGCTGAAAATGGTCAATATGGAAAAGTGGACAGCCATTTATGGGAAGGAACTTTCAGAGAATGTGAAGATGGAATGGGGTATACAATCTGTAGAAATTTGCTAGAGTCTTTGGTGACATATCAAATCTCCTCAAGGAGAGTTGGGATATTTGAATGGGTTTCACATAGACTTGAATAACCAAGTGGCTTCCTTGTCTGCTGTAATGATTATAATTTCATATCCTTGAAATGTGTTATTGTTGATTGGCTACTATAAGACCCTTGGACTGTGGGAAATGAATTTTAAACCAATATTTAAGAGTGGCATTTTGTTAAACATTGCTGAAGACTTGTACTGTTCCTTTCTCTGCAGATGCTGCCTGACGTACCCGCTGTTTCCAGCGCTTTCTGCTTCTACTTTGAATTGTGAGTTATTTTGCTTAAACATTCATCTTAGAATTATTTAGTATTACAACTGTCCTCCTAACAATATTATTATGCAATGTTTATTTCCTTGAAATAATAGCATGAAAATCATTAAGCTTTAATTAGTCAAAGATTAGAAGTCGGGCAGTGAGTATGGTGGACAGATAAATGATGGATTATGGATATGTTTAGGCCGAAACTCACTTTTCTGATGTAGTCCCACTCCTGCACTACACCTGTCCCTAGAATTGTTTATGCTTTGTGTTGCAAGAAGCACTCATTAGCGATGTGCTTAAAGACCTGAAAGCACGTGCGTAGCATTAGCTGTGAGATTAATAACAAGGTTTTTTTTCTCGGAAGTCAGAATCCAGTTTATTATGACTGACATATAGTAAGCCATAAAATTTGTTGTTTTGTGGCAGCAGTACAGTGCAAGATGTACACATTAATGTTACAATGAATAAATAGATAGATTGATCAAGTTCAACTGATCCATAAATGGAGCATGAGGGAGTGATGAGATGGTGTTCATGGATGGACTGTTCATAAATTAGATGGAAGTGGGGAAGAAGCTGTCCCAGAAGCATTGAATGTGGGTCATTAGGTTCCTGTACCTCCTGTAACAAGAAGAGGACGTCAAAGTTCTAAGTAATTTTTATTATCAGAGTAGATATGTCACCACATACAACCCTGAAATTCTTTTTCCTTTCGGCATACTCAGAAAATCTACAGAGCAGTAAGTGTAAACAGGATCAAGGAAAGAACAAGTAGGGGATAGAAGATGGCAAACTGTGCAAATGCAAATGTAAATAACGGGAGCATGAAATAAGAAGGTAAAGAATCCTTAAAGCGAAATCATTTGTTTTGGGAACATCTCAAAAGATGAGTGTAGTTGTCCTCCTTTGTCCAAGCGCCTGGTGGTCGAGAGGTAGTGACTGTTTTTGGTCCGAGTCCTGAGGCACTTGTACCTTCTACCTGATGGCAATAGCAAGTAAAGAGTGTGGCCTGGGTGGTGAGGATCTCTGATGGACGCTGCTTCCCTACAACAGTGTTTCATGTAGATGTGCTCAATGGTTGGGAGGGTTTTACCTGTGATGTACTGGGCCGAATACACTCCCTTTTGCAGAATTTTCCACTCAAAGGCCCACATCAGGGTGTAATGCATCCAGTCAGCACACTTTCCACCACAGATTGTCAAAGTTTTTGATGTTATGCCAGATCTCTGCAGGCTCCTAAGGTAAAATAGGTGCCATGGTGCTTTCTTTGCAATTCCATTTATATGATGGGCTCAGGACAGGTCCTCTGCGGCAGTAACACCCAGTGATATCAGCGCTGTGTTGTACATGCATACTTTGACAACAAAATGAACCTTTGAACTTCTGAATTGAAAGTGACTGACCCTCTCCACTTCTAATCCGCCAATGAGGGCTTGCTCATGTCCCAGATAGGTTAGTCCTCAATGATGGAAGCTGCCTTCTTGAAGTAGCACCATTCGAAGACGTGCTCGATGGTGGGAAGGCTTGTGCCTGTGATGGAGCTAGCTGAGTCCGCAGCCTCTCTCATTCCTGTGCGTTGGAGCTTCCACACCAGGAGGTAATGCAACCAGTCAGAACGTACATCTGTAGGAATTTGCTAGAGTCTTTGGCGACATACCAGATCTCTTCGAGGAGCTGGGATATTTGAGTGAAAACAATTTGAAGTGGGGCCTGATTATTTGTGGTGTTGTTGCAGTGAATTATTTTAGAGTTACACTGATAACAGGGAAAGCTTGGAAGAAGGAGTTTCTTCTGGCTGTTTATGTCAGGTCATTGAACTTTCCTACAGCGAATCCATTCAGAGGGTTTCAACCACGATTTATGCACTACAAACAATGCTTCCCCAATTGTATGGCCAAAAACTTTTCAAAATTCTAATGGAAGTACCCTGTTTTTTCTTCCTAATTTATTCATCAGCTGCTGTTAGCGTGGTGGGACAGGGTGCAGATAATAAAGCCACTGCCTCCCCTCATCAGAGACTCAGCTTCAATCCGCACCTTTGTCTGTCTGTATGAAGTTTGCATGTTCTTCCTGAGGCCACATGGATCTCTTCCTGGCGATCTAGTTTCCGGTCACATTCATCTCGGCGTGCGAACTTGAGAACAGTGAGCTGATGCCGTGACCCATGTTAAATGTCTCAGTGCGATTGTGGAGTTTACTGGGCATCCTGCTGAGGGGTTAGGACGCACTGCAATGAATCTGAAGTTATTTCTAGTCAAAACCACACCTCACTAGGTCAGTCAAGTTCCTTTCCTGTGCAGCTCTCATTTTAAGTTTGTTCAGGGTTATCAGTGCCCTTTTTTCTTTGGACGTAATTTAAACTTACAGTGGGATTTGAATTCACATCTCCAGATCGCTTATCAAATCCTATTGCCAGATGTTGCTTGGCAAAAGTATGTAGGGCATTATAAATAAATCTCATCATAGTCAAAGATTTGTTAAAACAAGGAGCACGTGGAGCTTGTGAATAAATGAAGCAAGAGCTTTTGAACATGGTGCGTGGTTTCTGTCCGTGGTCAGGGTGTGGAAGTGTTCACTCAAGTTGCTAGTCAGGATTTAAACATGAGTAGGTTTTACAGAGCATGAGAAATAACTGTACTACAAATATGCAAGTGCTTGGCCTCATTAGAAAGATAGTCAACCTTGTGTGATGTAAAGTATTTTTTAAAAATGCAAGTAGCTTAAAGTTAAAACAATATAAAATTTCCCCCCTTGGTAATGTCAAAGGGGAATTCCAATCTAAATGACGCAGAATTTAGTTGGGGAAATGTGCACAGAGAAAAGAGTCAGTTCTGAAATCTACACCTGATTAATGTAAAAGATTGTGTCTGGGACAAAAACTGAAGCTTAGTACCTTTGAAAGAGTTTCTAGTTGACCTTCAGTAAACCTGATGTTGATCTACCTTGTACTCGTCCACGACATTCTAAGTGGAGTGTTTTTTTTTTGATGAGCGAGATCTCAACAGCTAGTATGGAAAGCATGAGAACATAAGAAATAGAAGCAGGAGCAACCAATGCAAAATGCCTGAGGAACTCAGCAGGTCAAGCAGCGTCTGTGGAAGGGGGGGGGGGCGGGGGGAAACAGTCAACAGTCCAGGCTGACACCCTTCATCAGGATTGGAAGAGTGGTGGTGGGGAGAAGGTGTTAAGTGAAACACAAAGGGGGAGTACTGAGAGAGAGTTTTACTGAACTCCTGTCGAAGGGAAGATTTATACTTCAAGGTGGTCATAACATAGAAATCTACAGCACGTTACAGGCTTTTCGGCCAAAATGTTGTGCCGGCCACATAACCTACCTAGAATTTCCCTGCTGCATAACCCTCTATTTTTCTAAGCTCCATGTCCCTATCTAAGAGTCTCTTAAAAGACCCTATTGTATCCGCCTCTACTGCTTTCGCTGGCAGTGCATTCCACACACCCACCACTCTCTGTGTGGAATTGTACCTACTACCAAGCACCTTAAAATTATGCCCCCTTGTGTTAGCTATTTCAGCCCTGGAAAAAAGCCTCTGGCTATCCACACAATCAATGCCTCTTGTCATCTTATACACCGCTATCAGGTCACTTCTCATCCTTTGTCACTTGGAGAGAAGGCCAAGTTCACTCAACCTATTCTCATAAGGCACGTTCTCCAATCCAATACCTTAAAGAGATTTTGCAGTGGAGCAGTAGATCATGAATACAAGAGAATCTGCAGATGCTGGAAATCCAGCGCAACACACTCAACATGCTGGAGGAACTCAGGAGGTCAGGCAGCACCTATGGAGGAAGGTGAGTAGTTGATGTTTCAGGCTAAGACCCTCACCAGGACTGGAAAGGGGAGAAAGCTAGAATAAGAAAGTGGGAGGAGGTGATTGGTGAAGCACAAAGGGGGAGCGGTCAGACAGGGTCTCACTGAATTCCTGTCGAAGAAAAGATTTAAACTTTTTTGGGATCTTGCCTCCTTGTTTGTTTTTTTTGGACTCCTTTGTCAGAAGGAAAGGGCTTCCCTTCATCTGCCCTGAAAATCCCCGTGAAAAATTTGCAAGTTTCATTGTGATCTCTTTCTATTTTTCTAAACATTAAAGAGTACAAGGTAAACTTTGTCTCCCTGGAGCCGGTTTGGTGAATTTTAGTGGTGTTTCCTCCATTGGTCTCAGTCCAAATCTTTGACTATTTATTCCACTCCATAGATGCTGCTTGACCTGCTGAGATCCTCCAGCGTTTTGTTTATGTTGCTCAAGATTTCCGGCATCCGCAGAATGCTCTCGTATCTTCACTACATATAAGTCCTTTCAGAATCAGAGTCAGGTTTAATATCAATGGCATATGTTGTAAAATTTGTGATTATGTGGCAATTTATTTAAATAAAGAGAGCAAAAAAAGTAAAAAGACAAGGTAATGTACCTGGGCCCATCGTTCATTCAGTAATCTAACAGTGGTGGGTAGAAGCTACTCCTAAAGTGTTGAGTGTGTGTCTTCAGTCTCCTGTACCTCCGATTTGATGGTAGCAATGAAAAGAAGGATCTTTAATGACAAATGCCGCCTTTTTAAGGCATCGCCTGTTGAAGATGTCCTCTATGCCGGGGAAGCTAGTGCCTACGATTGAGCTGACTGAGTTTGCAACATCTTGCATCTTTTTTCCAATCCTATGTAGTGACCCCTCCATTTCAGATGGTGATGTAGTGAATTAGAGTGTTCTCCATGGTACATCTATAGAAATTTGCAAGTCTTTGGTAACACACCAAGTCCTCTCAAACTCATAATGAAATATAGATCAAACACGAGGAAATCTGCAGATGCTGTAAATTCAAACAACAATACACACAAAATGCTGGTGGAACACAGCAGGCCAGGCAGCATCTATAAGGAGAAGCACTGTCAATGTTTCGGGCCGAGATCCTTCGTCAGGATGAAATATAGATAATTGTTTTGCTTCTTTGTAATTACATCGATATGTTAGGCTCAGAATAGATCCTCAGTGATGTTGACAAGTAGAAACTTGAAAACGCCCACCCTATCCACTGCCGATCCCTCGATGAAGACTGTTTCCTTGACTTTCCCTTCCTGAAGTCCATAATCAATTCTTTGGTCTTGCTGATATTGACTACAAGGTTGTTTGTTTCAACATCACTCACCCAGTTGATTTATCTCGGTCCTGTACACCACCTCATCACCATCTGAAATTCTTCCAACAATAGTGGTTTCATTTGCAAATTAGAGGATGGTATTTCAGCTGTGCCTGGCTGCACGGTCATAGGTGCAGAGAGGGTAGATCAATGGACTAAGCAAGGATCCTTGTGTTGATTGTCAGCAAGGAGGTGATGTCTGGTTAAGGAATCAGAATTGGGTTTATTATCACTGGCATGCGACATGAAATTTGTTAACTTAGCGGCAGCAGTTCAATGCAATACATAATCGAGAAGAAGAAAAAATAATAAATAAAATAATAATAATAAATAAACAAGTAAATCAATTACATTTATTGAATAGATTTTTAAAATGTGCAAAAACAGAAATACTGTATATTTTAAAAAAAAGTGAGGTAGTGTCCAAAGACTCAGTGTCCATTTAGGAATCGGATGGCAGAGGGGAAGAAGCTGTTCCTGAATCACTGAGTGTGTGTCTTCAAGCTTCAGTAACTCCTAACAATGAGAAAAGGGTGCTGGAGTTCTTTAATAGTGGATGCTGCCTTTCTGAAACACCGCTTCCTAAAGATGTCCTGGGTACTTTATAGGCTAGTGCCCAAGATGGAGCTGACTAGAACCTTCTGCAGCTTCTTTCGGTCCTGTGCATACCAGACAGTGATACAGCCTGTCTGAATGCTCTCCACGGTACAAATATAGAAGTTTCCATGTGTATTTGTTGACATACCAAATCTTTTCAAACACCTAATAAAGTATAGCTGCTGTCTTGCCTTCTTTATAACTACATCGATATGTTAGGACCAGGTTAGATCTTTGGAGATCTTGGCACCCAGGAACTTGAAACTGCTCACTCTCTCCACTTCTGATCGCTCTATGAGGATTGGTATGTGTTCCTTCATCTTACTCTTCCTGAAGTCCACAATCAGCTCTTCCGTCTTACTGATGTTGAGTGCCAGGTTGTTGCTGCAGCACTGTTCCACTAGTTGGCATATCTCACTCCTGTACGCCCTCTCCTCACCACCTGAGATTCTACCAGCAAATTTATAGACGGTATTTGGGCTATGCCCAGCCACACAGTCATGTGTATACAGAGAGTAGAGCAGTGGGCTAAGCACACACCCTTGAGGTGCACCAGTGTTGATCGTCAGCGAGGAAGATATGTTATCACCAATCTGCACAGATTGTGGCCTTCCGGATAGGAAGTTGAGAATCTAATTTTAGAGGGAGGTACAGAGGCCCAGGGTCTGCAGCTTCTGAATAGGATTGTGGGAATGATGGTATTAAGTGCTGACCTCTTGTTGATGAACAGCATCCTGATGCAGGTGTTTGTGTTGTCCATGTGGTCTAAAGCCATGTGGAGAGCCATTGAGATTGCATCTGCTGTTGACCTATTGTGGCGATAGGCAAATTGCAATGGGTCCATGTCCTTGCTGAGACAGGAGTTCAGTCTAGTCATGACCAACCTCTCAAAACATTTCATCACTGTCGATGTGAGTGCTACTGGGCGATAGTCATTAACGCAGCCCACATTATTCTTAGGCATTGGTATAATTGTTGCCTTTTTGAAGCAAGTGGGAACTTCTGCTCGTAGCAGTGAGAGGTTGAAAATGTCCTTGAATACTCCCGCTAGTTGATTGGCACAGGTTTTCAGAACCTTACCAAGTACTCCATTGGGACCTTCCACTTTGCAAAGGTTCATTCTCTTTAAAGACAGCCTAACATCGGCCTCTGAGACAGAGATCACAGGGTCATCAGGTGCAGCAGGGATCTTCACAGCTGTAGTTGTGTTCTCCCTTTCAAAGTGTGCATAGGAGGCGTTAAGTTCATCTGGTAGTGAAGCATCACTGCCATTCATGCTATTGGGTTTCACTTTGTAGGAAGGAATATCTTGCAGACCCTGCCAGAGTTGCCGTGCATTTGATGTCACCTCCAACCTCATACAAAATTGTCTCTTCACCCTTGAAATAGCCCTCCACAAATCATAACCTGGATTTCTGAATCAAGCCTGGATCGCCAGACTTGAACGCAACAAAACTAGCCTTCAGCAGACGTCTAACCCCTTGGTTCATCTATGGCTTTTGGTTTGGGAATGTACAGTAAGTTTTTGTGGACATACAATCATCCACACAAGTTTTAATGAAGTTGGTAACAACTGCAGCATACTCAACCAGGTTTGGAGATGAATCCCTGAATACAGTCCAGTCCACCGATTCAAAGCAGTCCTGTAGGCTCTCCTGTGCTTTCCTTGTCCATACCTTCTTGGTCCTCTCTACTGGTGCTGCAGTCTTCAGTCTCTGCCTATACTCAGGGAGTAGAAGTACAGCCAGGTGATCAGACTTCCTGAAGTGAGGGTGTGAAATAGCACGATAGGCATTCTTGATGGTGGTGTAACAGTGGTCCAGTGTGGTGTTTCCTCTGGTATTGCAAGTGATCTGTTGATGGTAGTTGCTTAGTGGTTTTTTCAGACTGGCCTTGTTAAAATCTCCCAAAACGATGGTGAAGGTGTTAGGGTGCACTGTTTCGTGCATGTTGATCCCATTGCTCAGATCATTTAAAGCCTGCTTGACATTGGCCTGAAGTGGAATGCAAACTGCTACCAAAATGACCTCAGAAAACTCCCATAGTAGGTAAAAAGGACGGCACTTTACCACTAGATATTCCAGATCTGGTGAGCAGAATTGGGACAGCGCTGATATACTTGTGCACAAAGAAGAGTTGATCATGAGGCATACCCCTCCACCTCTGCTTTTTAGAGACTCCATAGATTTATCCTGACAGTGTATAGTAAACTTGCAGATCTGTCCTCAATCATATAAAATATTCAAGGTGACTTGGTGTATCACCAAAGACTTCCACAGATTTGTACAGATGCAAGATGGCACTGGTGAAACACAGTAAATTGTTGCAGGCAGCCTAAAAAACTTATACATATATTTCTTCAAACCTACTCTCATTGCAAGCTGCACCCTGTAATTTCCCTTTAGGTAACAAACAGTACTTTTGAGCCGTCTTAATGAATCAGCGATTTCACAATCTTCTGAAGGATGCAGGGATGGCTACTTTAAATGGTCATCGGCACGGCCAAAGGAGAGGGATTAGGGGAGTGCACCTTGCTAGGCCGAAACAATGAGGTATGAAACTTCCTGTGGTGAACTACGTGTGCCTGTCTGGACACACCCCCTGCTGACTGCTCCTGTGGCTCCTCCCACAGGCCCCTGTATAAAGGTGATCGAGGTCTGATCCTCTGCCTCAGTCTCCAGGATGTAATATGATGGTCACTCACTGCTGGTTCCTTCTTCAGTCAATAAAAGCCGATATCTCGCCTTACGTCTCAGAGTGAGTTATTGTTGGTGCATCACTTCCTCTACCCAGCATGTTGTAAGCAAATGTACCATTGCTACAAAACAAGATTGCTGACTGAAGGGGAAGATTGTTGCATCGGAGGGAAATGAAGAAATGCTGCATTCTTTGTTTCACAGAAATCTGGCTCACTAGGGACACTCTGGATACTTCCATAAGATCCGAGTGCTTCCGAATATACAGGTTGGACTAGACTATTGATTTGGAGAAGGCAAATGTTGGGGGCTGTGTTTCACAATAAAGTTTTTGTCAGAAGATAGGCTGATGTCTTTTGAACAATGAGTCGATAAATACTCTCTTTCATATTCACACTTCTTACAATACCTTCAAGTTGGACATCCTTACAAAAATACCTAAGTAATTTTCCTTGCATATTAAAGGCCAACCTGTTAGAAACTATTATGATCATGAACCCTTTGATGAAGGATTCCATTGGAAGAATCTATAATTTATTATTACAATGGGATAAGTGCCCTTTCTTTAAGATTAAAAGATTGGGAAAAGAAACTTAATTTGACTTTTATAACGGAGGACTGGATGCAGATCTTGAAGTTGGTTAACTCCTCCTCGATTTGTACCAGCCGTCCATTGATTCAATTTAAAATTGTACATCATTATTCTTTGATGAAGGAGAGATTGTCTAAAGTCTTTCCTAATGTTGATAGTTATTGTGATAGATGTAAAACTGAGACAGCTACACTGGCACACATGTTTTGGTCTTGTTCTACACTGGAACAGTTTTGGAAGTCAGTTTTTTCTACAATTTCTAAAGCACTTAAAATTAATTTACAACCTAACAAATTAACTGTGCTTTTTGGAATAATACCTCAAAATAGTTGTGGTATTTCTTTGTCTGACCAACATGTTATTGCATTTGTTACATTGATAGCTAGGAGGGCCATTCTGTTGAAGTGGAAGGATACGTCGGCTCCCATGCTGTCACAACGGTTCTCTCAAGTGATGTTATGTCTTAGTTTGGAGAAAATTGGAAGTCGAACCTTCGAACCTATGTTTGATATTGAGAAAAGATGTCGTTCATTTGCTCGTTATTACCATTTGAGTTCATTGATAGATTTTCTCCATGATCTAATTGTAAATTTTGGTATAATTTTTTTTGCAGGTGGTTTGATGTTTATCTTTAGAAGCTTTTTGTATGATGCATGGCTCAGGGGTTGAACAACTAATGGGTCTTTTATTTTTCCCACTTTTTTTTCTTGCTTTAGTAGGGTTTTTTTGTTCCTTTTTTTTGTGTCATCACATTTTTCAATCCTTAATACTGTTTTTTTCTCTTTTGAGACATTGTAAGTGTTACTTACTTCAATGTACTCTTGTATTTTGGATAATAATAATAAAAAAAAGATTTGAAAAGAAAGAAAGTTTTTGTCGTGCTCGAATGCAGCAGTCTTGTTGTCCTCTTATTCCCCCAAACTGGAAGATCTAGTGAGTAAGTGCTGATTGTCCTACTTACCAAAAGAGTTCTCCTCCATGATCCAAACTGCAATTTACCTATCGCCAAGTTGCTTCTCAGGCAAGAGTTGATAAGTTCCATCATCAATCTCTCAAAGCTCCTCACCACAGTGGATGTCAGAGTTACTGGTCAATAGTCGTTAAGGCAGGTTACCATGTTTTTCTTAGGCACTGGTGTAATTGAAGCCTGCTTGAAGCATGTTAGTTTACTCAGAATGCCAAAGCGAGAGGTTAAAGATATCAGTGAGTTCTCTAGCCAGCTGATCAGTACAAATCTTTAGTAGTCAGAAAGCTTTCCAGTCTGGGCCAGATGATTTCAATGGATTCGTCCCCCCTCAAGTATGCTCTCACGTCGGCCTCAGTAAAGATTACTAGCGACATCTCCTCCACAATCTCTATCAGCACAGTTTGATGCCGGCACCACTGTTGGCCAAATCACCAATAGTGACGACAGGAGGGAGGTTGAAAATCCGGCTGAATGGTGCCGCAGCAGCAACTTCTCACTCAATGTCAGAAGGAAACCCGAGGTCTGTAAGCCAATCCTCAGTGGACAGGGTCAGCAACTTTAAATGATTTGGTGTTATCATTTCAGATTAACTCTCCTGGGTCCAGCATGTAAGTGCCATTACCAAGAAAGCACACCTTGGAGGTTTGTGAAGATGACATGCAGAATCTAATACTTTGATAAACTTCTATAGATGTGTGGTGGACAGTACGTTGACTGGTTGCATCATGACCTGCTGTGGAAACACCAATGCCCTTTACTGGAAAATCCTATTTAAAAAGTAATGGAAACAGCCCTGTCTGTCTCAGGTAAAAGCCTCCCCACCTACATGGAATGCTGTTGCATGAAAGCATTGCTTATCGTCAGGTACCCTCATCATCCAAGACATGCTGGCTTCCTTCTGCTGCCATAAGGAAGAAGGTGCAGGAGGCTTAAAATCCACACCACCAAGTTCAGGAATAGTTATTACCCCTCAACCATCAGGCTCTTGAATCGGGGGGATAGCATGACTCAAATTCACTTACCCCATCACAGAACTATTCTCACAATCTATGGACTCACTTCACGGGGTCTTCATCGCATGTTCTTGCTATTTATTGCTTATTTATTTATTATTGTTTTTCTTTTTCTATTTGCACAATTCATTGTCTTTTCCACGTTGGTTGTTAATTCATCCCATTGATTTTACTGTGTTTCTTATATTTAATGTGAATGCCCGCAGGAAATTGAATCTCGGTTATATATGGTGATACATATGCAGCTTGATAATAAATTGACGTTGAACTTTGAATTGAACTTGAACTTTGAGGACAGGATAATTGCAGTGAGCAGTAATTACAGGAGGGGATGTCATTGAATTAGTAAAAGGATTAAAGGTGACAGAAGGAAACAGCATATTCCCATGAATAGATGGATGTTGGAGCTTATCACTTGCGGCTGTTATTATGGTCAAAATGTTCTAAGGGTGTTGCTGTACACGATGGAAGATTATGGACCAGATTTTGTGTCTTAAGTAGCTTTTCTTTAATCAGTATGGATTTGATGTGCTGATTGGTCTAACTCCAAGACCTAACTTTCTATGATTCTAGATCCACCTCGATCAAATTGGTTTCTAGAAAATCAACTACAGGTTGACTAAAGGGTTAAGTAAGTTCCTGATAGGTGGAAACAGCATTCTATTTAGTTTGTTGTACTTACGAGCTTGATCTTGGCTGAGGACGTCACTGGATCCCAGTGATAATTTGATAAATTAGTTCATTAATGTTACGTGTATTGGGGTGCACTGAGAAAACTGTTTTGCATGCCATCTGTAGAGAACATTTGTTTATAACTGAGCACTGAGATCATAAGGGAAAGCAATAACAGAATGCAGAATAAGGTACTACAGAGAGGGTGCAGTGCTGACAGACAATAAGGTGTAAAGCCATAATGAGGTAGATTGTGAGATTAAGTCTTTTCTATCTTGCTAGGGGACTATTCAGTAGTCTTATAACAGTGAATAGAATAGAATAGAATAGAATAGAATAGAATAGAATAGAATAGAATAGTAGTTGTCCTTGACCCTGCCGGGAACAGCTTACAACTTTTTTTGTGTTTTCTTCCTGTCGGTGGGGTGGTGGGGGGGGGGAGGGGGGTGGTGGCAGGAGAAGAGAGAATATCTAGGGTGGCCAAGATTTTGGTGTTCCAAACAAGGATGCAAAGATGAGACTTCGAGGTAGTGGTCAGACCGCATTTGGAGTATTGTGACAGTTTTGGGCCATATATCTAAGGAAGAACGTGCTGGTGTCGGAGGGGGGTCCAGAGGAGGTTTAAGTGAATTATCCCAGGAATGAAAGGAGCATTTGGTAGTTCTGGGCCTATACTTGCTGGAGTTTAGAAGAGTGAGGGGGGAATCTCATTATCACCGACCAGATATTGAAAGACATGAAGAGGATGTTACAGGGCGAAGCTGGAAGAAAAGGATTGAGAAGGGAAAATAAATTAGCCATGATCTTATGGGTTTTATGGTCTTTTGATTATGTTGGCTGCTTTATTAAGGCAGCGAGAAGTTTAGAAAGAGTCCATGGTTGGAATATAGCAGTTGGGAGGATTTGATGAGCCTGTAGTATATCCCCCCAAATAACCTGATAGCTCTCAATAAGTCACTCCATTCACCTTCCAAGCTGCAGTGTTGCAACATTGGGTTGTATAATCTCTCCTTTTACCAAAGTATTTGATGTCCACTTAGTGTTCTGGTGAATCTATGTTGCGTTTCCCCCAATTAAAAACTTCTTCTTTTTATTGTTTATTTCAACATGCATATTAGTCACAAAATGTGCATCCATTTTTATGCCTCACTACCCAAGAAACTGGTGATCAGCCACATTCTTGAAGTACTTCAGTTCTGCTGAAACTACACCACAGCACTGTTCCAAGGATTAGATCCAGTGGCCTTGAGGAACTTGTGATATAATTCCAAGTCATGGTTCAAGGTAAATTTATTATCGAAGTACTGTGCATGTGTGTTACCATGTATTACCTTGAGTGTTGGCGCATGGCCAAGTGGTTAAGGTGTTGGTCTAATGATCTGAAGGTCACTAGTTCGAGCCTCAGCTAAGGCAGTGTGTTGTGTCCTTGAGCAAGACTATGTGTGGTTAAACACATTGCTCTGCAACGACACTGGTGCCAAGCTGTATCGGCCCTTCCCTTGGACAACATCAGTCGCATGGAGAGGGGAGACTTGCAGCATGGGCAACTGCCGGTCTCCCATACAACCCTGCCCAGGGTGGCTGAGGTTTTGGTGTTCCAAACATGGATGCAAAGATGAGACTTCAAGGTAGTGGTCAGACAGTATTTGGAGCATTGTGAGAGTTTTGGGCCATATATCTAAGAATGAATGTGTTGGTGTTGGAGGGGGTCCAGAGGAGGTTTATTTACTTTCCAAGGTGCAAATCCATGGTCTCTTGAGACTAACTGATGCCTGCCTACTACTAATTACCTTGAGATTCATTTTCCTAGTGTTTACAGGAAAATAAACAAATACAATAGAATTTTGAGGAACAAATGCACATAAACAAAGACTGATAAACAACCAATATACCAGAGAAGAAAAACTGCCCAAATAAAAATAATACCCAGAGCACGAGTTGTAACGAGTTTCTGAAGGAGAGTCTGTGAGTCATAGAATCAGTGGTAGAGTAGACTGTGTATAATGCGGAGAGGAAGCTGCAGGTTGTGATTTTTCCACCTTTGCCACCTTTGATGGTAGCGGAAGTCGTAAGCTTAAGAAGTATTATCAGAGCAATGTAGGTCAGTAAGTACAGTGAACTTCTGTGTTCAGGTTTGCCCTCTCTGTTATAGGAAAGATGCCGGTGGATTGAGATGGGTCAGAGGAGATTGAGGATAGTGTCAGGGCTCAAGGAACTGAATTGTAGAGAGCGATCGAGTAGGCATGGTATTTTATCCATTGAAATGTGGCAAAGTGAGACGAGATTTTTCAGTGGTGTATAAAATAATGAGGGGCTTAGATAGAGTAAAGGGGTACAACAAATGGGGGCATAGGTTTCAGGTGAGAGGGGAGGGTTTTAATAGAAATCCAAGGGAAAATGGTTTTACCAAGAGGATTCAGATTTGTTTGCTTATTGTGCTTTCTTTGAAGGATACAGTGAAATAAGTTGTTTGTGTTAACAACCACCAAATCCCAGGGTTGTGCTGAAAGCAGCCTCACATTCCGGTGCCAACATAGCATGATAACAATGCTCAGTGGAGAAACGCAGAACACAACAAGTACCAGCTAAACCAAAAACTGAAGAGATTCTGCCTCTGCTGGAAATCCAGTGTAACACACTCAAGATGCCGGAGGGACCCAGCAGCTTGGGCAGCATCACTGGAGAGGAATAAACGATCGATATTTTGGGCCAAGACCCTTCACCAGGACAGGAGAGGATGGGCGGGGGGAAGAAGATGAAATAATGAAGGGTGTCAGCCCAGGATATTGACTGTTTATTTCTCTCCACAGCCTGACCTGCTGAGCTCCTCCAGCATTTTGTGTGTGCAGCAGCAGAACAATCCCCCCGCCCCACCCAACCACACCCATGGACTGTCCTGCAAACACAGGATAGAGGGTGGTCAGTACATGGAGGGATGTGGTTGATGCAGGCGCAACATTTTCAAAGACATTTGGACAGGTACATAGTTTAGAACGGTGGTTCCCAACCTGGGGTCCACGGACACCTCGGTTATTTGTAGGGGTCCGTGGCATATAAAAAGTTGGTTAACCCCTGGCTTAGTGAGATATGGGCCAAATATGGGTCTATTTTAGATCCAAACATGGAAAGATGGGTTGAAGGGCCGGTTTGTGTGCTGTATGTCTCATTGTCTTTGTAGATGATAAAATACTGCTACTGCTCTGTACCAGTGCAGGACAGGGTGATTTCTTCTTCAGCCCATTACCTTTTCCACCCATCTGTTTCCAGCTTCTTATTTCATGTCCGCTCCCCCATCTCCCTTCTCACCTGGCCTCATCTATCATCTGATAGATTGTGTTCCTTCTCTTCACCCTACTTTCTTATTGTGTTTTCTTTCCCCTTCTATCATGCTATCACGTTTGCTGTTGTGTGCTAGGGCAGCAGGTTGAGGGTAGCAGACACCAACAGAATCAACAAACTCACTCGTAAGGCCAGTGATGTTGCGGGGGTGGAACTGGACTCTCTGACGGTGGTGTCTGAAAAGAGGATGGTGTCCAAGTTGCATGCCATCTTGGTCAATGACTCCCATCCACTCCATAATGTACTGGTTAGGCACAGGAGTACATTCAGTCAGAGACTCATTCCACCGAGATGCAACGCTGAGCGTCATAGGAAGTCATTCCTGCCTGTGGCCATCAAACTTTACAACTCCTCCCTCGGAGTGTCAGACACCCTAAGCCAATAGGCTGGTCCTGGACTTATTTCCACTTGGCATGATTAACTTATTTTTATTTAATTATTTATGGTTTTATATTGCTATATTTCTTCACTATTCTTGGTTGGTGCGGCTGTAATGAAACCCAATTTCCCTCGGGATCAATAAAGTATGTCTGTCTGTCTGTCTTTTCCAGTTCCATTGAAGGGTCTTGACTGTTTAGTCCTCTCCATAGATGCTGTCTGACTTGCTGAGATCCTCCAGATTTTTATGTGTGTTACTCTGGATTTCCAGCATCTGCAGAATTTCTGATACTTACGTCAAATTTTGAAGTCAAGTTTATTGTTATATAATGCACAAAAATGCACAAGAGTAATGAAAAACATGCAGCAGCATCACAGGACCATAATATTTAAGTTCAAAGTACATATATTGTCAAAGTAGGTACACTAAATTATTACAGACGAACACATTTGCAAATAGAAAGACTTAGGAACTATAGCTTGAGCCAAGAAAAGAGAGCTAGCATTTCTGTAAAAATTGTAAATTTATCAGCTATGGGAAGTTTTCCACAGTTCCCAGAAAGTGAATCATCACGTTTCAGTCATTTCAGTTTGATTCATATCATTCATCAGCAACTCCCACAATCCAGTTCATGCTTGCTTCTCACTGCTGCAAACAAGAAGAAGGTACAGGAGCTTCAGGACTCACACTTACCAAGTTCAGGAAGAGTTATTACCCCTCAACCATCAGGCTTTTGAACCAGATGGGGTAACTTCACTCAACTTCACTCGCCCCATCACTGAACTGGACTCATTTTCAAGGACTCTTCATCTCATGTTCTTGATATTTTATCACTCATTTATTAATTATTTGTTTTTCTTTTCCATTTGCACATTGGTTGTTTGTCTCGTTGAGTGCAGTCTTTGAGTGATTCTACTGTGTTTATTAGGTTTACTGTGGATGCCCGCAAGAAAATAAATCTCAGGGTTGTGCATGGTGACATATATGAAGTTTGATATACTTTGAACTTTGAACAATGACCAGTTGAGTAATCCCAGCGTTTATTACTTTTTTTGTAACACTGGGGAAATTCGGTCCCTTCATTTACATCTGTCCAAGCTGAGTCATTTAAAAAGTGACAGTTCCAATACCACCACACTGCTCTGGTAAACCTGACGCTGCAACATGCAGAATCTTCTGAATCTAAGACTAAAAATAAAATGACACTATAATAATTAACTTGCAGTTAAATACCTATATGACTAAAAGTGATACCTCTATCTTGCAGGATCGTTGCAATGACAGTTAGAGTGAAGAGTGTCAGACAGATGAAAGCAGCTTAAGCAACAGTGTTGCTTGTCCCCTGGAAATTGCAGGAGGTTTGAATTACCACGGACCTTTTTGAAAGAAAATCACAAGGTATATATAATATTTATTTATCCTTGGAGGGGAATGTGCTTGTGCAGTTGGGGGATAGCTTAGGGAAAGGGGTTCAGATGGGGTGGTGGAGTCAGTCCATTAGGCAGAGCAGGAGGGGAGCTCACAGCATTGTTAAGGGCCCCTCCCTTCCATCTCACAATCTCTATGACCTGCCATCAAGCAGAAAGTACCAGAGAACAAAGACTGTTAGGCTGGATAACAGCTTTTTCCCTCTCCTGAACATACTGCTACCACTCATTTCACATTAGTCGCATTATACTGCTGTATATTTAACTGTATGTCATAGATATACTTTACGTCAACTTGTAGATATACAGAATACAGAAAGAAGTTTATAGCAGGGAGCTTAACACCCAAGGATACATATTATATCGAAAGGACAGGAAGGAGGCAGAGAGGGTGCAGTGGCTCTGTTGTTTTAAAAAATAAAGAAATCAAATCATTAGAAAAGGGTGACATAGGATCTGAAGGTGTAGAATCATGGACAGAGCTAAATAAGCAAGGGTAAAAGAACCCTGATGGGAGGTATTTACAGACCACCAAACAGTAGCAAAGATGTAGTCTGCACATTACAATGGGAGATATAAAATGCATGTTAAAAGGACAATGTTGCAATAGTCATGGGGGATTTTAATTTGCGGGTAGGTTGGGCAAGTCATGTTCATACAGGATCCCAAGACAAGGAATTTCTAGAATGCCTGTAAGATGGCTTTTTAGAGCAGTTCGTGGTTGAGTGTTGTGCAATGAATTGGAATTGATTAGCGAAACCCTTAAGGGCCAGTGATCATAATATGATAGAATGCACCCTGAAATTTGAGAAGGAGAAGCTAAAATCAGATGTATCCGTATTGCAGTGGAATAAAGTGAAATACAGAGGAATGTGAGACAGCTTGACACCTTTGACTGCAAGGTAACACTAGCAGCGATGACAGCTGGAGTTTCTGGGAGCAATAGATACATCCCAAAGAAGGAGTATTCTAAAGGCAGAATGGCACAACCGTTGCTGACCAAGAGAAGACAAAGCCAACATAAAAGCCAAAGAGAGGACGCATTTTAAAATTTATTGGGGAAAATAGAGGATTAAGGAGCTGTAAAAAACTAACAGAGGCAACTAAGAAGTCATAAAGGAGGAAAAGATAGAAAAGAAGTTACACTTATGTAAAGTGTAAAAGTGAGGCAAAATTGGACCGCTGAAAAATGGGGGCAAGTGTATGGTCATGCACTTTGGTACAAGGAATAAAAGCGTAGATTATTCTCTAAATTTAAAAAATTTTAAATCTGAGATGCAAAGGGACTTGGGAGTCCTTGTGCAGAATTTCTTAAAGAATCATTTGCAGGGTGAGTCAGCAGCAAAGAAGCCAAATACAATGTTAACATTCATTTTGAGAGAGCTAGAATGTAGAAGCAAGCATGTAATGTTGAAACTTTTTAAGGCACTGGTGAGACCTCACGGAGTATTGAGAACAGTTTTGGGCTCCTTCTTTAAGAAGGATTTGATGACATTGAGAGGATTCAAGGCAGATTCACAGAAATTATTCCAGGATTGAATAGGTTGTCACATGAAAAATGTTTGATGGCTCTGGGCCTGTATTCACTGGAATTCAAAAGAATGAAGTGGGATTTGATTGAAACTATCAAATATTGAAAGGCATTGATAGAGTGTATGTGGAGAGGATGCTTCCTATGGTGGGGGTGTCTAAGACCAGAGCACCCAGCCTCAGAATAGATAGATGTCCATTTAGAATGAAGATGAGGAGGAATTTCTTTATCCAGCTAGTAGTGAATCTGTGGAAGTCAATGCCACATGTGGCTGTGGAGGTCAAGTTATCGGGTATGTTTCAGGCAGAGGTTGATAGATTCTTGATTAGTTAATCTAGCAGAGTTCAAAACTAAAACAGATTTTAGGTTAGAGATGAAAAGTTTAACATGGGTCTGAGTGAGTAGTTTTTCAAACAGTTGGCCGTGGGTATGATGAACAAGCTGCCAGAAGTGGAGGAGGCAAAGTTCAAAATCAATTTTATTATCAAAGTACATTAATGTCACCACATACAACCCTGAGATTCATTTTCCTGTGGGCATACTCAGCAATTCTGTGGAATAGTAGCTGTAATGTGATAATTGATGACCGGAGTGCAGAAGACAACGAACTGTGCAAAGGCAAATATGAACAAATAACAAGAGCATAAAATAACAAGATAAAGTGAGGTCATTGGTCGCAGGAACACCTCAATGGTTAGGCAAGTGAGTGTAGTTATCCCCTTTTGTTCAAGAGCCTGATGGTTGTGGGTAGTTACTGTTCTTGAACCTGGTGGTGCAAGTCCTGAGGCTCTTGTACCTTCTACCTAACGGCAACAGCAGGAAAGAGCGTGGCCCGAGTGGTGATCTCCAATGTTACATTTACAACATTTATTAGATGTGTGGGCAAATACATGAATCGGAAAGGTTTAGAAGAGAGAGATAGGCCAAATGCAGGCAATGGGACTGGCTCAAGACGTCTGCATCTGCGTGGACAAATTGACCCTATAACCCATCTTCACACAGGTCTGTGAAAATATACTTCCCTCACCCCAAATACAGTATGTCGTGGTTAGACAATCTAAAAATATGAACACTGGAACTGACTAATTTCTTTTTTTTTTTGGCTAAGTGAGACTATCAAACAATGCAAAATCAAGGCTGATGAATAGAGCCGAATTTGGAGATACATCTTTACCAAAGGTGGTGCTCCTTTCCTCTCTAGCCTGCAAGTCATCCTTGAGCGAGGTGTAGTACCTGCTTAGCCTCCACAACCACCCCCTCCACCCCACAGATGAGGGTCACGTGAAGCCATGGGAGCAGGTGGGGGATGGTTATCTGAGCAACTGGTGCAGATCACATCCTGGTTATGTGACCACAGACGCCAACTGGACGACTCCTGAAGAGTAGGGGAAAAGGTTGGGGTCACTCGTCTTGTAAAGATGCTGACAGAAGAAGGCAATGGCAAACCACTTCTGTAGAAAAAAAATTTGCCATGATCACCCACATCATAGGGCACATAACAAACAAATGATTTGGGGTTTAATGGTCTCATGAAGTTTTGTTTTGTTACTGCTAGAAACCAGACTGATATGGTGAGGAAAAATGAAAGAATAAGAAAAAAAAGCATGTTATTTTATTTTTGTTACTAACTCTCCACAACCAAATTATAGCTGAGCACTGGGCTCAGTTTCCAGCTCACTAGCCTCTGGTGAGAAGGTCAACCCTTGGACAGCCCATCTCCAAAGTTACGATCACACTTCAGCGCAGTGATGAGGGAG
Organism: Hypanus sabinus; assembly: GCF_030144855.1. Lineage (NCBI taxonomy): Eukaryota > Metazoa > Chordata > Chondrichthyes > Myliobatiformes > Dasyatidae > Hypanus > Hypanus sabinus. The sequence goes on from NC_082708.1 coordinate 17,664,708, forward strand.
TGCTACATTATTGGGGGTGCTAATGATGCAGCATTCTCTCAACACCGGACTGAAATGTCAGCATCAGATTTAACATAGAACGTAGAACATAACAGAACTATACAGGTCCTTTCTGCTCATGATTTTGTGCCAACCTCTTATCCTACTCCAACATCAATCTAAACTTCCCTCTTACATGGCCCTCCATTATCCTATCATCTATGTGCCTGTCTAAGAGTTTCTTATATGTCTTTAATGTATCTGCCTCTACCACCAACCTTGACAGGGCATTCCACGCACCCACCATTCTGTATATAAAAAAAAATAAAAATTAAAATAATATATCTCTGGCAACCTCCCTATTTTCCTCCAATTACATTCGAATCATTTTAGCCATTCTCACCCTGGGAATTTGACACTCGTGTCTGAAATTCAAACAAGACAATAAACTTTGAATTCACCTCCCCTGTCACAACCAGGGGTCATTTTTAAAGAGTTTTTCTCAGTTAGTATGCAGACTCTATTTTCCCTTTCCTTAGTGTCATTTCGTTAATGTAATTTTCCTTGGATTGTCTGCTGTTTATGTCTAATTGTCTTTGCACTAGCTCTGGTTTTTTCACCACGTTTTGGGATCAGGGAGATTGCTAACCTATGTTTTTTATCACCTGTGTTCAATTTGGGATGATTTAATTAGCATGGTAATGTTAATGTCAAGGTTTCCTCTGTGCTCCAGGGTGTTTGTGGTTCCTTGTCGGGTGAAATTCAGACCGAGTTCTTCCGTATATCGTCAGTGATTTCAGTTCATCAAGTTTTTGTACAGTTTTCCTGAGCTCTTGCTAGTTTTACTAGGTAATTTCTGGGTTCTTTTGTTTGTTTGAATCGCTGAAGTCTCTGTGATTCCTGCACTTGAGTTTGCTAGTGATCCTCACATCCCCTTTCCTTGTGAACAAGAAGTGCACAAAACTGAAATTTATCACTTCATGTAGAAATTAGAGAAATGTATGAGCAAATTATCATTGGGAGATTGAGGGGAAACCTTCACTCAGGGAGTGGTGTGAGTGTTTAATAAGCTGGCAGTGGGAATGATGGATGTGGATTCAATTTCAAGATTTAAGAGAAGTTTGGTTAGGTGTATGGATGGAAGGGGTATGGAGAGTACAGCTCGATAAGACTAGGCAGAATAGTAATTTGGCACAGACTAATGAGCTATGTATCCGAAAAAATGCCAACATATGCTTTGTCCTCACTTCAAACCAGTTTGCTGCTGTAAAATGATGTGGTGTAGCAGGTGATATGTAAATGCAAGTTTTTCCTTTCCTTGATATTATTTTAGCTTGCCAGAGAGCTGCCATTAGGATTGATGACATTGAAATTTGCACAGTTGAAGAAACTTGTGGTTAATGATAAAAAGAAAAGTTTACAATTGATAAGAATCTGAAGCAGATCTCAATGTGCAGGAAATGTATTACATTTGAGAACAGGGGCAATTTTCATTTCACAAGTGACAGACCTAACAGATAGCATCAACTAAAACTCACCCTTAATGCTCGCATTAATGACCTGGGCCAGGCTGGACAGACAGTAACCTGCTTATGATCTCTCTCGAAAGCAAACAACGTTCCATGTGTAGAAGATGGCTTTTCTCCACAATCAGTTCTTTTCATGTTGAGGCACCCAACATTTGTAAAACTGAACTTACTCATAACTTTGGATGATCAAATGTAAACGTCCAGTACAGAGCAACACGCATAAAATGCTGGAGGAACTCGCAGGCCAGGCAGCATCTGTGGAGAAAAGTACAGTAGAAACTATGGGCCCAGACCCTTCGGCAGGACTGGCCTGAAGCGTCGACTTGTACTTTTTTCCACAGATGCTGCCTGGCCTGCTGAGTTTCTCCAGCATTTTGAGTGCGTGGCTTGGATTTCCAGCATCTGCAGATTTGTGGTTCAGGTGCAGTGCAGAGTTGAGTTCAGTTCTGGTTGCCTCATTATAGGAGGATTGTGGAAGCTTTAGAAGCTGCAGAGGAGATTTACCAGGATGCTGCTTGGATTGGAGAGTATGTCGTAAGAGGATAGGTTGAGCAAGCTAGGTTTTTTCTCTCTGAGAGGTGACTTCATTGAAGAATACAAGATAATATGAGGCATTGTTTGAGAAGATAGCAAACACTTTTTCCCCAGGGCTAAATGATTAATATGAGGGTGATTGGAGGAAAGGATTGGGTGGATGTCGGAGTTAAGCTTTTTACAGAGAGGTGAATGCCCTGCCTCTGTGTTGGTAGAGGGAGATCTATTAGGAAAATTGGTACGAAGCTCTTAAATAGGCACATGGATGACAGAAAAATGGAGGGCCAAGTAGGAGAGATAGGTTAGAGTAGATTAAAAGTTTGGCACAACACCGTGGCAAGGCTGTATTGCTGTATTATTCTATGTACATTATTAATGGCAAGGCCATGCTGTTATGCAAAGAGATCTCGGGGTCCAGGTCCATACCTCCTAGAAAGTGGCTGCACCAGTTGATAGGGTGGTATAGAAGGCAGATGGCATGTGTGCTTTCTTTAGTCAAGGCGTTGAGTTCAAGAGCCAGGATATTATGTTACAGTTTTATAAAAATCCACTCTGGCTGTATTTGGAGTACTGCATTCATTAGTTTGACACACTATGGGCCAGCAGGCCTGTTCCTGTTCTGTCCTGCACTCAGTTCTGTGTTCGAAAACTCGGCTGCCTAAATCCTCACCTAATAGCTTTTGTACTGATGGGCAGAATGACGTAATTCTGCTCTTGTGCATTATAATCTTACAGTTTTATGATTTAAAAGATGTCAGAACCCAGAAAGCTCACCAACGCCTCTACATCCAAAGGAGGCTAAAGAAATTCGGCATGTCCCCCTCAACCCTTATCAAATGTTGTCGATTCACCATAAGTTGCATCTTGTCTGGATATATTATGGCTTGTTATGGCAACTGGCAACTGCTCTGCAAAAAACAAAACTGTAGAGAAATGAGGACACAGTTCTCACACACAGTCACATAGATCAAGGCACAGTGAAAAGCTTATCTAGCAATCTGTTTATACAGATCAAATCATTACACAGTGCAGTGAGGTAAAATAAGATAAAACAATATCAATGTAGAATAAAGTGTAAAAGTTACAGAGAAAGTGTAGTGCAGGTAAATTATAATATGTGATATTACAATGCAGTAGATTGTGAGGACAAGAGTACATCTTGTAGAAGAGGTCCATTTAAGAGTCAGCCCATCTTCCATGGTAGTAGCTTTTCAGTAAAACTATGGACTCCAATCATGTAAGATGCGGCAACTTAGAAAAAGCCTTCTGAAAATCCAAATAAACAACGTCTGTTGACTCTCCTTTGTCTATCCTACTTGTTACTTCCTTAAAGAATTCCAACAGGTTTTTCAGGACAGATTTCCCCTTAGTGAAACCGTGCTGAATTCAGTCTATTTTTTATCATTAGACCATAATATATAGGAGCAGAACTGGGCCATTTGACGCATCAAGTGTGCCTCGCCATTTCATCACGGCTGATCCATTCTTCGTCTGAGCCCCAGTCTCCTGCCTTCTCCCCTATCCTTTCATTCCTCAACTTCTGCCTTAAATATAAATAAAGACGACCTCCACAGCCACTTGGGGCAAAGAATTCTGCAGATTCACCACTCTCTGCTTAAGAAACTCCTGCCCATTTCCATTCTAAACAGACGCCCTTCTATTCTGAGGCTCTGTCCTCTGATCCTAGACTCTCCCACAATGGGAGACATGCTCTCCATATCCACTCTATCAAGACTTGTCACCATTCCATAGGCTTCAATTAGCTCACCCCTCATTCTTCTGAATATAGGCTCAGAGCCATCAAATACTCTCATATGACAAGTCTTTCACTCCTGGAATTCATTCACGTGCTGGGACATAATGTCCATGGTTGACCTCAACCATCAGAGGCACCTCAGTAAATGAAAGAATTAATGCAATAATGAGCACAAAACAGCTGAAATGTGTAAGAGGGGTTTAGTTCGGGAACAGTGGAGAAATATCTGTCCATTTTGAGATGCTCAATGCTGCGATGATTCATTTCACATTTGTAATCACCCTTCGAAGTATCAAAGTTCAAACTAAATTTATTATCAAATTACACATATGGAGAGGGATGGGCTGCACCAAGACACACTGTACGATGAGCAATTACTGAAAAGATTGGTGCAAAAAGCCTGTTATGACGGCACCCCAATGACTTCACCAGGAGTTAAGGGCGCGCGCGCACACACACAAACACACACACACACACACACACACACACACACACACATATATATATAGTTAGGGTGGCTAAGACTGTTGCACAGTACTCTAGTAATTTTCTGTTTTATTTTAAATTATATCAAATCAGCCGTGATAATATTGAGAGGTTCGGCATGTTTGAGGGTCCTGGTGATTAATTCCTATCCCTGTTGTCTTGTCTCGTTGTGCACTCACGTGAAAGAACAGAGGAGTGAAAATGACAGTTATATTTTGATATGTATTGGTATAATCGGCAGTTATATATTTATATGTGGTAATTGATTTATTATTGTCACCTGCACAATACCAACATGAAAAATACAGTTGGACTCGAATGTGATTGGGAGATGATGAGTGAAATGCCGGGAAATGTAACTGGCATGGATGGGCGTTTTGGTCAGCATGGGGCAGTTGGGCAGGAGGGCCTGTTTGTGTGCTTTATGGCCCTATGTGCTGAGACACAGTGAAAAACTTTTGGTTGCAGGAACATAATTTCATCTATAGTAATATCTAAAAGACTTGCACACACACACACACACACTCACACACACACACACACACACACACACACACACACACACACACACACTCTCACTCTCACACACACACACACACTCACACACACACACACACACACACACACACACACACACACACACACACACACACACACACACACACACACACACACTACCATGTACAATCCTAGATTCGTTTTCTGTGGCCATTCACAATAAATACAAAAAAACCCAACAGAATCAGATGAAAAAAAAACTACACACAACCAACCAACTTGCAAAAGACAGCAAAATATACAAATACAAATGAAAAACAATAATAGATAAATAATATCTATTAATTTATTGAGACGCAGGGTGGAATAGACCCTTCCATCCCTTAGACCAGTCTGCTCCACTCAGCAATGCCAGATTTAACCCTAGCCTAATCACAGGGCAATTGACAACGACTAATTAACCTGCAGTCTTTGGACTGTGGACAGAAACTGGCGCACACAGAAATAACCCACAAGGTTCTGGGGGAGCATAAAAACTCCCTGCAGTAGCGGCGGGAATTAACCCATTGTGGTAAACTATGTATACCCCTCTGCTGACTGCTCCTGTGGCTCCTCCCACAGACCCCTGTATAAAGGCGATTGGAGGCACTGCTCCTCCCTCAGTCTCCGAGATGCCGTGCTCCCTTTTGCTGCTAATAAAAGCCTATTGTTCACCTCCCTTCTCCGAGAGTTATTGATGGTACATCACCCATGTCACTGGTACAGTAAAGCATTGTGCTAACCACTGCGCTATCATAGATAATATCAGTCTGTCTTTCAGTTAAATTTTCCAAGTGGATATAATTATTTTTTTCTCATGTTAATAGCAAAATATTGCTTTCTTTTGCGATTATGAAATATTTTTTAACCACACTTTCCTTTCTTTTCTTAGTTGGAAGATAAACCATCGTATTGCTGCTGCTAAGGGTCTCCTGGGGCTGCTTGGTTCCTTTCATCATGGCGGCACATGGGAACAAACTGGACAATGACACTCTGGAAATGCTCTCAAACCCAGCCATAAAGAACACCCTTCCTATCTTTTACCTCATCGTGGCTGCAATCAGTTTGCCGGGAAATGGGTTCTCTTTATTTCTGCTCTGTCGAACTCAGCCAAAGACGTCGTCCATCGTATTCATGATCAACCTCACCATCACCGATCTGATACTTGGCGCCTTCTTGCCCTTCCAGAGCATGTATCATTGGAAAGGGAACAACTGGACCTTTGGATCGAGCCTGTGTAGTATGGTCACTGTGTTGTTCTATGCCAACATGTATTGCTCCATCTTAACCATGACTTGCATTAGTTTGGAGCGTTACTCAGGTGTGGTGCTGCCAATGCACTGTAAGAGGTGGCGGATAACCAAGCACGCCATTCTGATTTGCTTAGTGATGTGGGCGCTTGTTCTTATCACTTTGCTGCCCCTGGAGATGAATGATTTGACTTATGAGGTTCAGGAGCTGAATATTACCACATGTTTTGACGTTCTGAAGAGAGACATGCTTCCGTCCAAAGCGGCCTGGGCTGCTTTCCTCTTCACCCTATTTGGAATTTTGTTCCTGATTCCATTTTGCATCACCGTGTACTGCTACATCCGAATCATCGCCAAGCTGATCAAAACCTCTACATCTTACGGGCATAAACAAAAGCGGAGAGCAATTTGTTTAGCATTAATTGTGCTCTTAGTGTTCATAACGTGTTTCACCCCCAACAACTTCATCCTTCTGGCCCACATAATCGAACGCATCTTTTACGAGAAAGGCATTTATAGTGCCTACAAAATTACGCTCACCCTGAGCTGCCTAAATAGCTGCCTAGACCCCTTTATTTACTACTTTGCATCCATGGAGTTTCGTAAGAAGCTCAGAGCATTTTTGCATTTGAGAATCATTTCAAGTCAAGGAAGTTTCACTGAAAACAGAAGGGAGAGCATTCTCTCAATGAGGTCAACACAATACCACGCCAATTTAGAGATGCAGGTTTCTCTGAGATCAACAAATGGATCAGTGTAGGTTAGAGGTGGCAGAAGGAAGGTTGATACTCTGCCAACTCCAAGTAAAATTAATCTGAGGGCAATATTATTTACCCAGATAAACAACTTTATAATTATCAGCAACAAAACCAATGATGCCAATGAGGATTTGTCCAGCTGTTTTGGTAGTAAGTTGATAAATCCAAAAATATGTGCCTAAGGTTAATTCCAAGATTTAGAATAACTTGAGCAAGATCATGGGGCTGGTTTCATCAGTTTACAGTCAAGGGCCCCACTTGGCAGCGACTGTCACAAGAAAGAAAGTTTGAGGGAAAATATGTAGTGATTCCAGTGAGAACTTGGTCAGTGATTGAAGGCCATTGTTAATGGAATCTGAGAAAGTACATCTCGATGAATGTAACTGTGGGACCATAGACTTAAGGCACTTGACTAAAAGGATGGGAGAGAAGATGCTGGGAACACTCTGTTCTTAAATTAGCGCCAAGGATTTTGGAAATGGCTCATTGTCAAAATAAACTTATCAAAATACATCATCATGTACAACCTTAAGATTCATTTTCTTGCAGGCATTTATAGAAGAATAAAGAAATACAGTAGAGTTTATGAAAAGCTATACACAAAGACTGATCTGAAAAGTTAACTTCACCTTCCGATTTTAGCCTTACCTGCTGTGCAGTTTTTTAAAAAATCAGGTTTCAAACTTTTATGGTATTATACTATTTGGCATGTTAGTGTCGTTCTCAGGATTTCTCAGATGCAAGCCTTCAGAAGCAGTGTGAGCATGTTGACAGAATTACTTTGCACGACAGCAAGTTCCAGCAAGTTGAAATATCTTTCCCCTGTTAAGCACAAATTGCAGAATTCAAGCATTCAGAACAATCAAACAAAAATAAAGCAAGGTACTGCAAATTAAACTAATGCTTCAGCACATGAGTTAAGCAAGTATGGTCGTGCATTTCAGCTGCTGCTTTTATAAAAATGTGAATGTTTGTTATTGTTGCGTCCTGATGTGAAAATTGCATCAAGTAAACTATAATGACGTGAGAAGATCCAGTTGTGAACTTGGGCATCTTCCTAGTGAAGTGCTAGTCAAAAGGGTGTTCAAAGTCATGAAGAGTCAGTAGAAATCATGGGGATTTGCTCCCATTGACACAAAAGTTAAGAAACAGTTGGTGTAGATTTAAATACATTGGCAGGAGATCTGGGGAGATGAAAGGTAAAGCTTATGAACAGAATGAGTGGTAATGATGTGGTACACGTTCCTTGAAAGGATGGTAAAATACAGAAACAGTTTTATTATCAGTGACATGTCGTGAAACAAGTTTTGTAGCAGCGGCATAATGCAATACAAAAAAATCTTTAAGTTACAATAAAAATATTAAAAAATAAATATTGTTACCCAATGTATAACAAAGTAAATTTTATTGTCAAGGTCCGTGTGTATCACCATCTACAACCCTAAGATTCATTTCAAGTTTAACACTGGAGATTGTCAGCAAAGCTATGTGGACCACGGGCAATAATTTTAAATATACTTTTAATATTAAAAAATATCTTACAACCCAGATTTGTTTTAAGCATTACTAGCACGCACATTATTTACTGTATGATGCTCTCTTACTCCCATAAATACTGAAAAAATGAAATAAAAAGTAAGAGACTTTCTCATTGAAAACAAAAGAAAAAAATAGCTATAACACTAGAAGGATCAGATTATTGTAAAATTCCCAACTGCAAAAATAACTTTTAATCTTTGTTTGATATGCTTTTTCCTCTGCATTCCTTGGTACAAACTCCTGTATCTTCCAATGGACAGCATCTGAATGGCATGTTCCATTTGGGGCCGCTATTCCCATTAGCAAGATAAGCTGGCAGCCCGTGCCACCCATTCAATTTGGCTTTTGGAATGGGGCAGAATGTTAAACTGGAATTAAAGCAAGCCAATGAGTAGAGTAATTATTATGTAAGGGGACAGGGAAGCAAAATTTCACTTGGTTTACAAAGTCAGGGTGAACCCTGGACCACCCACTTCACCACCCTCTCTTCTGATTGTCAGGATGGTTTTATCTCCCTTAATCTACCTGACATAATTGCTATACTCTCTACAGATCTGAAACAAAGGTTGTAAATTTAATTTTCTCTGATTTTGATATGTTGGCTGGCTTCTACTAGTTTGCTTCCCCAAGTCAATTAAACTAACACATTTCTCACTGGCTCCTTTTGATGGACTCGGCTTCCAAAGAGAAAGATATCGATTTTGAAATAGCAATTCAGATACAGTATTAATGGATGTATATTGTTTGGAATGCAGACCAGTGATTGGATGTACAGGGAGGGCTGAACAGATAACTTGGTTCCTCCTGTGGATATGGATTACCTTGCACTTATTATAGTTTGCTTATTTGTCTTCACCAACACATTAGTTCTTGTCAATGTTGCTTCAATATTCTTTGTTGCAAATAAATATTATTTTGATATTATAAAAAAAGAAATACTTTGTGTTTTTTAAAAAAAATATTTCATCAGTGATAGAATGATGGACTAATCATGAAGATTGCCTAAACGCAAGAGCAATCTCTCTGTATGTCCATGTTCATGTTTCGCAAATGCCCTTTCCCTTGGTAAGTCTTTGATGTCTCAGTACTAATCTTGCTCTGAGTCAGAATCAGAATCAGCTTCTATATCACCGGTGTATACAAGGGGTGATTGATAAGTTCGTGGCCTAAGGTAGAAGGAGTCAATCTTAGAAAACCTAACACATATATGTTTCAGCACAGTCCCCTCCTACATTTACGCACCTAGTCCAGCGGTCGTGGAGCACGCGGATCGTGGACCTCCAGAAAGTGTCCACAGCAGGGGTGATTGATAAGTTCGAGGCCTAAGGTAGAAGGAGATGAGTTATACAGCTCTCGTTACATGCACATACAGGTCAACTCTTTGGGTGATTATGCAGAAAGCTTGGTTAATGACTCATCGGGGTGATTGATAAGTTTGTGGCCTAAGGTAGAAGGAGATGAGTTATTAACTTCAAACTTCGATGTAGTCATAAAGAAGGCGAGTTAGTGGCTGCACTTTATTAGGAGTTTGAAGAGATTTGGTATGTCAACAAATACACTCAAAAACTTCTATAGATGTACCGTGGAGAGCATTCTGACAGGCTGCATCGCTGTCTGGTATGGGGGTGGGCAGGGGGACTACTGCACAGGACGGAAAGAAGCTGCAGAAGGTTTTAAATCTACTCAGCTCCAGCTTGGGCACTACCCTACAAAGTACCCAGGTTATCTTCAGGGAGCGGTGTCTGAGAAAGACAGTGTCCATTATTAAAGACCCCCAGCACCCAGGGCATGCCCTTTTCTCACTGTTACCATCAGGTAGGATGGATGTAGGCACACACTCAGCAATTCAGGAACAGCTTCTTCCTCTCTGCCATCTGATTCCTAAATGGACATTAAAGCTTTGGACACTACCTCACTTTTGTTTAATATACAGTATTTCTGTTTTTCCAGATTTTTAAAATCTATTCCAATACATATAATTGATTGTGCAAACATGAGGAAATCTGCAGATACTGGAATTTTAAGCAACACACACAAACTGCTGGTGGAATGCAGCAGGCCAGGCACTGTCGACGTTTTGGGCCGAGACCCTTCATCAGGACTAACTGAAAGGAGAGATACTAAGAGATTTGAAAGTAGTGGGTGGAGGGGGAAATGCGAAATGATAGGAAAAGACAGGAGGGGGAGGAGTGAAGCTGAGAGTCGGAAAGGTGATTGACAAAAGGGATACAGAGCTGGAGAAGAGAAAGGATCATGGGATGGGAGGCCTAGGGAGAAAGAAGGGGGGAGGGGAGCACCAGAGGGAGACGGAGAACAGGCAGACTGATGGGCAGAGAGAGTGAAAATCTCTCTCCTTCCCCGTTCCACACTGTATCTCAATAAAATAAAATAATTTCAAGACCGGTTGACTGGAAAGGGCTTGAACTTGAAATGGCTCGTCAAAAACTGGGAATACTGGATAAGATATTTTTACATAGAGTGTTTATGATCTGCAGCACTGTAAAGCGTAACACTCTACAGTGCCAGCGATTGTGGTCCAATTCCTGCCAATCGATATGGAGTTTGTACATATTTCCCATGATCTTGTGGGTTTCCTCTGGATGCTCCAGTTTTCTCCTACATTCCAAAGTGTATGGATCGGTAAGGGTTAGTAAGTTAGCACTGGAAGCATGGTGACATTTGTGGGCTGCCCCCAGCACATCCTCAAACTGTTTTGTTCATTGATGTAAACAATGCATTTCATTGTATGTTTCAATGTATGTGGGACAAATAAAGCTAATCTTTAACTTGCCTTTCGTAAGAGCAACGTAGGGTTTTCAAAAATGATTGGCTATACACAATTAAAAAAATGTTAGATAAAGACTGGCAAAATTGAACTGACAACGTTGTTCTGCAGATAAACTGCAGATACCTGCTGGGCTGAATAACTTCCTTCTCTGAGATAGTGATTTTTAGAAACATAGAAACCTACAAAACAATACAGGCCCTCGCCCACAATGCTGTGCCGAATATGTCCTTACCTTGGAAATTACCTAGGGTTACCCATAGCCCTCTATTTTTCTAAGCTCCATGGACCTATTAAGGAGACTCTTAAAGGACTCTATCATATCTGCCTCCACCAACATCGCTGGCAACCCATTCCATGCATTCACCGCTCTCTGTGTAAAAAACGTACTTCTGACATCTCCTCTCTACCTACTTCCAAGCACCTTAAAACTGTGGCCCCTCATGCCAGCCATTTCAGCCCTGGGAAAAAGCCTCTGACTATTCACATGATCAATGCCTCTCATCATCTTATACACCTCTATCTGGTCACCTCTCATCCTCCATCACTCCAAGGAGAAAATGTCGAGTTCACTCAACCTATTCTCATGAGGCATGCTCCCCAATCCAGGCAACACCCTTGTAAATCTCCTCTGCACCCTTTCTATGGCTTCCTCATCCTTCCTGTAGTGAGGCGACCAGAACTGAGCATAATACTCCAAGTGGGGTCTGACCAGGATCCTATACAGCTACAACATTACCTCTCTGCTCCCAAACTCAATTCCATGATTGATGAAGGCCAATGCACTGTATGCCTTCTTAACCACAGAGTCAACATGCACGGCAGCTTTGAGTGTCCTATGGACTCAGACACCAAGGTCCCTCTGATCCTCCACATTGCCAAGAGTCTTACCATTATTACTATGTTCTCCCATCATATTTGACCTAACAAAATTAACTACTTGATACTTAACTGGTTTGAGCTCCATTTGCTACTTCCCAGCCCAGTTTTGCATCCTATCAATGTCCCGCTGTAACTTCTGACAGCTCTCCACACTATCCACAACATCCTCAACCTTTGTGTCATCAGCAAATTTACTAACCCATCCCTCCACATCTTCATCCAGGTCATTTATCAAAATCATGAAGAGTAGGGGTTCCAGAACAGGCCCCTGAGGTACAACACTGGTGACCGACCTCCATGCAGAATATGACCCGTCTACAACCACACTTTGCCCTCTGTGGGCAAGCCAGTCTGGATCCACAAAGCAATGTCCCTGTGGATAATTCAATTAGGCTCGTAAGGCATGACCTGCCTTTCACAAACCATGCTGACTATTCCTAATCATATTCTGCCTCTTCAAATGTTCATAAATCCTGCCTCTCAGGATCTTCTCCATCAACCTACTAACCATTGAAGTAAGACTCACTGGTCTATAATTTACAGGGCTATCTCTACTCCCTTTCTCGAATAAGGGAACAATATTTGCAATCTTTCAATCCTCCGGAACTTTTCCCATCCCCATTGATGATACAAAGTTCATTGCCAGAGGCTCAGTAATCTCCTCCCTTGCCTCCCTCAGTAGCCTGGGGTACATCTCTTCTGGTCCCAGTGACTTATCAAACTTGATGCTTTCCAAAAGCTCCAGTACATCCTCTTTCTTAATATCTATATTCTCAAGCTGTTAAGTCTGCTGTAGGTCATCCCTACAATTGCCAAGATCTTTTCCACAGGGAATGCTGAAGCAAAGTATTCATTAAGTACCTCTGCTCTCTCCTCTGGTTCCATACACACTTTTCCACTGTCACACTTAATTGGTCCTATTCTCTCATGTCTTAACCTCTTGCTCTTCACTGGGTCTGAACATCAAGAGGAGGAAATTATGGACCTGAGGCTAAAGGAAGCACTGAGAAAGACAAGATGCAGGAGGGAAGAGTGCACCATCAAGTGCCATTATCTGCTGGAGGGACTCAGAGGGGTTGAGCACCATAAGATAAGATAAATGGGATGGCACAGTAGCGTAGTGGTGATTGTGGGGATGATCATTACTCCAAGCTCTGGCAACTACAGTTTCTTTTTTATCTGTTATACACATGAATTGACATCATTGGGACAAACTATGTGCCATGTTTGAACTGAAGAATTAAGGAAAGAGAAGATAAGTTACCCACTTATCTCTTGTTTGCTTGCTATATGAGGAGATCAGCTGGTTCTTTGTACTGTGAACAAAGCCTTCTTTGCTAACTTGGAAGAAGTTACTTCTGCATTGGTAAGAAATTATGCGTTTGTAAAACATCAGGAAGTGCTCGAATCATTGGCCAGCTGAGGAACCATCTGTGGGAAAAGGCAGTTGATGTTTCAAGTCTGGGAATTCCTGGAGCTGATATGTTAACTGTTTCACTTTCCACAGATGCTTCCTGAACTGCTGAGGTTTCTCAGGACTTTTTGTTTGTGTTTCCAATTCAGATTCAGAGTTAGTTATGGAAGACATATCTGGAAGCAGACAGTGAAATATGTTGTTTGTGTTAACCAACACAACCTAAGGATGTACTGGGGGCAGCCCATAAGTGCTGCCACACAGTCTGGTGCCAAAATAGCATGCCTCCAGTGCTTGGCTGAACACAACAAGCAATGAAGCAATATTAGCTTCTATTCCCCACTTTGATTTTACTTCTTCCCACTTCCGATCACCTCCTGTGTCCCCTCCTTCTTCTCTTTCACTGACCGTTCACTCTCCTTTCTTATCAGATTCTTTCTTCTCCAGCCCTTGACCTTTCCAACTCCCTAAGCTTCCCCTATCACCTTCCAGCTGACCTTTACCCCTTTTCTCTACCTGTTAATTCAGACATCTCCCCCCCTCTTCCCTCTCAGTCCTAAAGAAGGGTCTCAGCCTGAAATGTTGACTGCTTACTACCTTTTTCCATAGATGCTGCCTGACCTGCTGAGTTCCTCCAGCATTTTTTGTGTTGATTTGAATCTCCAGGATCTGCAGATTTTCTCATGTTTGATCACCACACACACATGGAGACTCCTCCAGCTCCAGGAGGGGTCTCAAGGCCTCCAGACCCCAATCTCCAGGCTTTGATATCCAGACTTCTAATAGACCTTCCAGCTTCTATCTTCGGTATTGACCCCTGGACTAGTCAATAACAGGACTCTGAATTCCAGACCTTGAACACCGGGATCTCCGACTGATTGTCCCTTGTGACTCCCCTCGCAAGAACATCCGATCAGGAGACCCGACAACCTGTGACTGCCCAAAATCCACAGAAGTGATTTTTCATATGTCACAACACTGGCTCTTGAGCACGGAGCAGAGGACGAGACTCCAGATGTCCTTCATTGTGTATCTACATCCTACGGATCAGAGACCTATACTTTGGCTTGGCCTCCAGCGCTTCCTCATCTCTGTTCATAAACCTTAATCTGACCCTCAACAATTTTTTTCAGAATCAAGTTTATTATCACCAGCATGTGTTGTGTAATTAGTTCACTTAGCAGCAGCAGTTCAATGCAATACATAATATAGAAGAAGAAGAAGAAAATAAATACATTATAGTATAGGTATGTTGAATAGATCAATAATCATGCAAAAAGCAGAAATAACGTATATTAAAAAAGTGAGGAGGTGTTCACGAGTTCAATGTCCATTTAGGAATCGGATGGCAGAGGGGAAGAAGCTGTTCCTGAATCACTGAGTGTGTGCCTTCAGGCTTCTACCTGATGGTAACAGTGAGAAAAGGGCATGTCCTGGGTGCTGGAGGTCCTTAGTAATGGATGCAGCCTGTCAGAGTGCTCTCCATAGTACACCTATAGAAGCTTTTGAGCGTATTTGTTGACATAACAAATCTCTTCAAACTCCTAATGAAGCATAGTCACTGTCTTGCCTTCCTTATTCCTGCATTGATGTGTTGGGACCAGGTTAGGTCCTTAGAGACCTTGACACCTAGGAACTTGGAACTGCTCCTTCTCTTCACTTCTGATCCCTCTATGAGGATTGGTATGTGTTCCTTCATCTTACCCTTCCTGCAGTCCGCAAACAGCTCTTTCATCTTACTAACGTTGAGTGCAAGGTTGTTGCTGCAACACCATTCTACTGATTGGCATATCTCACTCCTCTGCATGCTTGTCATCTCCATCTGAGATTCCACCAACAATGTGGTATCATTGCAAATGATCATCAGCAAATTTATAGATGGTACTTGAGCCTAGCCGTACAGTCATGGGTATAGACAGAGTAGAGCAATGAGCTAAGCACACACCTTTAAGGAGCACTAGTTTTGATCCTCAGCAACGAGGAGATATTATCACCAATCCACACCGATTGTGGCCTTCAGGTTAGGAGGTCAAGGATCCAATTGCAGATAGAGGTACAGAGGCCTAGATTCTGTAATTTCTCAATCAGGATTGTGGGAATGATGGTGTTAAATGCTGAGCTGTAGTCAATGAACAGCATCCTGACGTAGGTGTTTGTATTGCCCAGGTGGTCTAAGACCACATGAAAAGCCATTGCAAATGGCCTTGAATACTCCTGCCACTTGTTTGGCACAAGTTTTCAGAGCCTTACCAGGCACTCCATTGGGAGTTTAAACCTTGCAAGGGTTCTGTGGTGAACTACATATACCTGTCTGGAGATGCCCCCTGCTGACTGCTCCTGTGGCTCCTCCCACAGACCCCTGTATAAAGGCAATTGGAGGCACTGCTCCTCCCTCAGTCTCCAGGATGTCGTGGTCACGGTTGCAGCTAATAAAAGCCTATCTTTTGCCTCCCGTCTCCGAGAGTTATTGATGATGCATCAATTTTATTAGCTGCAATTTTAAACCATGGAGAGCATTTTACGACCGCACCAGTTGGACATTGATCCTCAAGCTCCAGAAGCAGCCATTGCCTTTGAACTCTGGCTTGCATGCTTCCAATCATACCTGGAAGAGATTCCCGTGACTGAGCCTGCTATCATGCACAAAGTTTTGCTCTCCAAGGTTAGTCCGCAGGTCTACTCCCTTATCAGGGACCTGCTGACCTACCAAGGGGCACTGGACGTCCTCAAAAGACAGTACCTGCGGCCTGTGAACACTGTCTACTCAAGACATCACTTAGCGACGTGGTGGCAGTGGGCTGGAGAGTTGAGTGTGGAGTTTACTTGGGCCCTACAGACACTTGTGCTGGCCTGCGACTGCAGGGGACTGACGGCGGAACAGCATGCGGAGCTCCTGGCATGGGACGCCTTGGTTACGGGGATCAGGTCAGTGTACATGTGCCAGCGGGTGCTGGAAAACACCAATCTTACCTTACATTCAGCGGTCGATACGCTGGAGGCTGCTCTGTACAACGCTGACGCTGTCCAGCCGCGCAATCTCCTGCCGGTCCCATGGACGCTGCAGACCCCGCCACCCACCGGCGAATCGACCACAGCTGCTGCCGCTCGCAAGTCCGTGAACTCCCTGCAATCGACCACGGCTCCAGCCTGTCGCAAGTCCGCGCAGTGTTACTTCTGCGGACTCGAAAGGCACCCCCGAAAATGCTGCCCGGCCCGAAAAGCGACCTGCTCCAGCTGCGGAAAGAAGAGCCAATTCGCCAAGGTCTGTAAGTCTAAACCATGAACGGGGTCGAGCAGCGCCGCGTGCGAGGCATGGGGGTCGCCACCTTGGTTGCCGCCATCTTGCCTGCCCGCCTCGTGCGAGGCATGGGGGCGGCCATCTTCATCGGTGCCACCTTGCCCCGCCTCCGACCCACGGGTGCTTACCGGGCACCAAGACGGCGATTCAACTCTGGCCTCCGTAACCCTCGACCAAAGCGCTCCACACCAGCTCACAAGGTCAATGATGGACATCCTGGTGGAGGGGCACAGGACTAGCTGCCTGTTTGACATGGGCAGCACTGAGAGTTTGATTCACCCAGACACGGTGCAACGCTGCGGACACGTGACATGACCGGTAAGCCAGAAGGTCACCATGGCTTCTGGATCGCATTCCACAGACATCCGGGGGAGTTGTGTAGTGACACTGGTGGTGCAGGGCACAGAATATCAGAACTTTGTGTTACTGGTCATGCCTCAACTGTGTGCGCCTGTGCTATTGGGGCTCGACTTCCAGAGCCACCTGAAAAGTGTGACAATGGAGTATGATGGGCCCCTCCCACCACTCACTGTCAGAAATCCTCAGTTTTGTGGGACTTCATTATATACCCCGCTACTGACCACACACACACACCGAACCACGCATCCCGCCCAGCACCATGACGACAGCTGTGCTACTGACACCACTTGCAGCCTCTCCACCCTCAAGATCCCTCCCCCACCGCTGTTCGCCAACCTGACCCCCGACTGTAAACCTGTGGCAACTAAAAGCAGGAGGTACAGCGCGAGGGACAGGGCCTTCATTCAGTCAGAGGTGCAGCGGCTGCTCAGGTCAGGGATCATTGAGCCAAGCACAAGTCCTTGGGGAGCCCAGGTGGTCATTGTTCAGACCGGGCAGAAAAATAGGATGGTCATGGACTATAGCCAGACCATCAATAGGTTCACACAGCTTGACGCGTACCCCCTACCCCGCATCGCGGATATAGTCAATGAGATAGTCCAGTACAAGGTGTACTCGACCATAGACCTGAAATCCGCTTACCATCAGCTCCCCATCCGCCTGGAGGACTGCCCCTACACCGCCTTCGAGGTGGGTGGCAGCCTCTATCACTTCCTGCGCATCCCCTTTGGTGTCACAAATGGTGTCTCTGTCTTCCAAAGGGAAATGGACCGGATGGTGGACCAGTGCCAACTGAAGGCCACGTTCCCATATTTGGATAACATCACCATCTGCGGTCACGACTGGCCAGATCACGACACCAACCTCCAATGATTTTTCCAAGCAGCCAAAGCTCCTAACCTCACCTATAATAGGGACAAGTGTGTGTTCGGAACCACCCGACTCGCTATCCTTGGGTATATCGTGGAGAACGGGGTCATTGGCCCTGATCCCGACCGTATGCGTCCCCTGTTGGAACTCCCTCTTCCCACCACCCTCAAAGCCCTCAGACGGTGCCTGGGCTTCTTTTCCTATTACGCTCAATGGGTCCCCCATTACGCAGACAAGACCCGCCCCCTGGTCAAGTCTACCACTTTTCCCCTCTCTACCGAGGCCCACGCGGCCTTCAGCTGCATTAAAGGGGACATTGCCAAAGCAACGATGCATGCGGTGGACGAGACCATTCCCTTCCAAGTAGAGAGTGACGCCTCTGATTTCGCGCTGGCTGCTACCCTCAATCAGGCAGGAAGGCTGGTAGCATTCTTCTCTCGTACCCTTCAGGGCCCTGTAATTCAGCACTCCGCGATGGAGAAAGAAGCCCAGGCCATAGTGGAAGCTATTAGGCACTGGAGGCACTATCTCACCACCAGAAGGTTCACCTTGCTGACCGACCAGCGCTCAGTTGCGTTCATGTTCAGCAACCAACAGCGGGGCAAAATCAAAAATGATAAAATTTTGAGGTGGAAAATAGAACTCTCCACCTACAACTTTGATATCCTGTACCGGCCTGGAAGGCTCAATGAGCCCCCTGATGCCCTATCCCAGCGAGCATGTGCCAGCACACAGCTCGACCAGCTATACGCCCTCAATGCAAATCTTTGCCACCTGGGGGTCACCCGACTCTACCATTTTGTGCAAGCCCAGAACCTGCCTTGAGGAAATCAGGACGATGACTAGGGACTGCCAAGTCTGCGCTGAGTGCAAACCGCACTTCTACCGTCCTGAAAAGGCACAACTTATCAAGGCCACCTGCCCCTTTGAGCGACTGAGTGTTGACTTTAAGGGCCCCCTTCCCTCCACCGACCGCAATGTCTACTTTCTCAACATAATCGACGAGTACTCGCGGTTCCCCTTTGCCATCCCCTGCCCCGATACCACTGCCACGTCCATCATAAAAGCCCTGTGCCAGCTCTTCACTCTGTTTGGATATCCCTGCTATATCCACAGTGACAAAGGGTCCTCGTTTATGAGTGACGAGCTGCGCCAGTACCTGCTGGCTAGGGGTATTACTGCTAGTAGGACCACAAGCTATAATCCCCAGGGAAATGGACAGGTGGAGAAGGAGAATGCCATGGTGTGGAAGGCCACACTGTTAGCCCTTAGATCAAAGGGACTGCCAGTCTCTCGCTGGCAGGAGGTCCTCCCCGAGGCACTCCACTCTATCCGCTCCCTGTTATGTACGTCCACCAATGCCACCCCTCACGAGCGACTCTTTTCTTTTTCCAGGAAGACTGCCAATGGGACCACCCTACCGGCTTGGCTGACATCCCCAGGGCCAGTGCTGCTCCGGAAACATGTGAGGAGCAATAAATACTCCCCGCTGGTCGAGAGGCTTCACCTTCTACATGCGAACCCCCAGTATGCTTACGTGGTCTTACCTGATGGGCCGGAGGACACGGTCTCCGTCCGCGACCTGGCGCCTGCAGGAGCACCAGACCCCTACCTCGAGCACTCCACGGTGACTATGAACCCCATACCCACCAATGTATATATATATACCCACGAGACCCCGCGCACACTCCCCTCTCAGCCGAGGCCCACGCGCACACCAAGCCCTACGCAGACTCCTCACAACACTCCCATACTAGGCGCCAGGCACACGCATGAGGGATTACTGACGCCTAACGGGCTGGCATCTCAAGTCAGGACGGAGCCAGCACAACCACTGTCACCAGTGCAATCACTACTGGCAACTGTGCAATCACCACCGGTGCTACATAGATCGCAGCGACAGACTCGACCGCCTGATAACTTAACCTGTAAATATACTTGTGAGAAACTTTGCCCCGTGGGTACTCTCTTTTAAAACAAAGGGGGGGGGGGTGGATGTGGTAAACTATGTGTATACCTGTCTGGACACACCCCTCTGCTGACTGCTTCTGTGGCACCCCCCACAGACCCCTGTATAAAGATGATTGGAGGCACTGCTCCTCCCTCAGTCTCCAAGATGTCGTGGTCACGTTTGAAGCTAATAAAAGCCTATCTTTTGCCTCCCGTCTCCGAGAGTTATTGATGGTGCATCAGGTTCACTCACTTTAAAGACAGCCTAAGGTCGGCCTCTGGGACAGACCTCACAGGGTCATCGTTTGTTGCAGGAATCTTCACAGCTGTAGTTATATTCTCCCTTTTAAAGTGAGCATAGAAGGTGTTGAGTTCATCTGGTAGTGAAGCATCACTGCCATTCATGCTATTGGGTTTTGTTTTGTAGGAAGTAATGTCTTGCAAACGCTGCCAAAGTTGTTGTACATCTAAAGTCGCCTCCAACCTCATTCGAAATTGTCTCTTCACACTTGAAATAGCCCTCTGCAAATCATACCTAGTTTTCTGGTACAGACCTGGTTGCCAGACTTGAATGCCACAGATCTAGCCTTTAGCGGACGGCATACCTCCTGGTTCATCCGGTTTGGGAATGTACAGCAAGTCCTTGTGGGCACACACTCATCCACACAGGTTTTAATGAAGTTGGTAACAACTGCAGCATACCCATCCAGATTTGAAGATGAATCCCTGAATACAGTCCAGTCCACCGATTCAAAGCAGTCCTGTAGGCGATCCTGTGCTTCCCTTGTCCAGACCTTCTTGGTCCTCACTGCTGGTGCTGCAGTCTTCAGTCTCTGCCTATACTCAGGGAGTAGATATACAGTCAGGTAATCAGACTTCCGGAAGTGAGGGTGTGGAATAGCACAGTAGGCGTTCTTGGTGGTGATGTAACAATGGTGTAACTTCCCTCTCTGTTGCCAAAGACATCCTTTCTTCTTCTCTGGGCCCTTCGCTCCAAGTGGAGCACAGACCATCAATGACCTCCCATTTCCATCGTCCTCTGAAGTCGATGGTATGGTTGGAGTTCATCAACACTCCTGTAATCCACTGCATCCACTGTACAGGGGATTGGCCTATACAGCTTCACCAGAGTCCTGGAGGGCAGCCTTACCCATTTCCTCCTCTCGCGGTGGGGACTTTGAGTGGCAAAACCATCCCTATGAACTTCAATTAAAAATAACTTAACCTGATCCAGACTTCCAGCATTTGTAGCTTCGATATTAATTCACTTGTAAATTGCGTTGGTTCCTTTGGGAGGATGGCATGCAAATAGTATTATAATCCTATTGATTGGTCATATCGGTTGATACGAGACCAAAGCAGAATTAAGCCATTCAGCCCCTAGAGTCTGTTCCATCATTCAATCAGTTTGATTTATTTTCCCTCTCAACCCCATTCTCCTGACTTCTCCCCATAGGCTTTGACAGCTTTAGTAATCAAGAACCTATCAACCTCCGCTTTCTATCTAGAATAAATCAGGAACAAGAAGAATCAAGGAGAATGGCCTCACCTAGGAACCAGTTTGAACATGGAATTCTCCACTGATGCATATATGGCTGAGACACTATTGGATTTGTAAGTAAAATCATGAAAACTGCATTCTGTATACATGTAGTATGCTCAAACTGGTTTACTTGTCTGGGAGAAGATGCCCATTAACTTTCTTATGCTTATTTGTACTTTATATCATTACTTATGTACATGTCCGGTGGAGGAGTAGAGATACATCTCGACCAAAGGAGGCGAAAGGACCTTCTTCCCTCCGATAGCCTGCAGGTCACCCCTGGACAAGGTGTAGCACCTGCTTATCCTCCCTGATCAGGGTCATGTGAAGCCATGGGAGCAGGTGGTGGATGGTCGTATGAGCTGCTGGTGCATATCATGATGATAAATGTACAGTATAAGCAATTGTTCAGTGCTTTCTAGTGGAAAGAGTTGCTTTTGAAACAGCATGTTTGAGATTGTGGGTATCACATTATTTGAATTGGGGTATCTGATTGGTTAACTCTTATCTATGGAAACTCAATAGAATTCGCGATGTGGTGTAAGAAGACCGCACCATGTTGCCTCTGTGTCTTTTGTCTTTGCTGTTTGCTTGTTTGTTCTTTTACCTGCTATTAATGTTTCCTTCCCCCCTCCTCTCCCCCACTCAGCATCAGGCTTCCTCTTCCTGCCTTCATCTTTTTTTGTTCTTGAAATGCTTAATTGAAATAATAAACAACAAGTTTTATGCCTTATTTTTGACTTCTGAAGAAATTCAGTCTCTCTCAAACTTTCTTTTTCGTACATTCTGATCCCTGTCGTATGATGTGGGCTATCCTGGTCATTCTATGGCCATGATTGTTCTTGGCAATTTTTTCAACAGAACTGGTTTTCTACTGAAGTGGTTTGCCATTGCCTTCTTCTGGGCAGTGTCTTTACAAGACGGGTGACCCCAGTCATTATCAATACTCTTCAGAGATTGCCTGCCTGGCAGCAGTGGTTGCATAACCAGGACTTGAGATATGCACCACCTACCACCTGCTCTCATGGCTTCATATGACCCTGATCAGGGTCAAAGCAGGTACTACACCTTGCCTAAGGCTGACCTGTAGGCTAGCGGAGAAAAGGACCAACATGCACTTCCTTTGCAGCGACGCATCTCCGTCCTGCCACACCTTGTAAGTCAGCAGGTCGGGCAGCATCCATTGAAACGAGCAGTCAACGGATGCTGGCCGATCAGCTGAGTTCATCCATCTTATGTACGTGTTGATTTGACCACAGCATCTGCAGTGTACTTTGTGTTTACATCTGGTAAATTCTTTTATTTCATAAATTGCTTTGTTATCTCAGCTTACCAACTATCCTGCGGTATATTGATGCTGAAGCAGCCAGCACAAGGAGTGGTTTAGAGAAGCAACTTCCGACAAGTCAGATTGGTCAGACTGCACTTGGAATGCGGTGAGCAGTACTGGGCCTCGAATCTAAGAAAGGATATGCGGGTGTTGCAGACGGTTCCAAGGAGGTTCACAAGAGTATTCCTGGGGATGAAAGGGTCAATGTATTTGCAGCATTTGATGTTTGATGGCCCTTGGCCTGTACTTGTTGGAGTTTAGAAGAATGAGAGGGGATGTCATTGAAACTCATGGAATATTGAAAGGCCTAGTGAGAGTGGACATGGAGATGATATTTACTATAGTGGGAAAGTCTAGGACCAGAGGAGACAGCCTCAGACTGGAAGTTCAAAGTTCAAAGTACATTTTTATTAAAGTTTGTCTAAACGATACAACTTTGAGTCTTTTCTTCTTGCAAGCAGCCACAAAACAAGAAACCTGAAAGAACCCAATTAAAAAAAAAGACCAACACGCAGAGAGAGTGAGAAAAAAACACACATTGTGGAAATAATAAAAGCAAGCAACAGCATTCAGAACAAAATTGAGGCCATAAACATGAAATCTGGAGCAAATGAGGTAAAGGGACATCTCGTTAGAACAGAGAAAGGGAGGAATTCCGTTAGCCAGAGGGCGGTGAATCCGCGGGATTCATTTTTAATGGATGGCTGTGGAGGCCAAGTCATTTGGTATATTTAAAGTGGCACTTAACATATCCTTGA
This sequence comes from Hypanus sabinus, assembly GCF_030144855.1. Classification (NCBI taxonomy): domain Eukaryota; kingdom Metazoa; phylum Chordata; class Chondrichthyes; order Myliobatiformes; family Dasyatidae; genus Hypanus; species Hypanus sabinus. The sequence continues at coordinate 17,688,266 of NC_082708.1, forward strand.
TTAGTAAGGGTGTCAAGGTTATGGGACAAAGGCAGGAGAATGGGATTGAGGGGGATAATAAATCAGCCATGATAGAATGATGAATCAAACTCGATGGGCCAAATGCCCTCTTTCTGCTCCAAAGTTTTATGATCTTATGGAAATCTAGATAGATGAGTAATAGAGGAATAGAGGATGTACCATTTGGGATTACGACAAAGAGGGTGGGAAGGGGCTCATGAGGAAGATAAATGCTCTTGTAGCACAGTTGGTCAAAATGGTTCATGCTAACAATTCTTTGTATATGTAGGCTTAATTCACAGTGATAAATTTGTGTTAAACTCTACATTGAGATATCAATGCAATATATCTAAGAATTATTCTGATGCCTTTGATAAAAATTCTTGCCAATTTATCGGTGTTTTAAATATTAATTTCACAATAATTTCCTGAACTGGCATGTGATGTAGAAATATATAAACCAGTCTGTGGTGGAACTAGTCTGACAGGAAGTAAGTATGTTTACAGGAAGAATTGTAGATTAAATATGCTTAATAGATATTCAGAAAATAAAAGCACATTTGGGGACTTATAATTGCTTTGGTACATATTCAGTTGAATATTCTAAACAAACTTTAGCTTTTTGCTGAATGTGTGCTTAAGAGCGTAGTTTGACTGCTTGTGCACAACAGCAGACAAAACCTTCAGTGTCTAAGAATAATTAAAGATTAGCTATATTTGTCACATGTATGTCAAAGCATATAACAGAAACATGTTACTTGTGTCAAAGCAAATTTGTGAAACTGTGCTTGGCAGCTTGCAAGTATTGCCACACTTCCAGCACCAACATTGTATGCCCACAACCTGCTAACACGAACCCGTACATGTAAGTAATGTGGAGGAAACCACATTACTTCAGCGCATCAGATCGTGGAATCCTAATGAAGGGTTTTGGCCTGTAACTTATTTCCCTCCATAGAAGCTGCCTGACCTGCTAGATTCTTCCAGCATCTTGTGTGTGTTCCACAAGTGTTGAGCCATCTGCAAAGCAGCTCCATCTTTGGTAAATGCACCAGCAGACAAGTTAACAATGACACCAGTCATGTCCTCCTCCTCTTTTACAATGCTGCTTAGCAAGCCAAGTACAAGAGACAGCGCCATCGACAAAAGATCTTTTACTAAATGCAATCAATTCCCAAGGATTAGCGTAGGCTGATGCAACAATGTGTTGAAAATCATACATAGCCAGTAGAAGCCATTCATCCCTTCCTGCCTTCTCCATAATTCAATAAGATCATGGCTATTTTTTTTTAATCTCAGTTCCATTTACATAGGACACGGAACGGGGCAGCACAGGGGCAGGCATTTCTGCCCACAATGTCTCTGCTGATCATGATGTCAAGTTGAGCCAAAACCTATCTGACTGCACACAATCCATATCCCTCTACTCTCGGCCTCTTAAACACCGTATCATGATCGCTTCTACCACCTCCTCAGCAGTGCATTCCCGACACCTGCCAGTGTCTGCGTAGAGATGGGAAGAGTACAGAGAAAAGATTGAAAGAATACAGGGAAAACTTGCAAAGATATTGCTGGTACTTCAGGACCTAAGTTATAGGGAAAGGTTGAATAGGTTAGGACTTAATTCCCCAGAGCTTAGGAGAATGAGGGAATATTTGAAAAAGGTATACAAAATTATGAGGGGCATAGCTGGGTAAAAGCAGGCAGGCTTTTTCCATTGAGGTTCAATGAGACCAGATATGGAGGTCTTATGTAGGGTAAGGGTGAAAGGTGAAATGATTAAGGGGAACCTAAGGTTCTTCACTCAGCAGGGGATGAGACAGTGGGAATGAGCTGCCAGCAGAAGCAGTGAACGTGGGTTCGATTTCAACAGTTAAGAGAAATTTGGGCAAGTACATGAATTGGAGGGGGTATGGAAGGGGTCTGGGTGCAGGTTGATGGGACTAGGCAGAATAATAGTTCAACCCAGACTGACTATGTCAAAGGGTCTGTTTCTGAGGTGAAAAAAAGATATAAAGAGACTTACTTCATGCATTTCCTTTAATATTCTAAAGCTAAGTCCTTTGGGCATCTGACATTTCTACCCTGGATTAAAAAAAGATGTTGACTCTCAACCCTATCTATACCTCTCATCAGTTTATAAACCCCTGTTTTGTCCCCCCCTTGGACTCCTAAACAGCGGAGTGAACAATCCAAGTTTTCCAGTATTCTCTAATCCTGGATAACCTTTTCAGTTCACTTTTCAAAGCCTCCACATCCTTTCTGTAACGGGGCAACCACAACTGCACACAATACTCCAAATGTGGACAGACTAAGGCTTTATACACCTGCAGCATGAATTCCTGACCCTTATACCCAGTGCTCAACTAACGAAGGCAAGCATGCCATGCATCTCCTTTACGGGCCTATCTACTTGTGTTGTCATTTTCAGGGAGCTATGGACTTGGAGTGCAAGATCCCTCTGTATATTAATGCCCCTGAGAATCCTGCCATTAACTATGTACTTTTCCCTCACATTTGAGCTCTCAAAGTCCAACACCTCACCGAGATTAAACTCTATTTGCCATTTTTCCACCCATATCTCCAGATGTATCCTATGGCAACCACCCTGTGTTAATCCTATATCCCATAGTTCTCTTGGCCTCCATATAGGTTTCCTCCAGGTGTTCCAGTTTCATCCAACTTTTCCTCTCAAGAAATACATGTTTGGGTGCTTATCAGACTCTTGCAGAAACATCCAATTTTGTATGAAAATTTCTTTGTCATTAATACCCGAGTTTAAAGTCTAGAGTCCTTATCTAACCATATAAACTTTGGAAGGAGAATGTCAAAGACATTCAAAGATTTTATAATGGTGAAGAGCAATGCCTTTCATTTTGTTCCCTGGTCATACAGACCAAACACGATGGCTGTCTGCCCTAACTCTACCCAGAGGCCATAAGGGTCTCTAGCAAATTTGAATTCCTTGCAAGTTGGCTAGGGTATAGCACACCACATATTCATGTTATTCTGTCCCATGTTGTTCAGTTGGGCTCAGGATGCATTGTATCTGTCTTGGTGACCCTTGGGTGATAACTATGGGATTCCACAATGGGTGTTGCTTGTCTGTTTTTCCATATCCCTTGGCTCCTGAATCAAGATCACTAATTTCTTCTTCTTTTCCCATTTTTTGAGCAACATCTATAAAATGCTGGAGGAACTCACTAGATCAGTCAGCATCTACAGAGGAGAATAAACAGTCAAAGTTTCAGACTGAGACACTCTGTCTCAATGCTTTCATACTCTATCTCATGTTGAGATTCGGAACCTGCATGCTCTCTCACAACATTGACTGCAATTCTATTCTTGGCTCTGCCTCTGCTGTTTGCCTGTCACCAGACACCCTCCAACTTCTGGGTCAACAGACTGCTTTTCTCATCTGCGTCTACTCCACTTCTGCCCAGGTGTCACTCTGACGCTGGTTGTTTACACAGTGGCTTCCAGCAAATTCTACAGGATCTTCATCACTTCTCCTTTTCTGCCTCATGCCTTTCTGAGTCATGCTTGGCAGCTTGCCATTTGCTTTCTAATTTCTCTCCTAACCTAAAAACATAGAAACATAGAAAATAGGTTCAGGAGTAGGCCATTCGGCCCTTCGAGCCTGCACCGCCATTCAGTATGATCATGGCTGATCATCCAACTCAGAACCCTGTACCTGCTTTCTCTCCATACCCCCTGATCCCTTTAGCCACAAGGGCCATATCTAACCTCACTTCATTTATCCAACTTCTGTTTCAGCCTCTCTCTCTCTCCCT